>NC_066510.1:15686334-15698834 GCF_024679095.1 Eriocheir sinensis
GTGTGTGTTTTTCTTTCTGTATGTCTGTGAAGTGCTTGTCTGTCTGTCTGTGTCTGTTTTTGTATCTGTTTATGTTTATGTCTGTCTGTCTGTGTCTGTTTTTTTTTATCCATATTTTTATCTGTTTTTCTGTGTCGATTCATGTCTGTGTTTGTCTGTCTTTCTTTCTATGTCTTTCTGTCTGTTTTTCCCTCCGTCTGCCCGTCTGTCTGTCCTTCCCTTTGAGTCTTGTCATTCCCCTTATCGCTTTCCTTCCTTCCCACTTTCATCACCACACCCTTTCTCCATCTACGTTTCTTATTTGCGTCTCTCTCTCTCTCTCTCTCTCTCTCTCTCTCTCTCTCTCTCTCTCTCTCTCTCTCTCTCTCTCTCTCTCTCTCTCTCTCTCTCTCTCTCTCTCTCTCTCTCTCTCTCTCTCTCTCTCTCTCTCTCTCTCTCTCTCTCTCTCTCTCTCTCTCTCTCTCTCTCTCTCTCTCTCTCTCTCTCTCTCTCTCTCTCTTTCTCACTGCATCTCTCATCTCTTTGTCGTACCATATATAGATATATTTCTAACCCTTTCATCTCTCTCCTCTCTCTCTTTCTCTCCTCACCCTCTCTCTCACTCACTTACTCGTTTCCTCGCTATCCCTCTCTCCCCTCTCTCTTCCCTCTCTCTCCCCCTCCCTTCCTTTCATCCGCCTCTCCCTTCCTTTCTCCCGGAAGATGATCTAAGCAAAGGTATTTCTGAGTTAAGACAGCGGAAACTTACCATTGCTTGCTCCAGTGGCTTCCGAAATGACGACCTCCTCCTCCTCCTCCTCCTCCTCCTCCTCCTCCTCCTGCTACTCCTCCTCCTTCTCCATCTCTTCCTCCTCCTCCAGTAACCTTATCCTAACTCAGTCTCCTCCTCCTCGTCCTCCGTCATCTTCCTCCGCCCTCGAAATATCCGTCTTTTATACCCTCATAATATTTGGTCCATAATTTCAGGCTAACCCATATTCTCTCTCTCTCTCTCTCTCTCTCTCTCTCTCTCTCTCTCTCTCTCTCTCTCTCTCTCTCTCTCTCTCTCTCTCTCTCTCTCTCTCTCTCTCTCTCTCTCTCTCTCTCTCTCTCTCTCTCTCTCTCTCGCTCTCGCTCTCTCATCTGGTGTTGACGTGCCCACAGGATTTCGTCTGTAGGTGACAAGGCGTTTAAAGTTGAGTGTTGTGATGGTGGTGGTGGTGGTGGTGGTGGTAGTAGTAGTAGTAGTAGTAGTAGTAGTGGTAGTAGTAGTGGCTTTGGCATATAAAGTTGTAGTTGTTGTAGTAACCTCCTTCTCCCTCTCCTCCTCCTCCTCCTCCTCCTCCTCCTTCTCTTCCTCTTCATCATCATCACCATCACCACGAACACCACCACTATCAATAACAACATCACCACCACCACTTCCGTCACCGCCAACATCATCACATCCTCCTCACCATTCTCATCACCTTTAGCATCGTCATCACCACTACCAATAACACCCAGACCATCATTACTTACACCACCACCACCACCAACCGTAACATCACCACCACCACCACCACCAGCACCACCACCACCACCATCACCAGCATCAACGCGACTTTGGTTTGGTGGTGGTGGTGGTGTTGGTGGCGGCCGCGGTCAGAGTGCGGGTGGGCAGCCTCCATCGGCGTAGTGTTATTGCCTTGTATAATTGATTCGTGGCTGTCGGCCCGACGGAATGGCGCCATCACTTACCCAAATTATGCATTAGAGACACTAATTGGATTCATATTTTATTGAAATTATGACAGCGAATTTCAACAACTACCATCCATAATGCAACTCAAACAATAACGCCGAATGAAATAACCGATCACGCTATATTGAATCACGGACACAGCGAACCACGAACTCGGCGTGTGATTGGTCAGAACGGTAGAGAGGACCCGCCCGCCTATTGGTCAAACGAGAGGGAGGGAAAGGGGGAAAGAGAGGGAGGAAAGAATGACGTCATGAGTTTATATTTGACGTCAGCGTATATCTGTGAATGTCCAACACTCTCTCTCTCTCTCTCTCTCTCTCTCTCTCTCTCTCTCTCTCTCTCTCTCTCTCTCTCTCTCTCTCTCTCTCTCTCTCTCTCTCTCTCTCTCTCTCTCTCTCTCTCTCTCGTGTCCCGGGTTCGGTTCCCCCTCCCTTTCGGCCGTCCGCGTGATGTCAGTGGAAGGGAAAATATAAAAGTGAGCGGTGAGGATAATATTTTGTTTGACACTATCATTACCCACGCCCCTCCTCCTCCTCCTCCTCCTCCTCCTCCTCTTCCTCTCCTCTTCCTCCTCTCTTCCGTCATTTCGTATCCTTTCCCATCCCTCTTTTTTCCTTTTCTCTTTCTCTCCCTTTTATGTCATCTGCTTGTCATCCTTCGCTCCTCTTCCTCCTCTTTCTCTTCCTCCTCTTCCTCTCCTCTTCCTCCTCTCTTCCGTCTTTTCTTATCCTTTCCCATCCCTCTTTTTTCCTTTTTTCTCTTTCTCTCCCTTTTATGTCATCTGCTTGTCATTCCTCACTCCTCTTCCTTCTCTTTCTCTTCCTCCTCTTCCTCTCCTCTTCCTCCTCTCTTCCGTCTTTTCGTATCCTTTCCCATCCCGCTTTTTTCCTTTTTTCTCTTTCTCTCCCTTTTATGTCATCTGCTTGTCATCCTTCGCCACTCTTCCTCCTCTTTATCTTCCTTTTCTTCCTCTCTTTCTTCTTCTCATTTCCCTTTCCATCCCTCTTTTCCTTCATTTCCTTTTGTTTGTCACCCTTCTTTTTCTTCTTTTTCTTCTTCTTCTTCTTCTTCTTCTTCTTCTCCTTCTTCATCTTTCCTTCTTCCGCTGCTTTCCTCGTTTTCCTTCCTCTACTTTATCATTATCTTTCCCTCTCCCTGTCCTTCCCTCTTTCTCTCTTTCCTTTCCTCCCTTCCTTCCTTCCTTCCTTCCTCCCTTACCAATCTCTCCTTTTTCCTCTACTTCCTCGTTTATTATCCTCCTCCGTTTCCTCTCTCCCTTTACTCCTTTGTTTTTTATCCTCTCTCTCTCTCTCTCTCTCTCTCTCTCTCTCTCTCTCTCTCTCTCTCTCTCTCTCTCTCTCTCTCTCTCTCTCTCTCTCTCTCTCTCTCTCTCTCTCTCTCTCTCTCTCTCTCTCTCTTTGGTCACAGTAATTACAGGAAACACTGGCAAGGTAAGAGAGGTGTATCGAGAGAGAGAAAGAAAGGCTCTTTATGTTTGATCAAAGGAAGGGGTAGGGAGGGGAGGGAGGGGATTAGTCATGTTAGTGGTGATGATGATGGTGGTGGTGATGGTGGTGATGGTCTGAAGTTAAGTGTTGGTGGTGATTTGTAGTAGTGGAAGAAGAGGAGGGGATGGTGGTGGTGGTGGTGATGATGGTGGTAGTAAAAGGGGTGGTGATGGAGATGGTAATGACAATGGGGGTGGAGGTGGAGGCGGTGGTGATAGCGGTGTGTACTTGTGTGTGTGTGTGTGTGTGTGTGTGTGTGTGTGTGTGTGTGTGTGTGTAGCAGAGTGTAATATAATATAACAAAATGGTTTGGGCCCGGGCGTGCACGGCAATCATTGTGTGGCGTATATACAGCGGCGTGGGTGAAATGGGTGTGGCCACTGTGTGTGTGTGTGTGTGTGTGTGTGTGTGTGTGTGTGTGACTTTACTTTCATACAATTTGCTACACCATTATCACACCAATAACCACTACCTCTACCATTACTACTACTACTACTACTACTACTACTACTACTACTACTACAGCTACGACCCTTCCACCATTCCTTCCAACACATTAAGACTGACCCTCTCTTACCTATTTCCAACGACCCAAAACAACAACTCTACTACCATCACCACCACCACCACCACCACTATCACCACCACCACCACCAACAACAATAACACTAATAACAACAACAACAACAACCCCTACAACATTGTCCACGGTGTTGACATAATAGAATTAGTGTTAGGCATATTTTTTCCCCAGATTTCAACCATTCCACTATTTCCAATTATAAAATGATGTGATTTTGTGGAGCGTCCTGCCGGCTGTATATTGTGTGTGTGTGTGTGTGTGTGTGTGTGTGTGTACGAGAGAGTGAGAGAGAGAGAGAGAGAGAGAGAGAGAGAGAGAGAGAGAGAGAGAGAGAGAGAGAGAGCATTATTTGGCTAATCTCTGCATTGGTTAGTGTGGATCAGAGCTTTTGGGGTCGTATTTGTCTACTACTACTACTACTACAACTACTACCTCCAGCACTAGAGAGAGAGAGAGAGAGAAGTAAAGTCTCGTTGATACTGTTATATTTTACAAACGAACAAGAACATAAGTTTGAGGCTTAAAGGAAAAAAAAAACCAAGTGAGCAGGAAGTCTTTGTTTGATCCTCTATGAAACTGATGTCAAAGAGATCGGTTGTTGTAGTAATTTATTTGTATTTTATTTTTGTCTTATATATTTATTTATTTTGTGTCTTTCTTTTTTTTCGTTCACATTCTATCTATTAATCTCTCTCTCTCTCTCTCTCTCTCTCTCTCTCTCTCTCTCTCTCTCTCTCTCTCTCTCTCTCTCTCTCTCTCTCTCTCTCTCTCTCTCTCTCTCTCTCTCTCTCTCTCTCTCTCTCGTATATTCGTCAAGAGTTTCGTAAAATAACTGAACTACAAAATGCTGGAAAGCTTCTTATGAGAGAGAGAGAGAGAGAGAGAAAAGAGGGAAAAACGGAAATGAAATTCGCTCAGGAAAATGTTTATATTCTCGCCTCAAAATTTTGTTATAACCAAGAGCAAAGCATCGAGAGAGAGAGAGCACCTGTTTGTTTTCCCCATGCCTGTGCTGGCGTGAGGCGAACAGGTAATAATAATAATAATAATAATAATAATAATAATAATAATAATAATAATAATAATAATAATGATAATAATAATAGCACAGTTCCTCTATCGGCTATATATTATGTTACTAAATTATTCATAGTGTGCTTATCAAACGAGAATTAATGCGGTTCTTGTTCTTGTTCTTCTTGTTCTTCCTCTTGTTTTTGTTGTTGTTGTTGTTGTTGTTGTTGTTATTGTTGTTTTTGTTGTTGCTGTTGTTGTTGTTCCTCTTCTTCTTCTCCTTCTCCTTCTTCTTTTTCTTCCTGTTGTTATTGTTCTTGATCCTGTTCTCGTTCTTCGTGTTCTTGTTCTTCATTTCTGTCACCACCACCACTACCATCACCACTACCATTACCATCACCACCACCACCACCACCACCACGACCACCACCACCACCACCACCACCAAAACAGCAACAACAACAACAGAATAAGGCCCATGATACACTAGCCTCTAAGGGGACACCACGATAAATCCTTCCTCCCTTCCTCCCCCCCCCCCTTTCCCTCCCTCTTTCCTCCCTTCCTCCTCCTCCTCCTCCTCTTCCTCCTCCTCTCGGCCATAACGGGGCTTCACAACGGCCGCGGAGACACGCAAGTTGCCCCTAAAAAGAAATAATAAAAAAGGAAAGAGAAGATAAGAAAGAAAATGGAAAATGGAAATAGGAGAGGAAGGAGGAGGAGAAAAGATAGGGAAAAGCCGGAACAATGGAAGGATAAGGAAAGGAAAAATATAGGAATAGAAAAGGAAATAGAAAGAAAGGAAAAGGATTGGATAAAAAAAGTGAGAACTGGGAAGGAAAAGGAAAGGATAGGAATAGGAAATGGAAGCGGAAAAAAGTAAAAGGGAAACTAAAGAAAAAAAAAGAAAGGAAAGGGACAGGAAGGGAAAGGAAAGAAAAGGATAGAAGAGGAAAACGAGACCTGGGAAGGGAAAAGAAAGAAATAATAGAAAGTGGAAGCGGAAAAAGAAAGGCAAATAAAGGAAAAAAAAAGGGTCTGTCAGGAAAGGAGAAATAGAAAAAATAAAGGAAATAGAAATGGAAGAATAGGATAGGATAAGAAAACGAGAGCTGGTAAGGGAAAATAAATAAATAATAGGAATAGGAAATGGAAGCGGAAAAAAAGAAAGGCAAATAAAAGAAAAAAAAAGAAAGGATCAGAAAAGGAGAAATAGGAAAAATAAAGGAAATGGAAATGAAAGAATAGGATAGGATAAGAAAACAAGAGCTGGTAAGGGAAAATAAATAAATAATAGGAATAGGAAATGGAAGCGGAAAAAAAGAAAGGCAAATAAAAGAAAAAAAAGAAAGGATCAGAAAAGGAGAAATAGGAAAAAATAAAGGAAATGGAAGTGAAAGAATAGGATAGGATAAGAAAACGAGAGCTGGGATGGGAAAATGAAAGAAAAGATAAAGGAAATGGAAGATGGAAAAAAAGAAAGGGAAATAAAAGGAAAAAAAAGAAAGGATTAGGAAAGGAGAAATAGGAAAAAATAAAGGAAATAGAAATGAAAGAATAGGAGAGGATAAGAAAACGAGAGGTGGAAAGGAAAAGGAAGGAATAGATAATGGAAATGGAAGGTGGGAAAAAAGAAAGGCAAATAAAAGGAAAAAAAGAAAGGATCAGAAAAGGAGAAATAGGAAAAATAAAGGAAATGGAAATGAAAGAATAGGAGAGGATAAGAAAACGAGAGCTGGGATGAGAAAATGAAAGAAAAGATAAAGGAAATGGAAGATGGAAAAAAAGAAAGGTAAATAAAAGGAAAAAAAAGAAAGGATTAGGAAAGGAGAAATAGGAAAAAATAAAGGAAACAGAAATGGAAGAATAGGAGAGGATAAGAAAACGAGAGCTGGAAAGGAAAAGGAAGGAACAGATAAAGGAAATGGAAGGTGGAAAAAAGTAAAGGGAAAGAAAAGGAGAAAAAAGAAAGGATCAGGAAAGGAGAAATAGGAAAAAATAAAGGAAATGGAAATGAAAGAATAGGACAGGATAAGAAAACGAGAGGTGGAAAGGAAAAGGAAGGAATAGATAATGGAAATGGAAGGTGGAAAAAAAGAAAGGCAAATAAAAGAAAAAAAAGAAAGGACCAGGAAAGGAGAAACAGGAAAAAATAAAGGAAATAGAAATGAAAGAATAAGACAGGATAAGAAAACGAGAGCTGGAAAGGAAAAGGAAGGAATAGATAATGGAAATGGAAGGTGGAAAAAAAGAAAGGCAACTAAAAGGAAAAAAAAGAAAGGATTAGGAGAGGAGAAATAGGAAAAATAAAGGAAATGGAAATGAAAGAATAGGATAGGATAAGAAAACGAGAGCTGGAAAGGAAAAGGAAGGAATAGATAATGGAAATGGAAGGTGGAAAAAAAAGGGAAATAAAAGGAAAAATATGAAGAAAGGATCAGGGAAGGAGACGATGAAAAAAAAAATAAAGAAGGAAATGGGTCGGAAATGGATGACATATTAATAGACTCAGAAGGAGAAAGAAAGCGAGTAAAAAAGATTATAATTCTGATAGATTACCAATTTTTTCTCCTCTCTGCCTATCTATCTATCTACTTGAATCTATTTACCTATCCATATATCTATCTCTTTGTCTCTTTCTCTCAAACACACACACACACACACACACACACACACACACACACACACACACACACACACACACACACACACACACACACACACCCTTACATCCCCCCCCCCACCTCCACCCCTCACCCACACTTACACCCCACCACACATCACCACCAAAATCAACCAATACAAAAAAAAAAAAAAAAAAAAAATCACCCTTAATCCCCCTTTTTCCTCTCCCTTCCTCCCTTCAACTCCCCACCTCAAAAAAAATAAAAAAGACAAAAAAAAAATTAAATAAAGAAAGAGAAGGAGTTTAAGCGGCCACATTATTCCGCTAAAAGAATATCATCGTTCGAGCTTTTTTCGCTGAAGGGGGGGAGGGAAGGGGGGAGAGGGGGAAGATGGGGGAAGGGGGGCACTGCTGCGTTATTTTGGCGCGTAAATTCCTAACTGCATATAATTATCAGTTGTTTACCGTCGGGGCGAGAGAGGCGGCGGGGGCTGTTTGCCGATTTTTTTTTTTTTTTTGAGGGCAGACGATGCGAGATTGTTTATGCTTTGTCCCTCCTTTTGCTCCCTCCCTTCCCCCTCTATCCCCCCCTCCTCTCTCTCTCCTTCCCTTTTACCTTCCCATCCCTTTCCTTTCTTTCGCCTTGCCCTTCCCCCTTCTTCCTTCCCCGCTCTTCCTCTCTCTCTCAACCCCTCCTCCCTCCTTCCTTCCCTTCCCTTCCCTTCCCTTCCCTTCCCTTCCCTTTCCTTTCCTTTCCTTTCTTTCTCTTCCTTAACTCTCTTTGCCGCCTTCCCTCTACTCCTCTTCCTCCTACCCCTCCATTCCTCTCTCTCTCTCTCTCTCTCTCTCTCTCTCTCTCTCTCTCTCTCTCTCTCTCTCTCTCTCTCGACCTCTCCCTTCCTCCCCTTCCCTTCCCTTCCCTTCCCTTTCCCTTCCTGTGCCTGTTTTTGGATGACGGTCTATCTGTTCGTCTTTGTTTTCTTTCATTCTGTCTTTTTCTTTCTCTCCTCCTTTCTTTCTTTCTTCCATTTTCTTCTTTTCTTCTTTGTTTTCTGATTTTCGTTTTATTGAATCTTTTTTCGGTTTCTTCTCTTTTTGTTTTTTGTTTTTTTCTTATTCTTATTTTTTTTCTCTCTTAGCTTTCCTTTCTTCGTTTCCTTCCATTTTTCCTTCTTTCCTTCCTTTTTTACATTCATTTCTCTCTCTCTCTCTCTCTCTCTCTCTCTCTCTCTCTCTCTCTCTCTCTCTCTCTCTCTCTCTCTCTCTCTCTCTCTCTCTCTCTCTCTCTCTCTCTCTCTCTCTCTCTCTCTCTCTCATTATCTAAGAGTACGTGAGAAAAGAAGAAGAAAAAAGAAAACGAGAAAGAAAATGAAGAAGAGAAAAGACCGGAACTTCTGTGTGGGTCATTTTCTCTTCCCTTCGTCCTATTAATTAAAGATTGCGTAAGAGGAGGAGGAGGAGGAGGAGGAGGAGGAGGGGGGGAGGGGATGTGAGGGAGGGAGGGAAGGAGGAGGAGGAGGAGGAGGAGGAGGAGGAGGAGGAGGAGGAGGAGGAGGAGGAGGAGGAGGAGGAGGATATAAAGTTGTAAACTCCTATTTTTCCGTCTGTCTTTATCAATCAATGCGGAGAGAGAGAGAGAGAGAGAGAGAGAGAGAGAAAAGTAATTGAAAAGAACGAAACGCTGGAGGATTTTTCGATTACGAGTACTTTCTCTCTCTCTCTCTCTCTCTCTCTCTCTCTCTCTCTCTCTCTCTAATCATACACCTTCAAAAGAGAGAGAGAGAAAACAAAACAAAAAAGAAAGAGAAAGAGAGGAAAAAAGAGACTGAGAATAATGATGATGATGATGATGATGATGATGATGATGATGATGATGATGGTGGTGATGGTAGAGAATGATTAGAAGGTCTGTGGTTCTCCTTCCTCGGCCTTTTGTTCCGCCTCGAATGTTATGAATCGGTTCTGAATTTTGCTCCTTTGTTGGCCTGAATCGAGCAAGAGTAATCCAATGCTCTCTTTTTTGTGTGTCTTTTACGAGTAGAAAGAAGGCGAGGAGGGAGAGAGAGGGAGGGAAAGAGGGAGGGAGATGAGGAGGTAAAGAGGTAAACGATTGGGTATTGAATAAGAGAGGAAAGGAAACAGGGAGGTAAAATGTGAATTGGAAAAAAAATGAATGGATGAATGAAGAAAATTTAGGAAGGGAGGAAGGAAGGAAGGAAGGGATGAAGAAGGAAGGAAAGAGAGAAAAGAATGAATGAATGAACGCATGAATGAATTAATTTATGAACAAAGGAAGACAGGAAGGAAGGACGGAAGGAAATGGAGCAGAAAATAAGGAAGGAACGGAAGGAACAAAGGAAGGAAGGAAGGGAGGGATGAAGACAGAAGGAAAGAGAGGAAAGAATGGAAGAGTGAATGCATGAATGAATGAACTTATGAACAAAGGAAGACAGGAAGGAAGGACGGAAGGAAATGGAGCAGAAAATAAGGAAGGAACGGAAGGAACAAAGGAAGGAAGGATAAAACGTAAACTGATGAGGGAAATCAAGAAAGGAACGAAGGAGGAAAGAAAAAAAGGAAAACAGTGAATAGCAAGCAGGTAAAAGAGGAAGAAAGGTTTACCAGGAAAAAGAAAGAGAAAGAAGGGAAGGGAAAGGAAAAATGGAGGGCTTCTACTCAAGCTATTCTGTATCGGAGGAAAGGAAGTGAGGAGGGAGGAAGCCTTGTCGCGTATTGGAGAGAGAGAGAGAGAGAGATTAAGGAAGGAATGCTAGTAATTTAATAGATAGAGGGAGAGAGGAAGAAAGGAAGGCTAACTGTGTAGAGGGAAGGAAAAAGAGGATGAGGAAGATTAAAAAGGAGTGGTCAGAAAAGGGGGAAAAGACAGACAGAAAGAAAGGAAAGAAAGAAAGAAAAGAGGAGGAAAGGAAAGCTGGATGATGTATAGAAGGGAGGAAAGAAGGGAGAGAGAGAGAGATATGGGAGGTAGAGAGAGAGAGAAGAAAAGTAAGGAAGAAATAGGAAAGGGGGTGAGGAAGAGAAAAGCGAAGGAGGGAAAAATGGTGGAGAGAAGAGGAGGAAAAAACCCCAGTGAATGAGAAAGAAATGAGGAAAGATGAAGAAAGAGAGAAAAAGGAAAATGAAAAGACCTCGAGAGAAAGAGAGAGAGAGACCGAGAGAGAGAGAGAGAGAGAGAGAGAGAGAGAGAGAGAGAGAGAGAGAGAGAGAATATACAGGTGGGTGGGAGGTTGTGTGTATGGCGAAGGTGTGTGTGTGGGAGGGAGCGCGCGAGCACCTCACCTCACCTCCCTTCGCCTTACCTGTTGATGAGATATTTCCCGGAGACTGGCCAGCGCCCCGCCCTTAGTTAATTAGCTCACCTTCCCTCGCGATGGTGATGGCAGGGACGGTAGGTGATTAGGGTTACTATGGGCGCTGGTGGTGGTGATTGGGATGGCGGTGGAGGTGATTGGGTTGCTGGTAGTGAAGGTGGAGGATGATTTGGGTTGGGGGTTAAGAATGTGGTGGTGTTGGGTGGTGATGGTGATTGGGATGGTGGTGGAGGTGATTGGGTTGCTGGTAGTGAAGGTGGAGGATGATCTGGGTTGGGGGTTAAGAATGTGGTGGTGTTGGGTGGTGATGGTGATTGGGATGGTGGTGGAGGTGATTGGGTTGGTGGTAGTGAAGGTGGAGGATGATTTGGGTTGGTGGTGAAGAATGAGGTGGTGTTGGGTGGTGATGGTGATTGGGATGGTGGTGGTGGTGATTGGGTTGCTGGTAGTGAAGGTGGAGGATGATTTGGGTTGGTGGTGAAGAATGTGGTGGTGTTGGGTGGTTGTGGTGAGGGTGGTAGTGGTGGTGGTGGTGATGGTGATGAAGGAGGAGGAAGGAAAGTCGTGAATGAGGGAACAGAAATGAGGAAAAAGAAGTGAACGAGCGAAGGAAAGAGATAAGGGAGGAAGAGGAAAAGGAGGAAGAGGAGGAAAATGGTGATTGGCGGTGGTGGTGGTGGTGGTGTTTGTGGTGATGATGATCGAGGATTCATTGATTCGAAATTCTCTGGACACTATTTTTTTCTTTGTTAATAATTTTTGTATTCTCGTTCCACAGAGAAAAATATGTAAATGCAAAGCTAATGATAATAAATAAAAATACAAGAAGTGAGTGATCAAAGTTAAAAAAAGAGAAAACAATGAAAAAAGCTGTAAAACGGAAAAATTAAACCATAATAAAAATAAAACAAGTAGTAAAGGAAGTAAAACAGTCCTAGTAAAAGAAAAACATCTCAGCTAGACCAAAAAAATATATATGATTTTTCTAATTTGATATTTAACAGACACTTTTGTAATTGGCATTTAGCCTTAATAATCTTCTCTCTCTCTCTCTCTCTCTCTCTCTCTCTCTCTCTCTCTCTCTCTCTCTCTCTCTCTCTCTCTCTCTCTCTCTCTCTCTCTCTCTCTCTCTCTCTCTCTCACGTTCTTTTTCTTCCTTTCTATCAATTTTTTTTCTTTTTTTTTCTTTCCTTCTTTTCTTCTTTCTATTTATTTATCTCTTTCTTTCTTACTTGGTTTTTAATTCTTTCTTTTTTTAACACCTATTTTTATCTGTCTCTCCTTCCTTTCTTTTCCTTCTCTCTCTCTCTCTCTCTCTCTCTCTCTCTCTCTCTCTCTCTCTCTCTCTCTCTCTCTCTCTCTCTCTCTCTCTCTCTTTAACACCTATTTTTATCTGTCTCCTTCCTTTCTCTTCCTTTTTTCTCTCTCTCTATATATATCTCTATCTATCTATCTACCTATCTATCTATCTATCTATTTATCTATCTATCTATCTCTCAGGTACAAAAAGGTCTGGAGATATTTGTTTTCTCTCGTGTGTTCCCTCGGCCTCCCGCCCCTCGCCGATACCTCACACACTATATTATTATTACCTCGATGATTTATTTAAAGAGATCCTAAATTAATACTCGGCTGACGGAATTCTCTCTCTCTCTCTCTCTCACTCTCACTCTTTCTCTCCCTCTTTGTTTGGTTATTTGTTTGTTTGTTA
>NC_066510.1:15713834-15721334 GCF_024679095.1 Eriocheir sinensis
TCTCTCTCTCTCTCTCTCTCTCTCTCTCTCTCTCTCTCTCTCTCTCTCTCTCTCTCTCTCTCACAAGTCCCACATCATAAATTACTTTACAAATTAAAGCAAATAGGTATTGACGGTCAAGTAAACCAATGGATCGCGAATTGGTTGAGCAACAGACAACAAAGAGTAGTGACTGACGGATTTAACTCAGAGTGGGCGCTGGTCAATAGTGGCGTCCCTCAGGGCTCGGTTCTTGGCCCAATAATCGCATTAGTAAATTTGCAGACGACACAAAGATTGGTAACTCGGTTCTCACTGACGAAGACAGGCAAAGCCTCCAAGAGGATTCGCACAAAATTTCAGCTTGGTCGGATAGATAGGAGATGCCCTTTAACGTAGACAAGCGCCAGGTCCTTCAAGTTGGAACGAGGAATAAGAAGTTCGATTACGAAATGCGCGGCGTTAAACTCAAAAGCGTTCAATGCGTCAAGGACTTGAGGGTCAAAATCGCGTCAAATCTCAAATTCTCACAGCAATGCATCGATGCAGCAAATAAAGCGAACAGAATGTTGGGCTTCATTAAAAGAAACTTTTTATTCAAGAATAAAGATGTAATACTTCCGCTCTACGACAGTTTAGTCAGACCCCACTTGGAATATGCGGTACAGTTTTGGTCTCCCCACCATGCAAAGGACATTGCTAAATTAGGTGTTCAGCGTCGGGCAACGAAAATGATCCCTTCCTTGCGCAACAAATCCTACGAAGAAAGGCTTTCCACCCTTAACATGTTCTCTCTTGAGAAACGTCGCCTCCGAGGAAAACTGATCGAATGTTTTAAAATACTTAATGGTTTCACGAATGTAGACAGATCAACATTGTTTATGATCGATGACACTTTGCGCACGAGGAACAATGGCGTTAAACTTAGATGTAGACAAGTAAATTCAGACTGCACCAAATTTTTCTTCACTAACATTGTAGTGCGAGAATGGAATAAGCTCCCACCATCAGTGGTCCAGTGTAACACGATTGACTCCTTCAAAAAAAAGCTCGACCGTCACTTCCTTAAACTTAATATCAACTAGAGTAGAAATGCAACGTTTTGGAGTCTTCTGATTAATGTAAAATCACTTAGGTTTAAGGACAGACCACCTAATCTGGACCATGGGGTCTGTGTGGTCTGATTTTCTATGTAAATCTGTCTATGTAAATCTCTCTCTCTCTCTCTCTCTCTCTCTCTCTCTCTCTCTCTCTCTCTCTCTCTCTCTCTCTCTCTCTCTCTCTCTCTCTCTCTCTCTCTCCGTCCCTCGTCACCAACAAAACTCTCCTTACATATTTTTTCTTCATCTTTACAGCCTCTCCACTCTTCTCTCTTACCTCTCTCTCTCTCTCTCTCTCTCTCTCTCTCTCTCTCTCTCTCTCTCTCTCTATCTCTCTCTCTATCTATATCTCTCTCTCTCTCTCTCTCTCTCTCTCTCTCTCTCTCTCTCTCTCTCTCTCTCTCTCTCTCTCTCTCTCTCTCTCTCTCTCCATTTGTCCATCCTCCTCCTCCTCCTCCTCCTCGTCCTCCTCGTCCTCTTCCTCCTCTTCTTCCCGTCTCTATTTCTCTCCATCATGAACGAGGCATCTTGAGGGGCTTGAAGTAGGAGAAGGAGGAGGAGGAGGAGGAGGAGGAGGAAGAAGAGGAGGAGGAGGAGGAGAGCATCATCTGAGTTGTCCATAGCAGCTGCTTGTCAAGGAGTGTGTGTGTGTGTGTGTGTGTGTGTGCTCTTCTACCGCGGCGGCAAAGTCTGAGGGTTTTTAAAAATGGCGGAGTACTTAAATCCCTCCCCCACGAACGTCTTTTTTTTTTCCTTCTTTTCTTTGTGGCTGTTTCGCTTTCATTAATCTTTTATTTTCCTTCTTTCTTACGTTGTTGTTTTTTCTTTTCTCTTTTTTTTCTTTCTTCCTTCCTTCCGCAAACACTCTCATGATTCCTTAATGAACGCAGCAAAGGGAGGAAGAAAGAGAAGGAAAGAAAGAAGGAAAAGAAAAGACAGGAAAAATGAAACCGCGAAGAGGAAGAGACAAGAAAGAAAAATAAGATAGATAGATAGATAGATAGATAGATAGATAGATAATGAGAGAGAGAGAGAGAGAGAGGGGGCGAAGAAGGAGAAGGAGGAGGACGAGATGGAGGAAGAGGAAGAAAAAGAAAGAAAGAGAAAGAAACCGAAGAAAAAGAAAAGATTAAGAGAGAAAGAAGGAAAGAGGAGGAGGAAGGGGGAGGAAAAAAGCGTAACTCAGATTGCTTGGTCGAGGAGGAGGAAGAGGAGGAGGAGGAGGAGGAGGAGGAGGAGGAGGAAAGGACAAGAAAAGTAATGAATAAAAAGTCTGTGAGAGAGAGAGAGATGATGGAAGTTGTAGGAAAACCAATATCAAGTTTGAGAAGCAGGTAGAGTTCCCTCCATTTACCTCCTTCCTCCTCCTCCTCCTCCTCCTCCTCCTCGTCATATACTTCGAGTCCTCCCTTTTTTTTTTCGTTTTCTAATTCTTCTCTTCCTCCTCCTCCACATCCTGCTCCACTTCCTCCTCCTCCTCCTCCTCCTCGTCTCCTTTTCCATTTTCTCCTCCTAATCACTAATTCAATTATAATAATGATGAAAATAAAAATACTAATCTCTCTCTCTCTCTCTCTCTCTCTCTCTCTCTCTCTCTCTCTCTCTCTCTCTCTCTCTCTCTCTCTCTCTCTCTCGCTGGCTCGCTGGCTCGCTCGCTCGCTCCAAAACTTTAAATACCACTGAATTTTCTATCACGACTAGTTGGAGAGAGAGAGAGAGAGAGAGAGAGAGATCCCTTTCAGAAGATAATCTCGAACGTGAACCTTAATAGACAATCTCTTCTCTTCTCTCTCTCTTTCTCTCTTTCCCTCCTCCCCATCTCTCTCTCTCTCTCTCTTTCTCTCTCTCTCTCTCACAGACTCTTCAACAAAGATCGTGTTAACCGTAGAGGTCGTGATGTCGCCCTCTACGTCAAAAGCTATTTGCAAGCCACTGACAGAACACCAAGAGACAGTATCGGTGAAAATTTGTGCGTGCGAGTAAACATTGCAAAAATTAATCTAAATATATCTGTCACCTACAGGCCTCCGGGGCAATCACTCGAAGATGATGTTGAAATGTACAGCGTTTTAAGGCAGTCACTTAATAACAGCGACTCACTGATATTAGGAGACTTTAATCTCCCTCATATTGACTGGGCGACACTGTCGGGTACAGAAGGCGAGTCACATAAAATGATCGAATTTTTAGAAAAATTACCTAAGCCAAATGGTTACTGAACCAACTCGACAAAATAACATTCTAGACCTTGTTATAGAGATCCAAGATAACCTAGTCAATAATGTTACGGTAGGAGAACACCTCGGTTCCTGCGATCATAAATTAGTGCGCGTCGACATTAGAGCTCAAACAACAGTGACTGAAAATAAAGTAAAGGTGCCCAATTTCAAAAGAGCAAATTTCGTAGAAATCCGACAAAAAACTAACAGAAATACAACTATCAGATTATGGCAACGTAGAGGAAGCCTGGCTAAACTTCAAAAATCATTAACACACTCAGCAAAACACATTTGTCCCATTTTGCGAGAAGCGAAGTAACAGTAATAAAAGCCCACCTTGGTTTAATAGCGAAATTAAACATTCGTTTAAGGAGAGAATATTGTCTTACAGACTAAAGAAAGAGCAAAGCACGCCCGAAAACATTAGACTCTATCATAAAGTCAGGCGGCGAGTAAAAAAGATTAGTATGTCAGGCAAGGCGTAGATATGAAGAAAGCATTGCAGACAACTGTAAAAATAATCCGAAATCCTTCTTCATTTATATAAACGACAGGAAGGCAATCAGAAGTGGAATTGGACCTCTCACAAACAGTGACGGTGAACTAGTGACTGACAGCCAACACGTTGAGAACTTTTCCTCGGTGATTAACTAGCAGTCTTCCCACCAATACCACCAACACCAGCGACGACAACAGTACTACCGTAAATCTCGATCATGCATTGCCTAACTTTGTAATAACTACCGATGAAGTCCAAAAAGCTCTCCAATCCCTTAAAACAAATAAAAGTCACGGACCTGACAGTATATCCGATACTGCTTAAAGAAACAAAGAGCGAAATACTCTCCTTTCTCAACCGTTTTCAATATGTCCTTGCGACAAGGCATCGTCCCTTCTGATTGGAAAAGGCAAACGTAACGTCGATTTTTAAGAAAGGAGACAAAAAAATACCAGATAATTACAAGTCTAACTTCAGTTGTAGGTAAGCTACTCGAGAGCATAATTAGAGACAAAATTGTGAGTTACCTTGAAAGCCACTCATTAATTGGGGATTCACAACATGGCTTCCGTAACAAAAGATCCTGCCTATCAAACCTATTGACCTTTTATAACGACCTCTTCTCAGTTTATGACGTGACCAAATCACTTGACGTAGTCTGTCTTGATTTCCAGAAAGCGTTTGATAAAGTTCCACATCATAAATTACTTTATAAATTAAAGCAACTAGTTATTGACGGTCAAGTACACCATTGGATCGCGAATTGGTTGAGCAACAGCCAACAAAGAGTGGTGATCGACGGATTTAACTCAGAGTGGGCGCCTGTCACTAAAAGCGTCCCTCAGGGCTCGGTTCTTGGCCCAGTGCTCTTCATTATCTACATCAACGATGTGGATGTTGGAATCAATAATCTCATTAGTAAATTTGCAGACGACACAAAGATTAGTAACTCGGTTCTCACTGACGAAGACAGACAAAGCCTCCAAGAGGATTTGCATAAAATTTCAGCTCGTAGATGGGAGATGCCCTTTAATATAGGCAAGTGCCAGGTCCTTCAAGTTGGAACAAGATATAAGAAGTTCGATTACGAAATGCGCGGCTTCAAACTCAAAACGTTCGATGCGTCAAGGACCTGGGTGTCAAAATCGCGTCAAACCTCAAATTCCCACAGCAATACATCGCTGCAGCAAATAAAGCGAACAGAATAGCGGTTCTTAATCCTGGGGTCGTGACCCCCTGGGGGTCGTTTGGGGTTTCTCGAGGGGCCACGGAGGGTTACGAGAAAGTGATTTATTTCATGTTTTTGAGGTGGCCAGCTGTTAAAGACATCAACCACAACCAGGGCTAGATCCAAGAAGCGTTAGCGATCTCGTTAACCGAGATACCGATGTAAACATTCGTTAATGGCATCCAAGAAGCTAAACTATGACGTCACAGCGTGGTTAACTTAACGAGAGCCCCAGCTCCCTCGTAAACATAACGAAGTTCATCATAATAAACTTATTTATGATTTTTTAGCATTGGATATAGGTTTTAGAGTACACAGAGCAAATTGAATTATAAATGGATGATCTGTACACACTGCACACGACTAAAATATCAACACAAGCGCTGCCTCGCTGTTGCTTACCTCCACCCCGGCCCGTGCCCCGGCCCCCTCCCCGGTAAAGAGTGTCACTCACAAGAAAATCTGGCATCTCTAAGTACCATTGCCAGATAATCGTACTCAGAGCATCGTATTTACCTGTTTCTGACCCTTAACTATTGCCCAGAAGCACTAATAATCAATCATTATGACTATAACAATATATGAATCTAGTTATCGGGGCCCAGGAGAGAGTTTTTGTGCCGGAAATCGTCAACCATAAGAGGCTGAGGACGACTTGCTGCCAGCTATAGGCTGCTTCTTCTCCCGATATACCTCGTAGTCATGTTTTCCGATGATGACTGCCTCTCTCTACTCCACCTCCTCAACCATTGTCAGCGGCTCAGACTCACTGAACCTCGGCCGCCGCATTTTCCTCAGTGGTTGAGCCATTTTCTGGGTAAAAGTACTTTCCTGCCATGTGTAAGGTGAGGGTTATCGTACTCAGAGCATAATATTTACCGGTTTCTAACGCCTAAGTTGCCTAACTATTGCCAAGAAACATCAGGATCTAACTCTTTTAACTATAATTATAAAGGAGTTTCGTTATTGCAGCCCTGAAGACCGTTTTGGGGTAGGAAGTTGGAAATATAAGCGGCTGAGTACGACAATCTGACAACGTTGGCCGCTACAGCTGAGGAATGCAGCCGTATCATTGGCTGAATTTTTTTCAAAGACTTGCTGTGATTGGCTGTCGAGTCTGATGACATCATCGTGGCACTTACCCAATCAGTTGGCTTTCTGCAGTAGCGAGGCCCGAACGATATCGTTCAGTCTCCTCTTTGGATCTGAATTTACCGATGTCGTCCGGGCCAACGCTCGGTAATGATACCGATGTCGGTAACCAGCCTTCCCTTTGGATCCGGGCCCAGGCAGTCATTCAGTCACATTATAGCTAGTGTTGGGGGAGTGTGTGTGCTTCGCTCCTGCTCTGTGACTCCCAAGGCACTTCGCGTTCCAGTCTCACACACCGAGGGAACGAGTTAAGTGTTTCGAGAAATATTGGATGTTATTCGTATGGTGTAAGCTTTTCTGCATGTTATATCGTATATACAACTTCTGTGATAAATTGTAAGTGAAAAGAGCTTTAGCTGCTAATAAGACAATAAAGTAGTCAAGTGAAATACATTATAATTTTACTTTGAACACTTGCTTATAATTTTGCATTTAGTAAAACCAGGCTATTATTTTGCATTTAGGAATACTATTCTATTAACTTGTATTCATGAATACTGGGCTATTATTTTGCAGTTAGGAATAATCTGCTATTATTTTGCATTCATGAATACTAGGCTATTATTTTACATTTTGGGACATAAGGCTATTACTTTGCATTTAGGGATACTCTGCTATTATATTGCATTTAGAAATACTAAGCTATTATTTTTCATTTAGGAATACTAGGCTATTATTTTGCATTTGGGAAAACTAGGCTATTATTTTGCATATAAGAATACTAAGCTATTATTTTGCATTTCGGAAACTAGGCTATTATTTTGCATTTAGGAAAATAGGCTATTATTTTGTATATAGGAATACTAAGCATTTTTTTTTGCATTTAGGAATAATAAGCTATTATTTTGCATTTAAGAGAACTAGACTAATATTTTGTTATAACTTTTTTTTTCTTAAGAAAATTTAATATACCACGTGAACAATTTTATTTATCAATGATTCGTTTTTAATGGATACTGTGCTATATTGGCTATCATCTGGCCCAATTTATAAGTGTTTGTAAGTGGAAAAAACTTGATGGTCTGTACTGTTTTAGCATTTGTAGGAGATTTGTGGCATTTTTCAATAAATCAGGATCTTCATATAGTTTTGTTTTACGGTGACTTTTACCTTACCTTTACGCAAAGTTCACCATTACAAAAATTAATATAGGGGTCACGGTAATGCCCTGGAGAGTCTCAGGGAGTAAGACGATGAAAAAGGTTAAGAACCACTGGAATAGAATGTTGGGCTTCATTAAAAGAAACTTTTTATTAAAAAAATAAAGAAGTAATACTTCCGCTCTACAATAGTTTAGTCAGACCCCATTTGGAATACGCGGTA
>NC_066510.1:15726334-15728834 GCF_024679095.1 Eriocheir sinensis
GCATTTATACGTAAATCTGATAATATTGTTAGCGTTACCGTCAGCTCCAAGGCAGCAGTTATTTAACAACAAATTTAACGTCACACAGAGCGCGGTAAACGTTTGTAGATCCGCGCGGTAACCTGTGACGTCATCGATTAGTTGGTAGTTAGCTTTGTGAATCTCGATGTTCTCAAAACTACGCAATAAGGGCCCAAAACTACGAAATAAGCCTTTGTGGATCCGGGCCCTGGTCTCCTAATTACAGAAAGGACATTGTTTTACTGGAAAGGATTCAACGACGCGCCACGAAGATGATTCCAACCTTAAGGGCTCAACCGTACGAGGAACGACTCAAGCGACTCAATCTCTTTACATTGGAGAAAAGACGCCTACGAGGGGATATGATTCAAGTCTTCATGTACTTGAAAAAGCTCAATAACGTCGATTACTCCAAATTCTTTGAACTGCAAACCAACTCAAGAACTAGAAATAACGGTTTACCCATTCAGTCGAGTCGATGTAACACAGACATTGGAAGGAGTTTCTTTTCAAACCGAGTCATCCGCCAGTAGAACAATCTTCCCTCAGAAGTAGTAAATGCGAATACCATCAACTCCTTGAAATATAAAATCGACCGTCATTTCGCTGCGTCGGGAGTAAACTGAATAACGAGGTGCTTTCATCTGCTCCTCAAGCCCCAAGTGGCTGTCGAGCAGATTAAATCACCCATGCGGGCGACCTCGTAATGAGCCTATAGGCTTTCTGTTGCCTGCATTTCCATGTTTCCATGTTGCCTCCTCCTCCTCCTCTTCCTCCTCCTCCTCTTACTCCTCCTCCTCAAACATTCAGGTGTGTCCGTTCCACCCGCAATTACCTGGACGATTTGATTAGCACGTCAGCGATTCAGGTCACTCCCAGGTGACGTGTGTAAATATTATAGAACGTGCTGCCTCCTCCTCCTCCTCCTCCTCCTCCTCTTCCTCTTCTTCTTTTTCTTCTTCCTCCTCCTGTTGATGCTAATGATGCCTTCCATTATCCCCCTCTCTCTCTTTCTCTTTATCTCACTTTCACTTTCTCTGTCTTACTTTCACTTTTCACGTTGTTTCGTTATGTTCCTTCATCTCTGTTGTTCGTTTTCGCTCTCTGTTTCTTTCTTATTCTCCTTTCTCTTCATCTTTTCCCTCTTTGATACCCCTGTCTTCCTTTTCCCCCTTCTTTCATCACCCTTTCCATCTTCCTCCTCTTCTTCTTTTTCCTCCTCTTCCTCTTCTGCCTGTTTCTGTAGCTTCCATTTCTCTCTCTCTCTCTCTCTCTCTCTCTCTCTCTCTCTCTCTCTCTCTCTCTCTCTCTCTCTCTCTCTCTCTCTCTCTCTCTCTCTCTCTCTCTCTCTCTCTCTCCTTATCTCACTACTTATCTTCCCCTTCCTCTTCCTCTTCCGCCTCTTCCTCCTCCTCTTCATCCTCTTGTTCCCAATAATCCATCTCTCTCAATCTCTCCCTACTGCTAGCCTCCTCCCTTCCTCCTCCTCCTCCTCCTCCTCCTCCTCCTCCTCCTCCTCCTCCTCCTCTTCCTACTCCTCTTCCTTTTCCTAATATACGTTCATTTGCTTCGCCCTCTTTACTGTTTTTTCACTCCTTTTCTCGTTTTTTTTTCTTCCTCTTTCGTTTAACTACTCCTTTTTTCTTATTTTTTTCTTCTTTTCTTATTTTTTTCTCAATGCCTTCCTTTTCCTTCTCTTTTTCTCACCCTCCTCCTTCTCCTCCTCCTCCTTTCTTTCGTTTTCTCTCATTACCTTTTTCTCTCTCCCCTTCGCCTCATCTCCTCCATTTTCTTTCTACACCTTTTCTCTTTCTCTTTCTTCCTTTTCCCTTCTCCCCTTCTCTCCTCCTTTACTGTATCATGTCAGTCTTTTATTTCTCTCTCTCTCTCTCTCTCTCTCTCTCTCTCTCTCTCTCTCTCTCTCTCTCTCTCTCTCTCTCTCTCTCTCTCTCTCTCTCTCTCTCTCTTCTCTTTTTTCTTCTCTTTTTTCCATCTCTCTTTCCCCTCTTGCTTTCTACCTCCTCTCTCTCCCTATCTTCTCTCCCTTTAAACCTTACGATATCTCCCTCTCTCTCCCTCTCTCTCTCTCCCTTCAAACTCCCAACAGATTTAACGCTCCCTTTCCCTTCATCTCTCTCTCTCTCTCTCTCTCTCTCTCTCTCTCTCTCTCTCTCTCTCTCTCTCTCTCTCTCTCTCTCTCTCTCTCTCTCTCTCTCTCTCTCTCTCTCTCTCTCTCTCACCCTTTCCTCCACCTTCCCTCCCTTTCCTCCCTCCATCCTCTAACACCTCAGGGTCTCTCTTAAGCCCCCGGGAGGGAAGGGAGATATTGAGAGAGATATTCGTCAGGGTTTGATTTCTCTCTCTCTCTCTCTCTCTCTCTCTCTCTCTCTCTCTCTCTCTCTCTCTCTCTCTCTCTCTCTCTCTCTCTCTCTCTCTCTCTCACGATATTCAGAGTGTTAATATTAAATGCGTTCCGAGA
>NC_066510.1:15731334-15741334 GCF_024679095.1 Eriocheir sinensis
GTGTGTGTGTTATGCTTTTGTTCGTTTTTCTTCTTCTTCTCCCGTTTTTATCTTCTTCCTCTTCGTTTTCTTCATTTTCTTCTAGTTATTATTTTTTTATTATTATTATTCTCTTGTATTGATCCGGTTTTGTTTTCTTTCTTTGTTTCTCTCTGTTTTTCCTTCTGTCAACTTTCCTCCCTCCTCCTCCTCCTCCTCCTCCACCTCTTCTTCCCCCTCATCAATATTTCCTTTCCTCTTCCGACTCCTTTTCTTCTTCTTCTTCTTCTTCTTCTTCTTCTTCGTTGTCAACCATTTTACTTCGTTACTTATTCTTTTTAACCTCTTTCTTCTTCTTCCTCTTCTTTTTCTTTTTCTTGTTCTTGTTGTTTTCTCCTTCCATCATTACCATAACTCCTCCTTCTTTGTCCAGTTCTCCTCCTCCTCCTCCTCTCCTCCTCCTCCTCCTCCTCCTCCTCCTCCTCCTCTTCTGATAGGCCTCCTGCCCTCCTTTCGCTCTCGCTGTGTTGTCAGGGCAAACATTATCACCCCTACGTCTCTCTCTCTCTCTCTCTCTCTCTCTCTCTCTCTCTCTCTCTCTCTCTCTCTCTCTCTCTCTCTCTCTCTCTCTCTCTCTCTCTCTCTCTCTCTCTCTCTCTCTCTCTCTCTCTCTCTCTCTCTCTCTCTCTCTCTCTCTCTCTCTCTCTCTCTCTCTCTCTCTCTCTCTCTCTCTCTCTCTCTCTCTCTCTTTTTCACTGTTCCCTACTTCCCCTCCTTATTCAGAATCTCCTTCCTGCCTCCCATCTGTCTTCCTCCCCCCCTCTTCCTCTTCCTTCTCCTCCCCCTTCCTCCTCCTCCTCCTCCTCTCCTTCACAGTTCTTTATTTACATTAGTGTTCTTGCTCTTTGAAGCTTTGAAGAACTCTAGACTCTTTCCCTCCCTCCTCCTCCCTCTCTCTTCCTCCCTCCCTTCCTCCCTTCCTCTTACCCACTTTTCCCTCCCTCCCTCCCTCCCTCCACTATAATGTGCCTCCCTGCTGTCTTAGGGCCATTTTCCAGGAAGGGAGAAGTGGAGAGGGAAGGAGGGAGTGGGAGGGAGGGATGAAGTTAGTCAGTAGAGCAGGGAGAGAATGAGGGAGGTAATGGAGGAGGAATGGAGAGAAAAGTAGGGAGAGAGGGAGGGAAGGGAGGGAGAGATCGAGATGTGAAGTGGAGGGAGGAAGATAACAATAGGAAGGGAAGGGAAAGAAGGAGAAGTGGAGGAGAGTTAAGTAGGGAGGGAGAGAAGGAAGGAAGGGAGAGGGAAAGAGAGAGAAAGAAAAGGCAAACTGGAGGAATAAAGGGAGGAAAACAGCGGAAGAAAAATAGAAGAGGAGAGAAAAACAAACAGGGAGGGAAGACAAGAGAAATGGAGATAAATAAATGAAAGAAGAAGAAAAAGAAGAAGAAGAAGAAGAAAAAGAAGATGAAGAAGAGAGAAAGCGATAAAGATTGTGGAGAAAGAGTGGAGGAAAAGATTAAACCAGGGAGGTCATGTGGAAAGGGAGGATCGGAAGGAGGAGGAGGAGGAGGAGGAGGAAGAGGAGGAGGGAAAAAAGCAGAGGTAGAAGGGCTTAGGGAGGGAGGGAGGGAAAAAGTGAGAAGGGAGGAAGGGAGGGAAGAGTTTAAAGGGAAGGAGAAAGACAGAGAGGCGATAGGAGGTAAAAAAAAAAAGAAAAAAACATGGAGGAAACGGAGGAAAGACAGATAGACGATCGCGTAAATAACAAATGGAGAGAGAGAGAGAGAGAGAGAGAGAGAGAGAGAGAGAGAGAGAGAGATTTTTTCTTCCCTCCAATATCCATCGTTTTCGAACATTGTTTCTCACTTAAGCTGTTTCCAGAGTTGATTATGTCTTGTTAGTCAGTCTCTCTCTCTCTCTCTCTCTCTCTCTCTCTCTCTCTCTCTCTCTCTCTCTCTCTCTCTCTCTCTCTCTCTCTCTCTCTCTCTCTCTCTCTCTCTCTCTCTCTCTATCTCTCTCTCTCCGTCCATAATTTCTTCCGGAGTCTTTCCTCTCGACTCTCTTCACTGGCTAAGCTTTCTCTCTCTCTCTCTCTCTCTCTCTCTCTCTCTCTCTCTCTCTCTCTCTCTCTCTCTCTCTCTCTCTCTCTCTCTCTCTCTCTCTCTCTCTCTCTCTCTCTCTCTCTCTCTCTCTCTCTCTCTCTCTCTCTCTCTCTCTCTCTCTCTCTCTCTCTCTCTCTCTCTCTCTCTCTCTCTCTCTCTCTCTCTCTCTCTCTCTCTCTCTCTCTCTCTCTCTCTCTCTTCCTCCTTCCTTCCTTCCTTCCTTCCTTCCTCTCGTTGCTTCCCTTCCTCACTCTCTTAAGTGGATACAGCGAGAGGGATTATCGACTACTAAAGACAGGGAGAAGAGAAGAGAAAATAGAAGAGAAGAGAAGACAGGAGAAGAGAGGATAAAAGAGAAAAGAGAAGGGAAACTGTGTGAGGAAAGGGAAAAGAAAAGAAGAGAAGAGAAGGGAAGGGAAGGGAATGGAAGAGGTAGAAATGTAAAAGGAAAGGGAGAAGAGAAAAGAAGGGGCGGGAGAGAAGGAAAGGGAACTGAATGGAAGGAAGGGGAAGGGAAGAGAAAGAGAGACGGGAGAAGCGAAGCGAATGGAATGGAAGGGAATGGAAAATAAAGAAAGAGAAGAGAAGAGAAGGAAAGGGAAATGGGAGAAGAGAAGGTTAGAGGAGAAAAGGGGTGACTAACAAAGCAAAGCGAAGGAAGAGAATGGAAGGGAAAGGAAGACAAGAGAAGAGAGGAAAAGAGAAGAGAAGGAAAAGGGAAATGAGAGAAGGAAAGGTAAGAGAAGTAAAGAAGAGACTAACAAAACTAAGCGAAGGAAGAGAATGGAAGGGAAAGGAAGAGAAGAGAAGAGAAGAGAAGAGAAGAGAAGAGAAGAGAAGAGAAGGAAAGGGAGATGAGAGAACGGATGGTAAGGGAAGTAAAGGGGAGAGAAACAAAGCTAAGGGAAGAAAGAGAATGGAAAGGAAGAGAAGAGAAGAGAAGAGAAGAGAAGAGAAGAGGAGAAAAGAGAAGGAAAGGGAGATGAGAGAAGGGATGGTAAGGGAAGTAAAGGGGAGAGAAACAAAGCTAAGTAAAGGAAGAGAATGGAAGGGAAAGGAAGAGAGAAGAGAGGAAGAGAGAGGAGTAGAGAAGAGAAGGAAAGGGAAATGAGAGAAGGAAAGGAAAGAGAAGAACAGGGTAGACTAACAAAGCAAAGCGAAGGAAGAGAATGGAAGGGAAAGGAAGAGAAGAGAAGAGAAGAGAGGAAGAGAGAAGAGGAGGGAAATCAAATTGGGTAGTGCCTCCACATTCTAATATCGTCCGCCGTGGCAATTAACGATTCAAATATAACATCATTCTCTTTTTTTTTTTTCATCTCATTGTAGTCACGCTGATTGAATTATTATTGATGACCCGCGTGATCTGATTAGGCACGGAGGTAATTTCACCTAATAGTCATCGTCATCATCATCATCATCATCATCATCATCATCTTCTTGTTCTTGTTGTTTTTCTCTTCTTCCTTCGTCTTCTTTCTCTTCTTCTTTTTCTTATCTTCCCATTTTTCTTCTTTTTCTCTTCCTGTCTTTGTCTTTTTTGTCTTCTTTTGCTTCTTGTCTTCCATTTTTCTTCTTTTTCTCTTCCTGTCTGTCTTATTTGTCTTTTTCTTTTTGTCTTCCATTATTTTCTTCTTTTTCTCCTCCTGTCTCTATGTCTGTCTGTCTTTCTGTTTAGTTGTGTCCTCTTGTCTCTCCCTCTGTCTATTTCTGTTTATCTGTCCATTTATCTATCAGTCTTATCAGCCAGTCAGTCAATAAACCAATATCAATCTATCTATCTATCTATCTATCTATCAATCAGTCAATCGCTATCTATCTATCTCATCTCTCTATCTATACTTGGGGGAGATCTTTTAATCATTCATATTTCATTACATCGTCACGCATAATTTGATTCCCGTAAGAGCGCGCCACTCGGCAATGAAGGGCGGTTGTCAATATTTTTCAGGCGTATCATTGAAATTAGCCCAATCTAATTAGTTATGTCAATGTTTTTTTTCGCCTTCATCCAATCTCAACTAATTATTTCAACCGAAGCGAACGAGCGAGTGTGTGTGCGAGAGAGAGAGAGAGAGAGAGTTAGCATATTCCCCCTTTCCTTTTCCCTATAATATCTTCACTTCCCTCCACGTCCTTTCCTTCCTTCTTTCTTCCCATCCTTCTTCTCTTTCCTTCCTTCTCTCTTCCCTTTCTTCTCCTCCTTTTCCCTTCCCTTCCCCCTTTCTTGCACTCTCTCCTTCATCTAGTCATTATTTCCTCTTTTCTCTTCCTTTCCTTCTCCCTTTCCTTCCTTCTCTTCCCTTTCTTCTCCTTTTCCCTTCCCTTCCCCCTTTCTTGCACTCTCTCCTTCATCTAGTCATTATCTCCTCTTTTCTCTTTCCTTACTTCTCCCTTTCCATCCTTCTTTCTTCCCTTCCTTCTCCCTTTCCTTCCATCTCTTTCGTCTCCTTTCCCTCTTCCATGCTCTCCTATTCTACGGGTCTATGGCGTTTGAATAACTATATAAACCTATGTAAACCTTTCCTAATGTCTTACCTGTCTTGTTTTACCTGTGCAGGCGTGTGTGTGGGGGCCGCGCGGGCAGGTGAGGGGGGCGGGGGGCTCGGCGCTCCCGTCCTGGTGCTGGAGCCCCCCTCCCAATCCTACCTCACCAACGCCTCCGGCACCACCCTGCGCTGCGCCGCCCTCGGAAGCCCCGCGCCATCCCTCACCTGGGTGGACGCGGCAGGACGCCCCCTCCAGCCCCAGCCCGGCCTCAGGTGAGTTGGGTAGCCACAGGTGTCCTCAGGTGTCCTCAGGTGGTTGATGATGTCGATGCCGCCAACCTGGTACGATTTTTTGGGGTCCTGTTTATCTTTTTTTTTTTTCTTCCTTTTTTTCTCTATATGTTTTTTTCTATTCTTTTATCTTTCTTTCCTTATGCCTTCTTATCTGATTTCTTTCCTTTCTTCTGTCATTTCGTCTCTTTATTTTGTTTCATTCCTTTAATCAGTCTGTTTCTATCTCTTTTTTTCTTTCCAGGAGAGAGAGAGAGAGAGAGAAAGGTAGGGGACATTAGGCCAAAACTAGCTCTACATCATCCACCACCACCACTCTAATCTCCCCCTCCCCCCTCCCTCCCACACACGCACAGGGACTCGCGGGCGGCTGTGTATTGAGCCTGTGCCGGTAATCAGCTGATCCTTGTCAACAAAGCGACCTGCATTCATTACGTTTTCAGCTGCAAGTAAATATTTCACAAGGGCTTTGTCCGAACTCGAATGTTAGCGGACTGAGTGACTGTATGTGTGTGTGTGTGTGTGTGTGTGTGTGTGTGTGTGTGTGTGTGTGTGTGTGTGTGTGTGTGTGTGTGTGTGTGTGTGTGTGTGTGTGTGTGTCGTGGCATAAGCAAACACGCCCGTCAATTAACGATTCAGGTGGAGTTTGTGCGTGTGTATGTATGTATGTATGTATGTATGTATGTATGTAAATCTGCAGGTAGGAAGGCAGGTAGGTTGGTAGGTAGGTAAGTAGGTAAGAGGAAAGGTAAGTCGATGAATAAACAGCAAGAGTAGTAAGTAAGTATATTAGCGTGTGTGTGTGTGTGTGTGTGTGTGTGTGTGTGTGTGTGCGTGTGGGGTCCAACGTAATTACTTTGTTTTGAAGTTTCCGTTTTTTTCTTCCTTCACTTTTTTTTTTCGTCGCTGCAAATGGTCTCGTTCCTGCGATAATTAGTCAAGGTAATGAGAACCGCTTTGTGGGTTGACAGCTGGGCCACTCTCTCTCTCTCTCTCTCTCTCTCTCTCTCTCTCTCTCTCTCTCTCTCTCTCTCTCTCTCTCTCTCTCTCTCTCTCTCTCTCTCTCTCTCTCTCTCTCTCTCTCTCTCTCTCTCTCTCTCTCTCTCTCTCTCTCTCTCTCTCTCTCTCTCTCTCTCTCTCTCTCTCTCTCTCTCTCTCTCTCTCTCTCTCTCTCTCTCTCTCTCTCGTCGTTGTTAATGTTGTTGTTCTTCTTTTCGCTCTCCTTTACATCCTCTTTTACCTCCACCCTCCTCTCTTCCTCCTCCTCCTCCTCCTCCTCCTCCTCCTCCTCCATCATCATAATCATTAGCTTACACTTCCCTCTATTGGCGAATACTGGATTAAGAAAATGACCCCCACCTGATCCTCTCTCTCTCTCTCTCTCTCTCTCTCTCTCTCTCTCTCTCTCTCTCTCTCTCTCTCTCTCTCTCTCTCTCTCTCTCTCTCTCTCTCTCTCTCTCTCTCTCTCTCTCTCTCTCTCTCTCTCTCTCTCTCTCTCTCTCATCCATCCCGGTCAGGTGCAGGTGGTTACAAGAGAAGGAGGGAGGGAGGAAGGGAGGGAAGAAGGGAGGAGGGAGTGAGGGAGGGAGAGAGGGAGGAAGGGAGAAAGAGGGGAGGAAGGGCAGGAAAGAAAATGAGCAAGGTAGAGAGGTAGGAAAGGAAGAAGGGAATAAAGAAAGAGGGGAAGAAAGGAAGGAAGTAAGAAAGAAAGAGAAGTAGAAAGGAGAAGGAAGGAAGGAATAAAAATGAGAGAGAGAGAGGTAAGAAGGAGGAAGTGGAAGGGAGAGAGAGACGTTTTATACGAGAAAGGAGAGAGAGAGAGAGAGAGAGAGAGAGAGAGAGAGAGCGGTAGGTAGTGAAGGAGGAAATGACAGAGAGAAAGAGTGGAAGAAAGGGAAAGCGGGAATGAAAGTGAGAGTCAGAGAGAGAGGTAAGGTAGGAAAGTAGGAAGAGAGAAAGGAGAAGTAAGGTAGTGAGGGAGGAGAAGGAGGGAGGGAAGGAGGGAGGAGAAAGAGAGAAAGAGCAGTAGGTGGTTACGGTAAGCTGGAATGAAAGTGGGAGAGAGAGAGAGAGGGAGAGGAAGAGAGAAAGGAGAGGTAAGAAGGGAGGGAGGGAAGAGGAGGGGACGGGGAAGCAATAGCAGCAGGTAACAGGCATTCGTAACCTTTAGAAATATATAAAGAGTTCCTAAATTAATCTTGAAACTGGCGAGACTGAAGAGGAATGTAAAGGAGGAGGAGGAGGAGGAGGAGGAGGAGGGAGAAGAAAGGAAAGGGAAGGGAGAGTAAGAGGAGGGGTACGATAAGAAGAGAGATGAAAGAGAGCAAGGAAAGAGAGAGGAAGAAAGGGAGGGTAAAGGAAGGATGGAAGGAAGGATGGAAGGAAGGAAGGAAAGAAGGAGAAAAGGAGAAGAGGAGACAGCATGATAGGGTAGAGAGAAAAGGTGAGAGAAAGAAAGGATAAGAGAGAGAGAGGCAATAAACAAGGAAACAGAGAAATACGAAAGTCGAGATAAGAAAGAAAGGGAGCAAATCAAGAGCGAAAAAAACAACAAACAAGCAAAAAACACCGAATAAGAATAAAGAAAATAAACGAGGAAGTGAAAATGAAGAAAACGAAAAGGAAGAAGAAAAGGAAGAAGACGAAAACGAAATAAAGAAGAAAAAGAGGAAGAAAGAAGAGGAAGAAGATGAAGAAGAAAAAGAGGAAAAATAATGAGACGAAAAAACAACAAGAAAAAGAAGAGGAAGAAAGGGGAAACACTAACAGATGAAGAAGATAAAGAAAAAAAGAAGAAAAATGCGAAGAATACGAAAACAAAAACAATAAAAGCGAAGAAAAAGAAGAGGAAGAAAGAAAAGGAATAAGGAGGAAGAGGAAGAGGAAGAAAATAAGGAATACACAGACCCCTTAAATGCACTCCCTTCCCCTGAGCTAAACGTCCCTTGAACCAGCAGATTTATCCCCTTCCCCCTCCTCCCCTCCCCCCGAACACTGATATTGGGGGGGGGGAGGAGGGGGTCAGTCAGTCGGATTAAATCGCAACATATTTCACGACTCTGGGCTGAGGGCTGATTAAAGTGGGGTGGGGGGGTGGGAAGGGAGGGGCGAGGGGGTTGGAGAGAGAGAGAAGGAGGAGGAAATGAAGGGTAGGGCTGGGAGGTTAGGGGAGGAGGACGGAGACTGAGGAGGGAAGGCGGGAGAGGACGGAGAGTGTTTTAAAGGGTTAGAGAGAGAGAGAGAGAGAGGGAGAGAGAGGGAAGAGGAAGTGAATGGGAGAGAAGGAGTAAAATAAAGGGTTTGGTTGGGAGGGGTAAGGGAGGGGGAGGAGAGGGAAAATAAGATAAAGGGAGAAGGCAAGGAGGAAAAGGTAGATTATGGTAAGGAGGAAGAGGAAGAGGGAGGGAGATGGAGTAGGGATGCAATATGGAGGAGGAAAAGGTTAGGAAGGTGGAGGAAACAGGGAAGTAAAGGGAGGGGCGGAGAGAAAGTGGGAGAGGGGGGAGAAGGGATAGGAGGAGGAAGAGGATAAGAAGAGGAAGGAGAGAGAAGGAGGCAAGAAAGATAGGGAAGGAGGAGGAAAAGAGGAGGAGAAGGAGGAAAGGAGGTAAAAGGAAATAAAGGGTAGAAAGGGAAAGGGAGAGGTAAAGAAAGAGGGAAGAAGGGAAAGTGTGGAGAGAAAGGGGAATATGAAGGGAAGGAGAGAGAGAGAAAGGGCGAAAGGGGAAGGAAGGGAGGGAATGGGGGGAAGGGAGTGAAGGAAGTTGTGAGAGAGAGAGAGTCAGGTGAGCAGAGAGACTTTACCTGGATTTTACATTTCTTTTTGTTTGTTTCGTTTTGTTCATATCTTTTTTTTTGGATTGCATATTTTTATCTTGTTTTGCGTTTTAGTATGTGTTTGATTTTTCCCTTCGTCGCATTTTTCTCATTTTTATGCTTCTACCATTTTCGTTTCTCTCCCCCTCTTTTCTTTTATTTTTTTTCCGCTGCTGCTGCTCTCTTCCTTTTTACGATTCTCCCTTCTTTTCCTTTCTTTCTTTTCTTTTTCTTTGTGTGAACCCTCTCTCTCTCTCTCTCTCCCCCTCTCTCTCTCCCTCATTATCGCTCTCTTCCTTACACTCTCTCTCTTTCCCTTTCTCTTCAAAATACGGAGACAAGTGCTCATGCAGTCAGTCAATCATTTATTCCCTCTCTACCTGTCTCTAAGTCTATATAACTTCTATTTTAACCTCTATGCACAAATATAAAGGGAGACAACAAGAGCTCATGCAGTCAGTCAATCAGTAATGAAAAGAAGGAGAATACAAGAGGTCACGCAGTCTATCAACCATGTAATTCACTCACTAGCTGGCTATATATAACTTAACCTTCATTTAAAACTATCAGTCGTATTGACACTCATCTTTAGTCCACGTCTCTTGCTACACTCAATGCTTACGGTTGGGTGGGTACATATATTCTTCCCGTTGCCCTCTCATCCATCCTTTCTCTCTTACTTTTATTCACAGAAAGGTGCTTAATGATGGCTCTATATAACATAATCTCGAATTTACATCCACCATTATTCCATGCCTCTATTGCTACACTCATTTTGGATAGCTGGGTATTCGCTTCTTGTTGGCCGCTCACTCACAGTTTCTTTCTTCTTTCCAGAGAGGTGCTCAGTGATGGGTCTCTCTGGCTCGCTCCGGCTACCCACGGCTCCGGCCACCTTCCCCACGCCACCTACCGTTGCCGGGCTACCAACTCCGCCGGCACAGTCATCAGTAGAGCCTCCACCGTTTCCACAGGTACGCTTACACCTCGCTGTACACCTGAGATTTAAGAGTTTTCAACTGTAACGCTCTCCCAGGGTGTAGAAAAGATGTTAGTAGCCACCTCTCTTCTTTTTGGTCTTATCTATCTGTCTCTATATATTTGAGTCTGTGGTGTTCGCAGATGCTTCCGGCCCTTACACCAACTTTTTTTTTGCAACAAAGGAGACTGCTCAAGGGCAAAAAAAAGTGTGGAAAAAAAGTCGGCTACTCACCGCTCCCACAACAGACAAAAGTAACGGGTGGCCAAAAGAGAGGTCAATTTCGGGTGGGGAGGTGTCTTGAGAACTATTACCAAAGGCCGAAAAGGAGACGAATAGGGTTCTCA
>NC_066510.1:15748834-15753834 GCF_024679095.1 Eriocheir sinensis
GTTCTTTTAAGTGATCTCTCTCTCTCTCTCTCTCTCTCTCTCTCTCTCTCTCTCTCTCTCTCTCTGTAGCTGACTCTGACATTTATTTTGGCTTTTCCTCGTTCTTTTAAGTGATTTCTCTCTCTCTCTCTCTCTCTCTCTCTCTCTCTCTCTCTCTCTCTCTCTCTCTCTCTCTCTCTCTCTCTCTCTCTCTCTCTCTCTCTCTCTCTCTCTCTCTCTCTCCCCCCTACCCTTCCGTACCACCCACCATCCTCTCTTCCTCTCTTCCTCCTCCTCCTCCTCCTCCTTATCTTCCCATCCTCCTCCTCCTCCTCCTCCTCTTCTTCTTCCATTACTCGATCGTATTACCGTCAGTTTTGATTACGATATAGCGATGCTCGATGAAATGTGTGTGTTCGTGTGTGTGTGTGTGTGTGTGTGTGTGTGTGTGTGTGTGTGTGTGTGTGTGTGTGTGTGTGTGTGTGTGTTTGTGTCTCTCTCTCTCTCTCTCTCTCTCTCTCTCTCTCTCTCTCTCTCTCTCTCTCTCTCTCTCTCTCTCTCTCTCTCTCTCTCTCTCTCTCTCTCTCTCTCGTTCCCAGAAATATGCATTCACCACTCTGTCCTCAAGAGACGGAGGAACACACTCCCTTCGTCCGGGAAAGCAAGACACTTACTGATATTCGCTTTTTTATATAGACATTTCCAATCACTGTTCTCCCCCCTCCCCTCTCTCTCTCTCTCTCTCTCTCTCTCTCTCTCTCTCTCTCTCTCTCTCTCTCTCTCTCTCTCTCTCTCTCTCTCTCTCTCTCTTGCTCGCTCTCGCTCTCTCTATTTCTCCCTTACATCCCTAGAGAGAGCTGGAGGGTGGATGAAGAGAGAGAGAGAGAGAGGCAGACAGTTAGATAGATAGATAAAGAGAGATCGAGAGATCGAGAGGAGGAGGATGAAGAGGAGGAGGAGGAGGAGGAAGACTTAGTTTCACATACAGTAATGGTGGAAAAATATCTGTGAAGCGTTAAAAGATCATGTGTTGAGAAAAGAAAAGTACAGCCGATGAAATAAACAGAAGTGTTGGAAAGGAAAGGAAAAACAGAGGAAAGGGAAGGGAAAGAGAAGGGAAAAAAGAAGAGGTGGAATGATGCAAAAAGTGGAAAGAAGGGGAACGAAGGGAGGAGGAGGAGGTGGGAGAGAAAAAGAAAGAGGAGGAGAGAAACAAGACTAGTGAACATTCTGCAGTGGAAGAAGAGAAAAAAAAGGGAGAGAGAAAGGTAGGAAGAGAGAGAGAGAGAAGAAACAGGGAATGGAGGTGAGAGATGTCAAGGGATAGCTTGGGGGTGTGGGGGTGGGGGAAGGGGGGGAGGGGAGACTGTATAGAGTTGGAGAAATGGAGAGAAAAGAATGGAGGGAGGGAGAGGGAGGGATGGAGGGAAGTTGGAGGAAGATCACAAAGGCGAGGATGCGACCGACTGACAATTAGTGTCGATAAACTCTATAAACTATAATGGCCTGTCTCTCTCTCTCTCTCTCTCTCTCTCTCTCTCTCTCTCTCTCTCTCTCTCTCTCTCTCTCTCTCTCTCTCTCTCTCTCTCTCTCGACCAGATAACATTAATATTAGAAATTTTGTTCTTTCAGGCAATTCTCTTTTACTCTTTCTTTCTCTTTCTCTCTCTTTCTTTTTTTTTCATTCATTGTATGTCTCTCTTCTATCTTTTTTTCTTTTTTATCTTTTTTTATCTTTTTTATCTTTTTCTTTCTTTCGTTCTTTTTCTTTTTCTAATTCATTTTTTGTATCCTTCTTTCTTTCTTTCTTTCTTTTTTTTTGAGCTGTTTTTCTTTCATTCTTTCTCTCTCTCTCTCTCTCTCTCTCTCTCTCTCTCTCTCTCTCTCTCTCTCTCTCTCTCTCTCTCTCTCTCTCTCTCTCTCTCTCTCTCTCTCTCTCTCTCTCTCTCTCTCTCTCTCTCTCTCTCTGCGGTGGCGTGGCGGGGGACATAAAAGCTTTTAACACCAGGAATAAAAAGAGTAATTTCTGTCACTTCACACGCCTTGCAGCCTTGCCCTAAGCCCCCTCCGCCCCCCCTTCTCTCTCTCTCTCTCTCTCTCTCTCTCTCTCTCTCTCTCTCTCTCTCTCTCTCTCTCTCTCTCTCTCTCTCTCTCTCTCTCTCTCTCTCTCTCTCTCTCTCTCTCTCTCTCTCTCTCTCTCTCTCTCTCTCTCTCTCTCTCTCTCTCTCCCTTCGTGTGTGTATCGTTTTCACTTTTGTATTTCTCTTTTTCTTTATTTTTTTTTCGTGTTGGTTTTGATTTGATATTTTTTTACGTTCTCTCTCTCTCTCTCTCTCTCTCTCTCTCTCTCTCTCTCTCTCTCTCTCTCTCTCTCTCTCTCTCTCTCTCTCTCTCTCTCTCTCTCTCTCTCTCTCTCTCTCTCTCTCTCTCTCTCTCTCTCTCTCTCTCTCTCTTGCTGGTGATAACTTCCAGAGGTCAGTTCTGATAAGACCGGACCGAGATGGGTGGTGGTGGTGGTGGTGGTGGTGGTGATGGTGGTGGTGGTGGTGGTGGTGGAATGAAAGCGGTGGTGATATTGGAAGTGATAGTAGTGGTGGTGGTGGTGGTGGAGAATAGGAGTCGGAAATGGTGTCGGTGTTTGTGGTGATTGTGTTGGTGTTGATGGTGGTGGTGATGGTGATGGTGGTGGTGGTGGTGGTGGTTGGGATTGCATTGGAGATAGTGCAAGGGTGGTGACAGTAGTGGTGATGATGGACACGTATAGTTAGTGGTGTTGATGGTGATGGTGATGGTGGTGGTGGTGATGGTGGTGGTGATGTTGGTGGTGGTGGTGGTGGTGATAGTGGTGGTGGTGATGGTGGTGGTGGTGATGGTGGTGGTGGTGATGGTGGTGGTGGTGATGGTGGTGGTGGTGATGGTGGTGATATTGTTCGTCTGATTCGGTTTTAATTACACTATTATTTCTTGTGGCTTCGTTATCTCTCTCTCTCTCTCTCTCTCTCTCTCTCTCTCTCTCTCTCTCTCTCTCTCTCTCTCTCTCTCTCTCTCTCTCTCTCTCTCTCTCTCTCTCTCTCTCTCTCTCTCTCTCTCTCTCTCTCTCTCTCTCTCTCTCTCTCTTCCGCGAAATCCTCTCCGACCATACATGTGACTTTTTTTTATTTATATTTCTTTTTTTCTCCCTTTGTAATCTCTCTCTCTCTCTCTCTCTCTCTCTCTCTCTCTCTCTCTCTCTCTCTCTCTCTCTCTCTCTCTCTCTCTCTCTCTCTCTCTCTCTCTCTCTCTCATATAGAATTTTTTCCACCCTTGTTTGCTCTTCTCTCCCTCCCTCTCTCTTCTTTTCCCTCCCCTTGCGGTATACTACTCCTCTCTCCCTTCCTTTCCCTTCCTTCCAGTCTCTCTCCTCTCCCTCCCTCCCACCCTCCCTTTAATCTACCTCTCACAATCAGTTATTTTTTTTCCTCCACCTTCAGGATATTGGCTGCGATAGTGACCTCATGGGGGGGGAGAGTGTTAGTGTTCTCTCTCTCTCTCTCTCTCTCTCTCTCTCTCTCTCTCTCTCTCTCTCTCTCTCTCTCTCTCTCTCTCTCTCTCTCTCTCTCTCTCTCTCTCTCTCTCTCTCTCTCTCTCTCTCTCTTTCCTTCATTTCTTTCCTTCTTGCTTCTTCCTCTTCCTTTTCTTTCTATTTTTTTCTTTTTTTCTCTGTCCTGTCTTTCTCTTTTTCTCTGTCTGTCTCTCTGTCTTTCTTTTTCTCTTTATTTATCTAGCTATCTCTATCTCTCTTTGCTTCAATTATTTTCTTCCTCGGCTTTCTTTTTTTCTTTTTTTTCTCTTTCTTTATATTTAGCTTTCCTTCATTTCTTTCCTTCCTTCCTTCCTTCCTTCCTTCCTTCCTTCCTTCCTTCCTCCCTCCTCCTCTTCCTCTTCTTGTTTTCTTTTTCCTTCCTTCAATATGTAAGTTTGGGTTCTTGTTTTTCTCCTTTTTTTTTTACTTTTATCTTCTCTTCATATTTTCTTTTCGTTTTCTCCTCACTCCTCCTCCTCCTCCTCCTCCTCCTCCTCCTCCTCTTCCTCTTCCTCTGAATCATCTTTTATTTTTTATTATGATCGATTCCTCGGATTTTTCTTCCTTCCTTTTTTTTGTAAGACTCCCGTTTTCTCTCTCTCTCTCTCTCTCTCTCTCTCTCTCTCTCTCTCTCTCTCTCTCTCTCTCTCTCTCTCTCTCTCTCTCTCTCTCTCTCTCTCTCTCTCTCTCTCTCTCTCTCTCTCTCTCTTAGTTTCTCCTCCCATTTTTTGCACACAGAGAGAAGAAGGTGATCCAGCGGCGTGGAGGAGACACGTTCCCTTGTTGACAGTGTGGTGCGGGCGCCTCCAGAGAGAAAGTTCCCTCCATCCCTCCCTTCCTTCTCTTTCCTCCCCTGCAGCACTTCCTTCCCTCCATGCACCCTCTCTTTCTTCCCTTTAAATTTCCTCTCTCCCTTTTCTTTACCCTTCTTTAATTCCTCCCCCTATCCCACCCTACCTTTCTTTCTCCTCTCTCCCTTCCTCCCTTCCCTCCCTTCCTTCCTTCCCTCCAGCTCTTCTTTCCCTCTATGAACCTTCCCTTTCCTCCTCTTAAACCTTCCTTCCTTTCCTCCAGCCCTCCATCCTTTCCTTCTTTCCTCCCTTCTTTCCTTGGCTTCCCTCGCTTTCCTTTCTTTCTTTTAAATTTTCTCTCCCTTTCCTCTACCTCTCTTCCCTTTCCTCTCTCCCTCTCTTTCATTTTATTATCTTTCCTCTCTCTCTCTCTCTCTCTCTCTCTCTCTCTCTCTCTCTCTCTCTCTCTCTCTCTCTCTCTCTCTCTCTCTCTCTCTCTCTCTCTCTCTCTCTCTCTCTCTCTCTCTCTCTCTCTCTCTCTCTCTCTCTCTCTTTGTTCCCTCCCTTCCTCCCACCCTCCCTCTCTCCCTCCCTTGACAGTAATCTCCCTCAAGATGACCCTTTAACAAGAAATAGTTCCGCGAGCCATTTCAGACATAATTTAGAAA
>NC_066510.1:15756334-15761334 GCF_024679095.1 Eriocheir sinensis
GTCAGTAAGTCAGTTCGTCAGGCAGAGAGTCAGTCATTCATTTAGTTAGGCAGTGAGTCAGTCGGTATGTCAGTCAGTCTCTATGTTAGTCAGTTAGTCAGTCAGTATGTTTGTCAGTCAGTTAGTCAGTCAGTATGTTTGTCAGTCAGTTAGTCAGTCAGTATATTTGTCAGTTTGTCAGTTAGTTAGTCAGTCAAACAGCCACTCACTCACACACTCACTCACTCACTCACTCCTACATTTTTTTTATCAATCATTATATTGTTAACTCTTTCAAATGATCTTTTTTTCATTCTATTTTTGTCACCTCTTCTCGGTCCCACTCACTCACTCTCTCAACAATACCGAGAACTCATTAATTATTCCCCTTATTATCTGGCTTATTTTTTGCCCTACATTGTTTTTTTCCCTGTTTTTTCCTTCTCACTTTCGCTTCATCAAAGTCTTGGGAAGTTAATCACCATGTTTTATTTTCTTATTTTTTCTGCTTTTCTTTATTTTTGTTTTTCCTTTCTTTCTTCCTCTTCTTTTATTTCTTGATCGCTTTCTTTTTTCCTTTCTTTCTTAATTGCTTGTCTCCCTTTCTATCTTCCTTCCTTCCTTTATTCCTTCCCTTTCTTTTTTTCTTCCTTCACAGTAGACATCGCCCTTTGTTATCCAACTCTCTCTCTCTCTCTCTCTCTCTCTCTCTCTCTCTCTCTCTCTCTCTCTCTCTCTCTCTCTCTCTCTCTCTCTCTCTCTCTCTCTCTCTCTCTCTCTCTATTTATCTATCTATCTATCCTCATCTCCCTAACCGCTCACTGTCAATCTCAGCCTCCTCCTCCTCCTCCTCCTCCTCCTCCTCCTCCCAAACGTTTATCAAAAGCGGTTCATACAAGGCTTGCGAGCGAGTTAAAAACAATATGAATAATACTGGATATCAAAGGGAGAGAGAGGGCGAGATAACCGTCCCTATTTGTTGTGTATCATTGCCAGTAATAGTAGTAGTAACAGCAGTAGTTGTGGTAGTAGTAGTAGTAGTAACAGTAGTAGTTGTGGTAGTAGTAGTAGTGGTAACAGCAGTAGTTGTGGTAGTAGTAGTAGTAGTAACAGCAGTAGTTGTGGTAGTAGTAGTAGTAGTGGCAGTAGTAGTAGTAGTAGTAGTAGTAGTAGTAGTAGTAGTAGAGGATACATAGGGATACACAAGATACAAAGGAGAGGGCATAAAACAGGATACATAGGATAGGACATAGTACATTGGATACATAGGGATACATAGCATACATAGGATAAGACATAATACATAGGATACATAGAGATACATAGTAGATACATATTGTTTGTATTCTCTTTGTTATTGCTGTCATTGTTGTTTTTGTTTTATACTTGATGTTAAACCTGCCCTGGTAAAAGCTAATCTATGTATGTATGTATGCATATGTGTGTGTGTGTGTGTGTGTGTGTGTGTGTGTGTGTGTGTACAAACAAACACACGTCCACTTGAAATACAAATCCTCCTATGTGCAGATTTTTACCTTGTTGTGATGCAGAAGAGAGAGAGAGAGAGAGTAAACAGAGAAACAGGTAGGAATTAATTGTTACAGACAGAAACACACACACACACACACACACACACACACACACACACACAAGGTATTACAATGGCGACTTCTTGATAACATGGTCAGACTGAAACACCTGAGAGAGAGAGAGAGAGAGAGAGAGACTCACTATCAGCCAACCAGCAGGTAAGCCCCTATAACACACACACACACACACACACACACACACACACACACACACACACACACACACACACACACAAACACACACACACACAGACAACACGTTTTAATATGCTCTGGTCCTGTTTAATCCCACTGGCTTTGTCGCGACCGATGGGGAGGGAGGGAGGAAAGGAAAGGAGGGGGGAGGGAGAGAGAAGGGGAGGGAAGGGGAGGTAAAGGAGGGAAGGAGTGGAGGGAAGGATGAAGGGATGGGGAGGATGGATGGAGGGAAGAGGGAGAGAAAGGATAGTGGAGAGGGAGAGGGAGAGTGATAGAGAAAGAGAGATGGAGAGAGAGATGGAAGGAAGGAAGGAATAGGAAGGGGGAAGGAGAGTAGAGCAGGGAAGGAGTGAAGGTAAGGAGGAAAGGATGGGAAGAAGGACTGAAGGAAGAAAGGGGAAGAGAAAGGGGAAGAGAAAAAATGGAATAGAGACAGGAGAGAGAGAGAGAGAGGTACTCTAACCTCCCCTAAACAATCCTGAAACACTTGCCACTTACACAAACAATCATATTAAACGTGTAATTCGCTTGACCGCACACACACACACACACACACACACACACACACACACACACACACACACACGCACATACGCACACACGTTACGCCCCATGATCCCAGCCAGTAATAGGACACCAGATTTTTTAACCTTTGCAAAAAAAAAAAAAAAAGAAAAAAAAAGAGGTGAGTGCAGTTGTCTGATTCCTTTAATTAAAAACGTACCTACGTGACTCTTACCTTTAAAAAGAATTACCTGTACAATCACTACTATACCTTGCGTCTTTAAACACACACAGGCACGCACGCACGCACGCACACACACACACACACACACACACACACACACACACACACACACACACACACACACACACAGAGAGAGAGAGAGAGAGAGAGAGAGAATTAAGTGGTGTTTGAGAAGTGAACTAATATACTGAGGAGGAGAAAAAAAATAAAAAAATGAGAGAATAGGAAGAGAAATTAAAATGAGAGAGAATGGAAAGGAAGCGAAGAGCGATTATTGAAGTACTGAGGAGGAGGAGGAGGAGGAGGAGGAGGAGGAGGAGGAGAAAATACTGACGAAAAAATAAGATTAAAAAAGAGATAAATTTTTTTTGGTAATGAGACGAAGGTTTGGGAAAAGAGGAAAACAACAACAATGATGATGATGATGATGATGATGATGATGACGCGGAGGAAAAGATGAGGAATGAAAAGGGGAAAAAATCAAGGAAGGGAAAGCAGTGTTAGATGAAGTGAGTGAGTGAGGAGGAAGAAGTGAAGGAGGAATGAATGAAGGAAGGAAGGGAAGTAATTCTATAATAATGGGAATGAGAGAGAGGGAAGAAATGATAATGAAGAGCAAGGGGAATGAGTGAAGGGTCGGTTGATTAAAAAGAATGAAGGGAAATAGAATGAGACTGGATAAAGGGAGTGATTGGAGAGTGAGGGGAAATGAGAGTGTGGGAAAGGAGGGGAATGAGAGAGGGGAGAGGAGGGGGATGAGAGAGGGTATTGGAGCGGTAAAAGAGGGGAAATGAAGGAAGGGAAAGAAAAATGAGAAAGAAAAGTGATTTGAAAGAAGGGATTATGGAAAAGTAAGGGGAAAGAAGGGTAAACTATGGGAAAGTAAAGGGGAGAAAGAGGGGAAGTAAAGGGAATGAGGGCAGGGAGAGAAGGGAAAAAATAGGGAAAGTAATAGGAAAGGAGGGGGAAAAAGAAGTGGAAAGAAGGGGAATAAGAGGAAAATTGACAGGAGAGGAGGAATAAAGGAGAGGAAAAGAGGGGAAAGAATGGGAAGTGAGGAAAAGTAGGAAAAGTAAGGAAAAAGGTGAAGCGAGGGGAATAAAGGGAAAAGTGATAGAAAAGGAGAAGGAAAAGAGGGGAAAAAATGGGAAAGAAAAGGGGAAGAGAGGGGAATAAGGGGAAAAGGGAAGGGAGGGAAGGAAAGTGAGGGGAATGAGAGTAGGGAAAGGAGGTAAAGTGAGGGAAAAGAAGGGAAAAGAGAAGAAAAAGAGGGTGAAAAAAATGGGAAAAAGAAGGGGAAGCGAGAGGAAATAAGGGGAAAAGGGGTGAAAAAAATGGGAAAAAGAAGGGGAAGCGAGAGGAAATAAGGGGAAAAGGGGAGAAAAAAATGGGAAAAAGAAGGGGAAGCGAGAGGAAATAAGGGGAAAAGGGGTGAAAAAAATGGGAAAAAGAAGGGGAAACGAGGGGAAATAAGGGGAAAAGGGGTGAAAAAAATGGGAAAAAGAAGGGGAAGCGAGGAAATAAGGGAAAAAATGGGAAAAAGAAGGAAGCGAGGGAAATAAGGAAAAGGGTGAAAAATAGGAAAAGAAGGGAAGCGAGGGAAATAAGGGAAAAGGGTGAAAAAATGGGAAAAAGAAGGGGAAGCGAGGGAAATAAAGGAAAAGGGTGAAAAAATGGGAAAAGAAGGAAGCGAGGGAAATAAAGGGAAAATTGAAAAAATGGGAAAAGAAGGGAAGCGAGGAAATGAGGGAAAGGTGAAAAAATGGGAAAAAAGAAGCGAGTGGAAATAAGGGGAAAAGGGGTGAAAAAAATGGGAAAAGAAGGAAGCGAGGAAATAAGGGAAAATTGAAAAAATGGGAAAAGAAGGAAGCGAGGAAATAAAGGAAGAATTGAAAAAATGGGAAAGAAGGGAAGCGAGGAAATAAAGGAAAAGGGTGAAAAAATGGGAAAAGAAGGAAGCGAGGGGAAATATGGGGAAAAGGGGTGAAAAAATTGGGAAAAAGAAGGGGAAGCGAGAGGAAATAAGGGGAAAAGGGGTGAAAAAATGGGAAAAGAAGGGAAGCGAGGGAAATAAGGGAAAAGGGTGAAAAAAATGGGAAAAAGAAGGGGAAGCGAGGAAATAAGGGAAAGGGTGAAAAAATGGGAAAAGAAGGGAAGCGAGGAAATAAGGAAAGGGGTGAAAAAATGGGAAAAGAAGGGAAGCGAGGGAAATAAGGGAAAGGGGTGAAAAAATGGGAAAAGAAGGAAGCGAGGAAATAAGGGGAAAAGGGGTGAAAAAATGGGAAAAGAAGCGAGGAAATAAAGGAAAAGGTGAAAAAAATGGGAAAAGAAGGAAGCGAGAAATAAGGAAAGGGGTGAAAAAATGGGAAAAGAAGGAAGCGAGGAAATAAGGAAAAGGGTGAAAAAAATGGGAAAAAGAAGGGAAAGCGAGGGGAAATAAAGGGAAAAGGGGTGGAAAAAATGGGAAAAAGAAGGGAAGCGAAAAA
>NC_066510.1:15766334-15783834 GCF_024679095.1 Eriocheir sinensis
TCCAATACTCCTTCTACCACTTCTTACCCTTCCTCTGTCCTTGCCTCTTGTCCCTACCCATGCCTCCTCCTCCTCCTCCTTCTCTTCCCCTTCCTCCTCCTCCTCCTCCTTCTCTTCCCCTTCCTCCTCCTCCTCCTCTTCCCTTGTCCGTCACTGGCTCGCTCGCTCGCCCGGATGAACGGACCAATCAGGGCTTAGATGCTGGTAAACAGACGCACATCTAAAGTAAATACGAATGCAAGGGGGGGAAGCTTTCTCTCTCTCTCTCTCTCTCTCTCTCTCTCTCTCTCTCTCTCTCTCTCTCTCTCTCTCTCTCTCTCTCTCTCTCTCTCTCTCTCAATCAATCAATCAATCTCTTTCTTTATTTAACTGACTATCTAACTATCTGTCTATCTAGCTATGGAGAGAATTACATCAACAGTCCCTTCCTTCCTTTTGAGTGTGTGTGTGTGTGTGTGTGTGTGTGTGTGTGTGTGTGTGTGTGTGTGTGGAATATTCAGCGGAGGATTCAGTGATGTTGTGTCTTTCTGGAGGAGGAGGAGGAGGAGGAGGAGGAGGAGGAGGAGGAGGAGGAATAGAGACACAAGAGAAAGGTGGAATAAAAGAAACGGGTTAGATAAAGAAAGGATGGGGGTCGGGAAGTTAGGTCTGAGAGAGAGAAATGGAAATGGAAAGAGGATGAGGAAGGGGAGGAGAGAGGAAAGGAAAAGTGAGGGAGAGTTAGGAAAACGTGAAGAGAGAGAGAGAGATAACGAGAGGGAAGGGGGAAGGGGGTGTAGGGGGAAGGGGAGATGAAGGGGGGCGGGGGTGAGGGGGGGGGGCGTAGCTTGGCCATCAGGAACACATTTGGTGGCAAGTAATCAATCGACGCCTCCCTGATTACCTGCCTCCTCGTTAACTCCTCCTAATTAGTCTTAATTGTCCACTCTAATTACCTGGAGGCGGCGGCGGCGGCGGTAGGTGCGACGACGGGGGAGAAGATATAAATTATTCCGTCACTCATTCACACAAGCCTCATTTTTTTTTCCTTAAGATCATCCCAACACACACTTGTATTACCCTTTAACAGCATCCGCCTTCTATTCATATACCCGTCGACAAGTATAAAGATGGATATAGTAGTAGGTATTTTTTTTTAGGTGCTGATATGCTTTCCTGAGGGCTTCTTAGGCGGCCCCAGCTCGTTAGGGGTGCAGACGATTGTATTTATAGTGGCTACCGTGATAACCGGCCTCTTGCAGACTCCTTATGTTCTTATGTTCTTACGTTCTTATGTTCTTATGTTCTTATGTTCTTAGGTTCTTATGTTTTTATGTTCTTATGTTCTTATGTATGACTTGCTTGGCCCATCCCCCCACCCCCCCCGGTTACCACGCCCACCCTCTGACCACTCGGCGACCACCTCCCCAGATGATAGAAAATATATAATAGATAATAGATATAGATGATGAATAAACCCGTGAGATGGAGTTCTTATATATTTTTTTCATTTCTTTTACTCTTCATTTGTTGTTGTTTTTGGTGATGGTGGTGATGGTGATGGTGGTGGTGGTGATGGTGGTGGTGCTCGTTATTGTATCTGTATTGTATTTTTTTATGCGTTTTTATTTTATTTTTATTTTTACCTCCAATTCACTTTCATTGTCTGTCTGTTTGTTTTTGGAGTGGGTGTGTATATGAAAGAGTGTATGTATGTGTATATGTGTGTGTGTGTGTGTGTGTGTCAGTGGATGGGTGTTTGTGTGCGTTCCTTTGTTTCTCTCTCTCCCTCCCCTTTCTCTCTCTCTCTCTCTCTCTCTCTCTCTCTCTCTCTCTCTCTCTCTCTCTCTCTCTCTCTCTCTCTCTCTCGCACCTGGATGTTTACCTGACAACGTGATGATGACGCGATGACTTGTAAAAAAAGTATTGATTTTACGTGATCAAAACCGGTCTTCCTCCTCCTCCTCCTCCTCCTCCTCCTCCTCCTCCTTCTCTCCTTTCACTCTCAGGCCTCCTCACCTCCCCTTTTGTCATATCACCCTTCTCTCTCTCTCTCTCTCTCTCTCTCTCTCTCTCTCTCTCTCTCTCTCTCTCTCTCTCTCTCTCTCTCTCTCTCTCTCTCTCTCTCTCTCTCTCTCTCTCTCTCTCTCTCTCTCTCATTTTCTTTTTCATATTTTCTGTCAGTTTTCTCTTTTCATCACTTTTTTTCTGTTTTCTTCCCTTCTTTCTTTTCTCATTTACATCTCTTCTTCTCCTCCCTCCTCTCTTTACCTCCCTTCCCTCCTCTCCCCTCTCATTTATCCCTTCACTCCACCCTTATTTTCCTCCCACTTTCTTTTTCCTGCCCCCCCTTTCCTCCTTCCTCCTCCGACCTTACCTCACCTTACCTTGCCTTACTTTACCTTACCTAACCTTCCCTTTCCTTCCCTTCCCTTCTCTTCTCTTTCCTTTCCTTCCTTTCCCTTCCCTTCCTCTCCCATTTCTTCCTTTCCTTTCCCTTCTTTTCCCTTCCCCTCCCTTCCTTTCCTCTCCCTTCCCTTCTCTTCCTTACCCTACCTTACCAATACATTCACTTTTCATTTTGCTCTCTAGATCTTTTATGAAGCATCAATTTTACTTTCGTATCTCATTAACTCGCTCCTGCCTCACTTTCCCTCTCACCTGCTTACTTGCTCACCTGTCCCGCCCCCAGGTACGTGTACGGCTCAGGTGGTCGTCTCTACGTGGGCGATGTCACGCTGGAGGACGGCCAGGCAGCGTATTTATGTCGAGTGAGGCACCCCGCTAGTCTCTTGGCCCTCACCTCGCCGCCAGCCACTCTCACTGTCATGGGTAAGGCAATGTGTGTTGTTCTGTTCCTCTTCGTGCTCTACCTCTTTTTCTTTTTGTTCCTCTTCCTGTTATTTCCTCTCCTTCTTCTTCGTCTCCTCCTAACCACACCGCCACCCTCACTGTCATGGGTAAGGTTGTGTGTGTTGTTCTGTTCCTCCTCGTGCTCTACCTCTTTTTCTTTTTGTTCCTCTCCTTCTTCTTCGTCTCCTCCTAACCACACCGCCACCCTCACTGTCATGGGTAAGGCAGTGTGTGTTGTTCCTCTTCCTGTTCTTCTTCTTTTTGTTTATTTTTCTGTTCTTCCTCTTGTTCTTCTTTATCCTGTTATTTCTCTTCCTCCTCCTTCTTTTGTTATTCTTCCTTCCTGTTTCTCCCCCTGTTCCTTTTGTGCTTCCTTGTTCCCTTTCTTCTCTTCCTGTTCCTACTTCTGTTTTTTCTTCTTCTCCTCCTCCCCCTCCTCCTCCTCCTCCTCCTTCTTCTTTTTCTTCTCCTCACCCCACTTGTCACCCACACTGTTATGGATAAATCAGTGTGTTTCGCCTCCTCCTCCTCCTCCTCCTCCTCCTCCTTCTTTTTCTTCTCCTCACCCTACTTGTCACCCTCACTGTTATGGATAAATCAGTGTGTTTCGCCTCCTCCTCCTCCTCCTTCTTCTTTTTCTTCTCCTCACCCCACTTGTCACCCTCACTGTTATGGATAAATCAGTGTGTTTCTCCTCCTCCTCCTCCTCCTCCTCCTCCTCCCTCATGCACCCTCACCCTCGTTCTTCAATACGTAACTTTGCTTTCTTATTTTCCTACCTGTCTCTCTCCTCCTCCTCCTCCTCCTCCTCCTCTCTCTCTCTCTCTCTCTCTCTCTCTCTCTCTCTCTCTCTCTCTCTCTCTCTCTCTCTCTCTCTCTCTCTCTCTCTCTCTCTCTCTCTCTCTCTCTCTCTCTCTCTCTCTCTCTCTCTCTCTCTCTCTCTCTCTCTCTCTCTCTCTTTCTCTCTCCTCCTCCTCCTCCTCCTCCTCCTCCTCCTCCTCCTCCTCCTCCTCCTCCTCCTCCTCCTCCTCCTCCTCTTTCTTTTCCCTCTTCTCGTTCTCCTCTTTCGTCCTTCTCGATTTACTTCTCGTTTTTCTCTTCCTTGTAATCATTCTCTCTCTCTCCTCCTCCTTCTCCTCCTCCTCCTTTTCGGTATGCGGGTGAAGTGTTTTCACCTCAGGGAACTAGACGGCCCTGCTTTGCATAGTCTCAGGTCACCCTTGGACGAGGTGTAATACCTGATCTGTCTCCCGTGCCAGGGTCACGGTGAAGCCTCTGGGCAGCAGCAGTGGTGGATTGGACTGCAGGCAGAAGATCTCTTTATGAGACAATGGCTGGTTGAGTTCTGTCGTCGTTCATCAAACGGCCGCAGAAAATGTTACTGTTATCCGGGTGCCAGACTGGACGACATCACCGCAGCGTGCGGGAGGCTTCGTGGTGCAGTGGTTAGCACACTCGGCCCACAACCGAGAGAGCCCGGGTTCGATTCCCGGGCGGAGTGGAAAAATTTGGGCGGCTTTTCCGATACCCTACGCCCCTGTCCACCCAGCAGTGAATGGGTACCAGGTATTAATCGGGGGTTGTGTCCCGTCTCCTGGGATCTGTTCCCTTCTCCTATAATTCCTTTCCCTTCTGTCTCTCTCCGGCATATGACCACAGATGTTGCGCCGACTAAACGAAACTTTCCAACTTTTTTTCACCGCAGCGTGCGATGATGTCACGAGTAATGCTGACCAAAACACCCTCTTTGCCATTCACGCGGGGACAAATGACGTAAAGACAACCCGTTCTGAGGAACTGCTTGAGAAATACCGCCGCATGATCAAGCAGTATAAACGAAAAACGGATGTCAGTAACATCAAAATCTCAGGATTCCTCCCGAAAGACGGTGCCGAATCTAGCTTTTACAGTAAGGCCTTCAGCACAAACAACAGACTTCAGTCCCTTTGCTCACAAGAAAACGTCCAGTTCGCTAACTTGTGGAACAATTTTTACTACGATTCGGACTTGTCCCTTGCCGATGGCATCCACTTAAACCCTGTTGGAGCAGCCCGTTTCGGGAGGCTGCTCTGTGACCAAGTGGCTCTTCGAAAGCCAAAAAACGCGAAGGCGAGAACACCAACAGGTCCAACCGTGAGAGAGCACTCAACCCGCGCAACCCCCGACTTGAATCATATTAAAGCTTGCTAAATAAACGCTCGTAGGCTACGTAACAAATCTGAAGACTTAGAAGCACTCGCAGCTACAAATCATTATCACATCATCGGAGTCACAGAATCTTGGATAGACACTTCAAATAGAGATTTCATTGCGGAATATAGATACCGGGTGATACGATTTTTAGTCACGAAAGAGAGAACAAACAGGGTGGAGGCGTTATCTTATATATCTACAACTCTCTCCATCCAGTATCCGTGAAAACAGATATTATAACCAATGTGGACACGGTCTTCATTGAAATTAAAAATAAGTCTCGTAAAATATTAGTTGGACTAATCTATAGACCGCCAGGGCAGACTCTTGATATCGACCACGCATTAAGCGAATTATTATTAGAAACAAGTAGCAGTTGCGAGGCAGTAATTGTGGTGGACTTTAACTTGCCAGTGAAAAGATGGGGTGAACCGTTGAACTGTCATACAGGGCTCGACCTGTACACAAATTTATTAGAAAGTGATTTACATCAACACGTTCAAGAGAGCGAATTTCGTAAGACCCAGATCAATTTTAAATAATTCTGACTGGACTGAAATTTGGACGGAAAGAGATATTGATAAACCTTGGGGGGCCTTCACCACAATATTGAACAATGCCATGACCATATGCGTACCCTATCGTAACAGACGTTCAACTTTTAAGAAGAAACCCAAATGGTGGAATAACGAAATTAAAAATAGCCTCTCTCTTAAAAAACGCGTATACAGTAGATACATATCAACCCAGAGTGAGGCTGACAAACTAGAATTGGACAGAATTCGCCTCGAAACCAAGAAATTAATAAAACGAAGCAAGAAAAATCTTGAAGAATATATAGCGGAAACAAGTAAATATAATCCTAAAGAATTTTTAGCCATGTAAATAATAAATAGTCACTCATTTGTAGTATTGGACTGCATCCTAATGATAACGGTAACCACACGAACGATGAAAATGAAATGGCTACAATCCTAAATAACTTTTTCACATCCGTATTTACCGACGAAGATTATTTATCACCTCAACCGCCGGAGGTTAGAAGGACCGAAAAGATTCGTGTTTAACTAACTTACTTGATTTTTTTTCATTATATTTTTGAGGTGTTCGATGAAAGCAGATCAGTAGATATCATATATATTTGGATTTTCAACAGGCACTTGATAAGGTCCCCTTCAAACGGTTGCTCAGTAAACTATTGTCGCACGTCATCTAACTGGCTCGATGTCAGAAGGGGCGTACCTCAAGGATCAGTGCTTGGTCCCATGCTCTTCTTAATTAATGTTAATCCTATCGATGATGGGCTCACTTTTAAAATATCAAAATTTGCTGATGACACAAAAATCGCTAGTAAGATAACTAAGACACTCGACGAAGAAGCATTACAACCAGATCTAGATCGACTTGCACGTTGGGCCAATCAATGTCAAATGAAATTTAACGTTGACAAATGTAAAGTGTTGCACATCGGAAACAATAACAATCGCGTTCAGTACGAAATGAATGGCCAACAACTTTCTGCAGTAAGTAAAGAAAAGGATCTTGGAATCACTATATCAAGCGATTTAAAGCCCGGTCAGCATTGTTCAGAGGTAGTTAAAACTGCAAACAAATTGGTTGGCCTCATCGGACGAATATCCAATAATAAATCGGAAAAAAATAATATTAAAACTATAATTCGCTGGTTCGACCCCGTCTAGAGTACTGTGTACAGTTTTTGTCCCCCTATTACAGTAAAAACGTAGAAAAGTTAGAACGGGTTCAACGGAGAATAACAAAAATGATTCCTAGGTTGAGAAACTTACCTTATGAACAAAGGCTTAAGGAAGTAAATTTTTCAGCCTATCAAAACGAAGAATGCGAGGCGATCTAATAGAAGTGTTTAAAATGTTTAAAGGATTCAGTGATATTAATGCGAAAGATACTTTACAATTGGTCGATCAAATAGAACAAGAAGAAATCACAATTTCAAGATAAGTGGTAAAAGATTCTCGTCGCACGAAGCCAAACACTTTTTCTTCAGTCGAGTCGTTAATGTTTGGAATTCTCCCTGTGATATCGTTGATAGTACAACAGTTACGGCCTTCAAGAATAGATTAGACAAGTATTTTGAATCCAACCAGCAACTAAGATCTTACTCATTGTCATAATAACGTTAAGTTCCTGCGAATACTGGTGTCCTTGTCTGTTTTTATCGCCCGGATAGTGGTAGCAGTAATGGTAGTTCTTTCCTCTTTCCTACATAATCTCCATGCAGTTTTTCCATGCTGCATGGTTCTTTTTCCTCTCCTGCCAGCTTTGGCTGGAGGGATGGGGGGGTGGGGAGAAGCTTTCGCCTTTGCTGTCCTTCATCTTCCACCTTTGATTAGATAGTTAGTGTAGCTTGTCACAAACAGCCTCGTAAGGACCATCAGGTCTGCTGTTGTTTGTTCTTATGTTGTGTTTCTTTGTGTTCCTTCTCCTCCTCCTTCTCCTCCTCTTCCTCCTCCTCTTCCTTCTCTTCGCATTCTCCTTTTCACATTTTTCGTCCTTGTCCTTCTCCTCTTTCTTACAATACTCCTCTTTCCTCCTCCTCCTCCTCCTCCTCCTTCTCCATAATCCTTACTTCTAATGGACTTAATATTACTCTCCCCTAACCTCTCCTTTACACCTGTTTTTTCTGTCTCCCTCCTTCCCTCTCTTCCTCTCTCCCTCCCTCTCTCTCTCCCTCCTTCCATGTTTCATCATCACCACACACTCTCTCTCTCTCTCTCTCTCTCTCTCTCTCTCTCTCTCTCTCTCTCTCTCTCTCTCTCTCTCTCTCTCTCTCTCTCTCTCTCTCTCTCTCTCTCTCTCTCTCTCTCTCTCTCTCTCTCTCTCTCTCTCTCTCTCTCTCACGGAACTCTTCTTTCCTCCCTCCCTCCCACTCTCCTTCTCCACCTTCTTCCCTGCCTCCCTCACCTCTTCTCTCCTCCCCCAGGGCCCCCGGCAAGGGACAGCGCTCCCCGGATGAAGGAAAAACTCCCTCGTATGGTAGAGGTGTTGGAAGGACGCCCATGGACCCTCCCCTGCTTCGCGTACGCTCACCCTCCCCCCCACTACAGGTAAGGGAGAGAAAAAGGGAGGAAAGGGAGAGAAAAGGGTGAGGAAAGGGTAAGGGAGTGGTAGAGAAAGGGAGTTGGAAGGGACGAAAGGGAGAGAGGAAGGGGAGTAAAGGGTAAGGAAAGGGAGTTTGAAGGGAAGAAAGGGAAAGGAAAGGGTGGAGAGGGAGACAAGGAAGAAAGGTAGGGGAAGGAATGGTAGGAAAGGGAGATGGAACGGTATTGGAGAAAGGAAAGGGAAAAGAAGGGGAGAGAAATAGAGGAAAGGATAAAGGAAGGGTATTTGAAGCAAGAAAACTGGTAAAGAAAGGGAAGAGAAATGAAGAAAAAGATAGAGTGAGGTTAAAGAAAGAAGGAAAGAAAAGGAAAGAAGTGAAGAAAAAGAAAAAAGAAGAGGAGGAAAGGGAGCAAAGACGATAGGAAGGGGAAAAAGGGAAAGAAAAAGGAAATGGAAAGGAAAGGAAGATAGCAAGGAAAGGAAGGAAGGAAGGAAGGAAGAGCTTGTTAGGATAGGGAGAACACGCCATTACCAAAAAAAAAGAACCAACACACTCTCTCTCTCTCTCTCTCTCTCTCTCTCTCTCTCTCTCTCTCTCTCTCTCTCTCTCTCTCTCTCTCTCTCTCTCTCTCTCTCTCTCAAAAGTAATAGTGATGCTAACTCCGCCATATTTGTGTTTCTCTTAATCACTCTGGCAAACACCACCCAATCAGACGAGGGGAGGATCTCTCTCTCTCTCTCTCTCTCTCTCTCTCTCTCTCTCTCTCTCTCTCTCTCTCTCTCTCTCTCTCTCTCTCTCTCTCTCTCTCTCTCTCTCTCTCTCTCTCTCCCGCGCTCTCACTTATCGAGATTGTGAGAGAGAGAGAGAGAGAGAGAGAGAGAGAGAGAGAGAGATGGGCTGTCTCGTCTGGTCTGATAGCTCTGACATGCACGTTGACAGGGGTGAAATGCATGACTGGAAAGGGGTAAAGCGCCGGCAGGGGGGGAGAGCAGACAGGGGTGTAGGGGGGAGATACCTTGCCATGGGTTAGGGTGGCAGAGGTAGCAGAGTTAGTGGCAGGGATGGGAAGGGTAGGAGAGGTGATCAAAGCAGTATGAACAAGGGGGAAAGGGAATCATACTATTTACTATAGGTCTTGACTCAGGAAATTCATATATGCTTCCTTACTAATGAGACTTTCTATAAAACAAAGTGAGGTCATTCTTTGTTGATTTATATCATAAGGTGCTGGATATCATGTATCTGAAGTAACCATAAACTTAACCTAAGCTAACCTAACAAAACCCCAAACAGTTACTATAGGTCTTGACTCAGGAAATTCATATATGCTTCCTTACTAATGAGACTTTCTATAAAACGAAGTGAGGTCATTCTTTGTTGATTTATACCATAAGGTGCTGGATATCATGTATCTGAAGTAACCATAAACTTAACCTAAGCTAACCTAACAAAACCCCAAACAGTTACTATAGGTCTTGACTCAAAAAAATCATATATGCTTCCTTACTAATGAAACTTTCTATACAACAAAGTGAGGTCATTCTTTGATGATTTATACCATAAGGTGCTGGCTATCATGTATTTGAAGATACCCTAAACTTAACCTAACCTAACCTAACAAAACCCCAAACAGTTACTATAGGTCTTGACTCAGGAAATTCATATATGCTTCCTTACTAATGAAACTTTCTATAAAACAAAGTGAGGTCATTCTTTGTTGATTTATATCATAAGGTGCTGGATATCATGTATCTGAAGTAACCATAAACTTAACCTAAGCTAACCTAGCAAAACCCCAAACATTTACTATAGGTCTTGACTCAGGAAATTCATATATGCTTCCTTACTAATGAGACTTTCTATAAAACGAAGTGAGGTCATTCTTTGTTGATTTATACCATAAGGTGCTGGCTATCATGTATTTGAAGATACCCTAAACTTAACCTAACCTAACCTAACAAAACCCCAAACAGTTTCTACAGGTCTTGACTCAGAAAATTCATATATGCATCCTTACTAATGGGACTTTCTATACAACAAAGTGAGGTCATTCTTTATTGATTTATACCATAAGGTGCTGGCTATCAAGTATTTGAAGATACCCTAAACTTAACCTAACCTAGCCTAACAAAACCCCAAACAGTTACTATAGGTCTTGACTCAGAAAATTCATATATGCTTCCTTACTAATGAGACTTTCTATACAACAAAGTGAGGTCATTCTTTATTGATTTATACCATAAGGTGCTGGCTATCATGTGTTTGAAGATACCCTAAACTTAACCTAACAAAACCCCAAACAGTTACTAAGGGGCTTACTTTTCCTCTTTTTCCAAACTCTCATTCCCTTTTCTCTCTTAATCATTCCCTTCTCTCATTCCTTCATCTTAATCATTTCCTTTCCTTTTTTTTACTCACTCATTCCCCTTTTCATCTCAATCATTCCCTATTCTTTTTTTACTTACTCTCATTCCCCTTTCTAGCTTAATCATTCCCCCCTTTTATTTTTACTTCTACTCCCGTTCCTTTTATACTTTACTCCTGGAAAGAGGGGGGGGAGGGGGATGAAGGGGAGGCAGAAGCAGGAGCAGTGATATGGACGGGAAGGGAGGATGGGAAGAGAGTGTGACAGAGGGGGATGATGCTGGAGGTGGGGAGAGAGGAGGAGGGTGCTGCGCGGGGGGGGGAGGGGAGGGAGGTGTGACACAGGTGATAATTATCGGAAAGGTGTCATGAGTGAGGGTTGAGGTGAGGTCAGCTTGTCGATAGTCAGAATTCAGCTCTCCCTCTCTCTCTCTCTGTGTTTCTCTCTCTCTCTCTCTCTCTCTCTCTCTCTCTCTCTCTCTCTCTCTCTCTCTCTCTCTCTCTCTCTCTCTCTCTCTAAAATAACAATAATCACGTTCTAACATGTTTTTGCCCCAACAGCTGGACTCGAGAGGGCGTGGGCGGAGAGCTGGGCGGCATGGGCGGAGGCGGAGGCGGCGGGCGGGTGTGGGTGCGCGGGGCGGTGGTGGGCGGGGCGCGGGCGGGGGCGGGCGACGCGGGCGGGTACACGTGCGTGGCGGCGAACGGGGCAGGGACAGACACCGCCCACTACACCCTCACCGTTGTCCAGGAGCTTCACGTCACCGCCCACCCGCCCTACCAGGTAAGGATTTGAATAGGTGTGTTTGTGGGGGGTGGGGGAATAGGGAATTAGAGGAGGGGGAAGGGGGAAGGGGAAGTGTGTTTTGAGGGTGGAGGGTTGGAAGGGGGGGTGTTTTTATGGGTGTGTGTGAGGGAAAGGGGGAAGGGAGGGGATAGGGATGGGGGAAATGGGAGGAGGTGGGGTGTTGGAGTGAGAGGGTGGAAGTTTGTGGGTGGGGGAGGAAAGGGAAGAGAAGGGGAAGGGGGGAAGGAAGGGTATGAAAAAGGGAAGTGTGCATGTGTGTGGAAAGGGGCAGGAGGAAGGGAAGGGGAAGTGTGAGGGGAGAAGGAAGGAAGGAAGGAAGGAAGGAAGGAAGGGAGGGAGGGAAGTGTGTGTATGTGTGTTTGTGTGTGTATCATTATCTTTCTTCTTCTTCTTTTTTCTTCTTCTTTTTTTCTTCTTCTTCTTCTTCTTCTTCTTCTTCTTCCTTTTACCCTCAGGACTTTCTTCTCTCTTCTTCCCGAGTCTGTTCGTGACTTCTTCCTCCTCTTCTTCTTCTTCCTCCTCCTCCTCCTCCTACTCCTCCTCCTCCTTCTTCAACCACTCACTACCATATTCAACCGGTCAGTTCAACTAAACAAGGTCCCGGAAGACTGGAAGATGGCGAACGTAACACCGATTTTCAAAAAAGGAGACAAAAGCGTTGCATTAAACTACAGGCCCATAAGTTTGACATCAGTGGCAGGAAAAATACTCGAAAAGATTATTAGAGATAAACTTGTTAAGTTTCTAGAAAACAATAATATAATCTCCGACACCCAGCATGGCTTCAGAAACAAGCGCTCCTGCCTAACGAATTTATTAGACTTCTTCCAAGGTATATATAAGAACTGGGATGCCCACATCCCCAGTGATGTTATATACCTGGACTTTCAGAAAGCCTTCGACAAGGTACCGCACGAGCGACTCCTTAAGAAACTGCAATCGGCGGGCATCGGAGCCAATCTGATCGCGTGGATAAGAGATTGGCTCACCGACAGAAAACAACGAGTACTACTCAACGGACAGCCTTCCGATTGGCTACCAGTCACTAGCGGAGTGCCTCAAGGGTCAGTGCTGGGACCCATCCTCCTTATCATATATATCAATGACCTAGAATCAGGACTGAAATCCACAATATCGAAATTTGCAGATGACACCAAGGTGGGTGGAGATGCCCTCACAAAGACCGACTGCGAAATCATTCAGAAAGACCTCAATCACATTATCGAATGATCGGAAAAATGGCAAATGTCTTTTAATGTTGACAAATGCAAAGTCATGCACATTGGGTCCCAAAATAGTAACCACACATACATCATGAATGGGAGGCCTCTGCAAGCGATGCAGGAGGAAAAGGATCTTGGAGTCACTATCAGCAGTGACCTGAAACACGCGAATCACTGTAAAAAAGCATACAACAAGGCCAACATTATGCTCGGGTTCATAGCGAGGAACTTCAGTGTAAAACACCAGACGTGATGCTATCCTTGTATAATTCCATGGTAAGACCGCACCTCGAGTATGCAGTGCAGTTCTGGTCTCCCAATTACAGAAAGGACATTGCTTTACTGGAAAAGGATTCAACGACGCGCCACAAAGATGATTCCAACCTTCAGGGCTCAACCGTACGAGGAACGACTCAAGCGACTCAATCTCTATACATTGGACCAAAGACGCCTACGATGAGATATGATTCAAGTCTTCAAGTATCTAAAAAAGTTCAATAACGTCGATTACTCCAAATTCTTTGAACTGCAAACCAACTCAAGAACTAGAAATAACGGTTTACCCATTCAGTCGAGTCGATGTAACACAGACATTGGAAGGAGTTTCTTTTCAAACCGAGTCATCCGCCACTGGAACAATCTTCCCTCAGAAGTAGTAAATGCGAATACCATCAACTCCTTCAAATATAGAATCGACCGTCATTTCGCTGCGTCAGGAGTAAACTGAATAACGAGGGGCTTCCATCTGCTCCTCAATATCGAGGTGCTTTCATCTGCTCACCAAGCCCCAAGTGGCGGTCGAGCAGATTAAACCACCCAAGCGGGCGACCTCGTAATGAGCCAATAGGCTTTCTGTTGCCTGCATTTCCATGTTTCCATGTTTCCATGTTTCCTCCTCCTCCTCCTCCTCCTCCTCCTCCTCCTCCTCTTCTCGGTATTTTCTTCGTCGATCTCTTCCCTTTTTCTTATTTGTTTTCTTTTTTGTATTATAATTTTTTTCCTTCTTTGTTTTTGCTCTTCTTTTTGTTCTTTTTGTTCATCTTGTTCTTGTTCCTTTTGTTCATATTATTCTTGTTCTTTTTGTTCATCTTGTTCTTGTTCTCTTTGTTCATCTTGTTCTTGTTCTTTTTGTTCATCTTGTTCTTGTTCTTTTTGTTCATCTTTTTGTTCTCTTTGTTCATTTTGTTCTTGTTCTTTTTGTTCATCTTGTTCTTGTTCTTTTTGTTCATCTTGTTCTTGTTCTTTTTGTTCATCTTGTTCTTGTTCTTTTTGTTCATCTTGTTCTTGTTCTTTTTGTTCATCTTGTTCTTGTTCTTTTTGTTAATCTTGTTCTTGTTCTTTTTGTTCATCTTGTTCTTTTTGTTCATCATATTCTTGTTCTTTTTGTTCATCTTGTTCTTGTTCTTTTTGTTCATCTTCTTGTTCTCTTTGTTCATCTTGTTCTTGTTCTTTTTGTTCATCTTATTCTTGTTCTCTTTGTTCATCTTGTTCTTGTTATTTTTGTTCATCTTGTTCTTGTTCTTTTTGTTCATCTTCTTGTTCTTTTTGTTCATCTTGTTCTTGTTCTTTTTGTTCATCTTGTTCTTGTTCTTTTTGTTCATCTTGTTCTTGTTCTTTTTGTTCATCTTGTTCTTGTTCTTTTTGTTCATCTTGTTTTTTTTTCATCCTGTTCTTGTTTTTGTTCATCTTGTTCTTGTTCTTTTTGTTCATCTGTTTTTTTCTTTTTGTTCTTGTTCTTTTTGTTGATCTTGTTCTTGCTCTTTTTGTTCATCTTGTTCTTGTTCTTTTTGTTCATCTTTTTCTTGTTTTTTTTGTTCATCTTGTTCATGTTCTTTTTGTTCATCTTGTTCATGTTCTTTTTGTTTTTCTTGTTCTTGTCCTTCCTCTGATTATTTTCCCTTCTGTTCTTTCTCCATTTGTCAATTCTTCTTTCTCCCCCTCCTCCTCCTCCTCCTCCTCCTCCTCCTCCTCCTCCTCCACAGTCATCGCTGCCTCCATGATCGGCGGAGTGAGTGTTTTGGTCAATATTTACGAGCATCGGCAGAGGAGGAAGAGGAGGAGGAGGAGGAGGAGGAGGAGGAGGAGGAGGAAAAAGAGGAAGAAGACCAGGAAGATAAGGACAGAGCGATCAAGTTATAATAGAAAGGAGATGAGAAGGTTGGGGATGAAGAGGAGGAGGAGGAGGAGGAGGAGGAGGTAGAAGAAGAAAACAAGAAAAAAGGAGAAAGGAGATAACGAGGAAGGAGAAGAAAATGAAGACGAGGGAGATAAGAGAGCAAAAGAGATCCTCCAAATCATAATAAAAAACAGAGGAGGATGAGAAAGAAAATGAAGAGGAAGAGGAGGAGGAGGAGGAGGAGGAGGAGGAGGGGCAGAGGTCTTCCTTGGGGGCTCATTCGGGCGCCCAAACATTGATTATCGGCCCACTAATATATGCGTGTCTCCGGATGTAGAGGCTGCAAAGGGGGGGAGAGGGGGCGAGGGGGGCATCTCATCTCATCTCATCACCCCCTAACTCTCCTTTCACCCTAAGGGAAGGGAAGGGAAGGGAAGGGAAGGGAAGGGAAGGGGGGCATCTCATTCCATCACCCCCTCACCCCCTTTCACCCCCCTTTACCTCTTCTTCACCGTCTTCTGCAGGTTGCGGCGGCGGGGAGCAGGGCGTTGGTGGCATGTCGCGTTGAGGGCTCTCCCGTGGCTGAGGTCCGCTGGTACAAGAACGGCGCGCCCATTCTGCCTCACGCCCACGCCCATATCATGCTGCAGGGGCGGGACACGCTGGTACTGGCGGGCGTGGGCGAGAGGGATGCGGGCGTGTATCAGTGCGTGGCGGCCAACAGTGTGGGAGAGGCTCAGGCTGGCGCCCATATCACTATTAAAGGTATGTAGTGAGCACCTATAGTTATCCGCCTTAGTTCGTCTGTTTGAAAAGCCTCTTGGGGCTATTACACTGGGCAAATTTTCCGTGGATCTTCAGTCAAACCCCGATTTCCGCTGGCGTGGTTCTCCTATTTCCGTGGTTTTCTGACGTGTCCACGATCTTCCAAAGCTACGGTAGATTTCACCGAAGGACGACGGTATTACTCACCATCATCATCAGCAGCAATAACAAGAAACAAATGAGAACCACGCTAGCGGAAATCGTGGTTTGACTGAAGATCCACGAAAAATTTGCCCAGTGTAATAGCCCCTTAAGTTGCTGGTCTTTCCGTGGTCTGTTTTGTGCTTACGGTGATAGTGTTACACGGCTTAGACATCCTGAGCGGGAAAATCACCCATGGACACCCGGTTAATCTTCTCTGTGGCCTTGGGAAACAGTCGTAAGCCCGAGACGTTTAAGAATATGGACCAAAGTTGCCAGATTGTCTTACTCAGCCTCTTATAATTACCGACTTCCGACCCAAAAAGGAGATTCACTTATAAATATCGTTAAAAGAGTTAATTCCTGATGTTTCTTGGCAATAGTTAGGTGTCAGAAACTGGTAAATACTATGCTCTGAGTACGACAATCTGGTAACGGTGATATGGACCTGAGTTCGGCGTCTTCCTAATCTTCCTTCCTGCCTTCTCCCGCCGCAGACTCCCCGCCGACGCTCCGGGAGACCTTCGACGAGAGGACGCTGAGGGTGGGGCCGCCGCTGTCCCTCAAGTGCACCGCTCTGGGCCACCCGCCGCCCGTCATCACATGGACCCAGGACGGCCGCCCGCTGACCCCCTCGTCGGACCACTACGGCAGGCAGCGCGTGTCCCTGGGCTCGTGGGTGGACCCGGCCGGACAGGTGGTGAGCCAGGTGAACATAAGTCGCGTCACACACCTGGACGACGGCCAATACACCTGCACCGCCTCCAACGCCGCCGGCTCCACCTCCCACTCCGCCCCCATCAACGTGAACGGTCCGTGTCCTTTGATGAGCCGTGTGTACCTGTGTGGTTGAGTTCGTGTGATTGGTGAAAGTGAGTGTGGTGGGTGAATCCTGAGCCTGTGATGGAGGTCACTTATCTACTCACCTGTCTGTCTGTCTATCTCCTTACCTGTCTGTATCTTCACCTGCCTGTCTCCCGCCGCAGGTCCGCCCACCGCCCGCGGCACCTTCAACGTGACTGTGGTGGAGGGCACTGAGGCCAAGGTGGCGTGCCCCGTGGCCGGCTTCCCTCTGGTGGGCGTGACCTGGGCGCTGCACGGGCGGCCCCTCACGCCCACCTCCCGCCGGGCGCCACGCGGGGACACGCTCTTCCTGCAGCGGGTGGAGGCGGAGCAAGACGTGGGCCGCTACTCCTGCACCGCCACGGGTCCCCAAGGGCGCTCCGACACCGCCACCTTCTTCCTCGCCGTCGTCAGTAAGTGAGAAGGGAGGAGGAGGGAAGGGAGTGGAGGAAATGAGGCAGGGGACGGGAGGGAAGGAGAGAATTTGAGGCAGGGTAAGGGTAAGGAGGGGAGGGGTTAAGGCAGGGGAGAAAGGAGGTAAACTGAAGTAAGTTATAGGGAGAGAGGGAGGGAGGGAAGAGGAATGAAGGTAATAAGTTAACAGGGGGAGGAGAAGGAGGAGGACGAAGAAGAGGTCGAGAAGGAAGTGGAGGAGGCGAAGGGGAAAAAGGAGCAGCAACAAGAGGGAGAGAGAGAGAAACAGAGAGACAGAATCAACAGGAAAGGAAGAACTGGAGGAGGAGGAGATGACTGAAATGGAGGGAGAGAGGAGGAAAAGGAACAAAAGAAGAGAAACAAGAGCAGGAGAGGGAGAAACAGAAGGAAAGGAAGAACAGGAGGAGGAGGAGGAGGAGGAGGAGGAGGAAGATTGAGGACGCCATAGGTAACGAAGGGGCGTGAACTCACATTTCTGAAATTGCCTTAAGTCGCGGGAAGGAATTGGGGCGGACTCCGACAAGCAGGCAAACGTACAGACAGACAGAAAGGCAAACAGACAGTCATAGTCGTTAGTGATTGCCAGCGCTCAGTGAACCAAATTAATCATCTCCCTTTCCTTCATTCCCTCCCTTCCTCTC
>NC_066510.1:15788834-15791334 GCF_024679095.1 Eriocheir sinensis
CTCCTCCTTTTCTTATTGATCTCCTCTCTCCTCTTTTTCCTTTTCCTCTCTCTTCCTCTCATATTTAAGCTCCTCCTCCTCCTCCTCCTCCTCCTCCTCCTCCTCCACCATTTTCCTCACACCAGCAGAAAAAAAAGGAGGAGGAGGTTCGGGCGGAAAATTAGCAAAATCTTTAATGGAAGAAGTGACAGCTTAGTAAACGTGTTGGCGACATGTTTTTAAGCTGGGTGATATGCTCCATTTTTAAAAGCTTCAGTAACATCACCACCACCATCCCCTTCCTCTACTACTACTACTACTACTACTACTACTATTACTACTACTGATAATGATGCTGCTAATTATGAGCATCACCTTTTAAAGAATTCGATCTATTGTGTTTTGAAAGGGGAGGGAAGAGGGAGGGGGAAGGGAGAGGGAGAGGGAAGGGAGAGGGAAGGGAGGGAGGTGGAAGGGTCAAGCTTATGTCAAAGGAACAAAAGAATCAAAGTAAAACTACAGAATAAAGCAAGCGACGACCTTCCATCTGTCCCATTCAACACACACACACACACACACACACACACACACACACACACACACACACACACACACACACACACAAACATGTCACTCACAATATATACAACAACAGTCTCACAAACAACAACAACCTCACAAACAACAACAACAGCAATCATAACAAGATCTCCATAAAAAAACACACACAAGGAAGATTTTAATTGGCATTCAGAAAGACGAAAACAACAGATAAACCGAAGACTACGAAACCATCTATCTACCCATCTTCCCCTTCCCTCTACCCCTTCAATACCCATCTACTCCCTCTTCCCTTCCCTTTACACTCCCATCTTCCCATCCTTTCCTTCTCTCCTCTTCACCTATCCACTCCCTCATCTTCCTCCCCCTCCTTTCACTCTCCTTTTTATTACTCTTTCTCCCCTCTTCACCACCCTTACACTCCCTCCTCCTTATCCCTTCCTTCACATTCCTATCTTCCTATCCCTTCCTTCTTGCCTCTTCACCCATCCCCTCCCTCCTTATCCCTTCCTTCACACCCCTAGCCTCCCATCCTTTCCCTTCCGTCCTTCTCCTTCTTCTTCTTGTTCCCTTTACGGTCTCCCATTTTCTCATTTCTCCCTACAGCTGGCTACGGGTCGGAGGAGTGGACGGCGGTGCGGGGGGACGGCTGGCGGGTGAGGTCTCGGCGTCCGGGCTCCCTCAGCATCCGCGACGCCCGGGCCGAGGATGCTGGCCGCTACTTGTGCCAGGCTGAGAACGGAGTGACGCCCGCCATCTCCAAGACCGTCACCCTCACCGTGCTGGGTAGGTGGTGTGAGGTTCCTGACGGTGGTTACTTCATGTATCTTATGTGTATTTCCTTTCCGGAGGGTCATCTTTAGGGGTTCAGTAGCAAGAAGAGTGCATCAAGACACCTCTCCACACGAAATTGACCTCTTTTTCGGCTACTTTTTACTTTTATTTTTTTATGGGAGCGGTGAGTAGCGAGCTTTTTTTTGTACTCTTTTTATTGCCCTTGAGCCGTGTCCTCTGATGTATATATAAAAAAAAGAACTTCCTCTCCCCATTGACAGAGGGCGCACGTATGGAGGAGAGAGTCGTGAACCAATCCGTGGCCGTCGGGGAGCATCTGACCCTCCGCTGCCCTGCCCGCGGTGACCTGCCCCTCTCCTTCACGTGGGCCAAGGACGGGGTGACGCTCTCAGGGGCCGGGGACATGGAGGTGCGGCAGGAGGAGGGCGGAAGGACGTCGGTGTTGGTGCTCTCCTCGACCCTCCGCTCCCAGGCCGGCGTCTACACGTGTCACGCCGCGAACAGATACGGCTCCGACTCCGCCACCTTCTTCCTCAACGTAGTCGGTGAGTGTATCTTGTATCTTGCTGTGGGGTTTGAAAAGGTGGATGTAGGAGTTTAAGGATGATGGAATTAGCTACGTTGTGGCGGTTCTTAGTGTAGTAGTGTTGATATTAGTGTGTGTGGGGTGTTAGGTGTGCACAAGGAAGGTTATAATCACTGTGGGACAATTAGTTGAATCAGAATCCAGTTTGTAATTGTTAAAAGAGGATTATAATCACATTGGAGCAGTTAGTGGGTTTAGTATCAGGTATTAATGTTAGTAGGACTTAGTATCATGGTTGTTACGTCTGCACAAGGAAGGTTAGAATCCCTTTGGGGTAATAAGTAGTTTCAGAACCCTTTTTGTGATGGTTAAAGAGAACTAGAAGCACTCTCGGTTGGTAGTAGTGTTCGTATGAGTCAGTAGCGTTAGTATATCAGTTAGTATCATGTGTTTTACGTGTGTACAAGAAAGGTTATAATCACTCCATGGCAATTAGTAGTGTCAGAACCGGTTTTGTGATGATTTAAGGAGAATTAGAAGCACACTCGGTTGTTAGTAGTTTTAGTATCAGTCAGTAATGTGTCTCCAAACTTTAGCATCACGTGTGTACAAGGAAGATTCAATCACTCCCTGGCAATT
>NC_066510.1:15798834-15821334 GCF_024679095.1 Eriocheir sinensis
TTTCTTCTCTTTTCATCTATTATTTTCTATTCTAATCTCTTCTTATATAATCATTGTAATCGTTTTTGTTTTATTTACTTATCATTTTTCTTCTACTTCCTGTTTCTGGCTTAGCGTTTAATTTCTTTTATTCTCTCATCTACATATTTTTTCTTCCTATATTTATTACTCTCGAGATACACAACATTTTTTTTCTTTTTATTGGCGTTTCTTGTCATGTGTTGTATTATTCTGTTTTCTCTCGCGTTTCCGGTTCACTTTTTCATTTTAACATCTCGCTGTCTTGTATTTCCTTGTCGTTGTTTTTTGTTTTGTTTTTCAGTGCGTGTTTCTCTTACCTCAAAACAACATCAGTATCATTTATTTTATTTTCTCCTGATGTTCGTATTCTAATTTTCTTTTCTTTTTTTCTTATTCTCTTTCGTTTCTGGTTTAGTATTTCATCTTTACGTCGTTTTTTTTTTTGTAGTTTTCTCGTTTATAATTCCTTTCATTCATTTATTTATTCATGCATTTGTTTATGTTATTTATTTTCGTCACTGCTTCGCTATATTTTTTTTATATTCCTACTTTTATTTATCTGTTTACTTCTGTTCATTTATTCCTTCCATGTATTTTTGCTACAGGCTCACTTGCTCTTCTTCATCTCACCACTTTTATGTATTTACTTATTTCATTCATTTATTTATTTCTCAGCTTTCATTTGCTAATTTAACATAATCTAAACTAAAGCTAACCTTAACATCATTCTGCTTTTTTTTTTCTCTTTTAGATTCGCTTTTCTCCTCCATTATGCATGTTTTTTTTCCTTACAGTTCCTGGTGTTTATTGTATATTAGTCTTTCACCTTCAATTTGTTTTTTCCTCTACTGTATTTGTTCTTTGCAGTCCCCGGTATTTCTCATTATTCTTCCAGTTTTAGATTTCCTTTTCTTCTCTACTGTAATGTATAATGTGTTTTCTTTTCTGTCTTAACCTAACCTATCCTGACCTAACCTTTATTCTTCTTTATCCGTCCACTTCTAGATTTCCTTTTTTTTTCTCAACCATATATTTGTTTTCTTTTTAGTCCTAACCTAACCTAACCTATATTTTCTTGTACTCCTCTTAAGCTCTCCTTTTTATCTATTCTATAAATATGTTTTCGCGTCAGTCCTAACCTAACGTAACCTAACCTAACCTTTATTTTTCTTTATTTCTCCACTTGAGCTCTCCTTTTTTTTCTATTCAGTCCTAACCTAACCTAACCTAATCTAATCTAACCTTCATTTTTCTTTATTTCTCCACTTGAGCTCTCCTTTTTTTTCTATTCAATTCTAACCTTACCTAACCTAATCTAACTTTTATTCTACTTTAATCTGCCAATTCTACATTTTCCTTTTTTCTCTACTATTTTTTTTTTTTTCCCGTTCCAGTCCCCGGTCCGCCGTCAGCCATCCGCGCCCTGCCCTCCGGCCCCCAATCTGTGGTGGTGTCGTGGTTGCCCCCGGAGCGACCCAACGGCGTCCTGACACACTACACCCTGTACTACCGCCCCCTCAACGCCCACAGGGTATGTACTGCACTGGGGAGACGGAGGGGGAGGAGACTGAGGAAGGGGGTTGGAAGGGGGGGAGGTAGAAGGGGAGGAATTGATATAGAAGACATGAGAGAGAGAGAGAGAGAGAGAGAGAGAGAGAGAGAGAGAGAGAGAGAGAGAGAGAGAGAGAGAGAGAGAGAGAGAGAGAGAGAGAGAGAATCAAAGGGGGACGAGGGAGAAGGGAGGAAGGGTCAAAAGAGGAGGTATTGGAGGGAAAAGGAATGAAAAAAAAGGGAGAGAATATGAAAGGAGGACAGCAAAGAGAGGGTGAGAAAAAAAAGAGAATTGATATAGAGGGTGAAGAGGGACGAGGGAGAAAGGGAGGAATGAATAAAAAAGGGAAGAGGAGGTTATGGAGGGTGACGGAGTGAAAAAAGGGAGAGAATGTGAAACGAGAGTAAAGGGAGGAAAAAGAGGGGGAATGGGAGAGGAGGTGAAAGGGAACGAGGGAGAAGGGAGAGAGGGAGATATGAGGGGGAAGAGTATGAAAAAAAGGGAGAGAATGGGAAAGAAGACCAAAGGGAGGGTGAGGGGAAAAAGGGAGAATGGGAAGGGAGGGTGAAAAGGGACGAGGGAGAGGGGAGGAAGGGATATAAAAGAGAAGGAGAGAAGGAGGTAGGGAGGGAGTGTTTCAAAAAGGAGGGGATGTGAGAGGAAAGGAGGATAGGGAGGAGAGCTAAGGGGGAGGAGGAGGGTGAGGGGAGAAGGGAGAATGAGAGGGAGGGAGAAGAGAAGAGGGAGAATGGGAGAAGAGAGAGGATGAAGAGTAAAAAAAAGACATCAGATACATCACCACACTTTACTGTCCAACCTTTTCACTTCATCACCACCACCACCATCATCACCACCACCACCACCACCACCACCACCATCACCCCCACCATCACCACCGCCATTACCACATACACACCTCCCTTTTCATCACCATATCACGACACTACACCACACCACACTACCTACATACTCCACCTCCCTACCTTCCCCTCACCACAACCATCACCATCACACTCCTCCTTTTCCTTTCCATCATCCCTCCATCACCACCAAACTCCACTTCACACCACACCTACGTTACCTCCTCACCATCATCACCATCATCACCATTCAACTCCAGCAGGCTCTCCGGACTGTGGTAGTGCCGGTGGAGGGCGCTGCAGGGGTGAGGTCGCCGTGGGAGGAGGTAAGCCGCGAGGTGGACGGTCTTGACGCCCACGCCCGCTACGAGATGTGGGTGAAGGCGTCGACTCGTGTTGGGGAGGGCGAGGCCTCAAGAGTGGTGTCCCAAGCTCCTTCTACTACGGGTAAGGAACGTGAGGGGTGTGTGGGAGGGCAGGGGCAGGCAGGGTGTGTGTGGGAGTGCGGGGGCAGGCAGGGTGTGTGTGGGAGGGCGGGGGCAGGCAGGGTGTGTGTGGGAGGGCAGGGGCAGGCAGGGTGTGTGTGGGAGGGTTGTGTTTGTGTTTGTTTGTGTTTGCTTTCTGTCTGCGCTTCCTCCCTTTACACGCCTCCTTCTCCTCTCTTCAAGTCCCGGCCAGAGTGAGATCCTTCGGGCAGGCGGTGGAGGTGAAGGCCGGCGCTCAGCTCACTCTCCCCTGCTCTGTGATTGGCCAGCCCGCGCCCCTCGTCAAATGGACTCACCTGGGCCGAGACACCATCCCAAACTCACAGGTAAGAGGGGATGGGGGGTGGGAATGAGAGGGAGGGGGAGATAGAGGGAGAGAAGCAAATCCGTAACTTCTTCCAAACACGTCATGGCAATATTATCCTTTTCCCCTCTCCTCTTTCCTCTACTTCTTTGCTTCCCATCTATTTATCCACTTTCCTTTTTCTTCCTCCACTTTTTATTTATTTACTTCATCTTCTAACTTCATCTATCCACTTTCCTTCTTCATCGTGTTATCGTCACCCTCTCCATCCGCAACCTTTGTCTATCCTCCTTTCCTTTCCTCTTCCTCCACCTCTCTCTCTCTCTCTCTCTCTCTCTCTCTCTCTCTCTCTCTCTCTCTCTCTCTCTCTCTCTCTCTCTCTCTCTCTCTCTCTCTCTCTCTCTCTCTCTCTCTCTCTCCATCCACCATCATCACACTCCTCTTTTAGTACCTCTGTGTCTCTTTTCTCTCATCCCCTCTTTGTCTTTGTCTATCTTTCTCTTCCACCTCTTCTCCACTAACTCCATCTGTCCCCCACCTACAGAAGCTTCCGGACCACTCGTTGCACCTGCCCGCCGTGAGCTCCGCGGCCTCAGGTAACTACACGTGTCACGCCCACAACCCCAGCGGGCGGGACCAGGCTCTGTGGGCGGTGAGGGTGGTGGAGACGCCCCCGCCCCCCACCCTTCGTGTCCAATACTCCACCGAGACTACGATTCACCTGTCCTGGCATACCGCGGGCGACGGGGGGAAGCCAATAACAGGTGAGAGAGTGAGTGAAAGTGAGAGTGTGACGGAAAGTGAGAGTGGGAGTGAGTGGGAGTAAATGGGAAAGTGAGAGAGGGAAGGCAAGGGAGGGAAAGTGAGTGAGAGAGAGGGAAAGTGAGTGAGAGAGAGGGAAAGTGAGTGAGAGAGAGGGAAAGTGAGTGAGAGAGAGGGAAAGTGATGGAGAGAGAGGGAAAGTGAGTGAGAGAGAGGGAAAGTGAGTGAGAGAGAGGGAAAGTGAGTGAGAGAGAGGGAAAGTGAGTGAGAGAGAGGGAAAGTGAGTGAGAGAGAGGGAAAGTGAGTGAGAGAGAGGGAACGTGAGTGAGAGAGAGGGAAAGTGAGTGAGAGAGGGAAAGTGAGTGAGAGAGAGGAAAAGTGAGTGAGAGAGAGGAAAAGTGAGAGAGAGAGAGGAAAAGAGAGAGAGAGAGAGAGAGAGAGAGAGAGAGAGAGAGAGAGAGAGAGAGAGAGAGAGAGAGAGAGAGAGAGATGTTTTCAGTCTGCTTTTATAGGTTGAAAAAAATAAAGGTTACAAAAATGACAGTTAACAGCATAAACCCATTACACTACCCTTCCCATTCTCCCTTCTTTATGGCTCCCTTTTTTCCCCCTTGTCTCCCTTTCTCCCTCTTTATCTCCCTTTTGTAAACCTTAATCAACCTATTTACGCCTTTTGTTTTTCCCTCCACTCTTTTCCCTTCCCTTCCGTTTACGATAACTCTTTCTTTCTTTCTTTTTTTCTTTCTTTCTTTCTTTTTCTTTCTTTCTTTCTTTTTTTCTTTTTTCTTTCTTTCTTCTTTCTCTTTCTTCTTTCTCTTTCCTTTCTTTTACCTTCTCTCTCTCTCTCTCTCTCTCTCTCTCTCTCTCTCTCTCTCTCTCTCTCTCTCTCTCTCTCTCTCTCTCGACTATCCCACCCTTCGTTCCTTTTTCTCATTCTTTACTATCTCATTCCATCATTCCTCACCTCTTCCACCCTTCCAACCCTCTCCTTTCCTCCCCTCCCTCCCCAATCTTTTCCTCTCCCCTCGTTATGTTTGATCAACTCACCCCGAATTCTATCTACCCACCCCACCTCCCCTTTCGTCCCCTCCCTCAGGTTGGTCCCGTCTCCTGGGGTCTGTTCCCTTCTCCTATAATTCCTTCCCCTTCTGTCTCTCTACGGCATATGACCACAGATGTTGCGCCGACTAAACGAAACTTTCCAACTTTTTTCCTCCTTCAGGTTATATCATACGGTACCGGCTGGAGGGTGGGGAGTGGCTGGAGGAGGCGGTGGAGCCGGGCGAGACGACCCACGTGCTGCAGAAGCTTCGCTGTGGCTCCACCTATCACCTGCAGGTTGCCGCGAGGAACCTGGTGGGCCGCGGACAGGCCTCGCGCACCGTCAACACCAGAACTCGAGGCGCTGGTGGGTGGTGGTGGTGGTGGTGATGTGGTGGTGATGGTGGTGCTGTAGTGGTGTATATGTGTGTGTGTGTGTGTTTGTGTGTTGGTTTGGATTTGTAGTGTATGAGAGAGAGAGAGAGAGAGAGAGAGAGAGAGAGAGAGAGAGAGAGAGAGAGAGAGAGAGAGAGAGAGAGAGAGAGAGAACCAGGAAACTGATGGTTGGGAGAGGGAGGGGGAGGGAGTTGACAGCTGCCGCCACCCCTCCGGTAGTGTCAGTCAGCTGTTGGTGATGACTGCGTGGTGGTGCGTGGTGGTGACTTTATGTGGTGATAGGGATGGCGCAGCGGTAGATAGTGGTGATAAATTGTTGGTGTTGGTGTATGTTGGGTGTGGTGGTGGATGGTGGTGGTGGTGGTGGTGATAGTCTATGTAATGGTGGCAGTGATGATGATGGTGATGGTAGATATATTGTGATACGGATGGTGGTGATGGTAATAATAATGGTGATGGTGATAGTCTGTGTAGTGGTGGTGGTGATAGTGGTGATGATCAAGACCTATAAAAAAATAGTGGTAGTAATGGTGATTGGGATGTTTTTCTGCCCATATTTTTGCTTTCTCAGTGATTGTAGTTGTGGTGTCACGTCATACATCCACACATCCACATAATACAATCACCAGTAATACCTACCATGTTCAGTGCGTATATTTAAAGCAGAGACTCGTTAGCTCGTGATCCTGAACCAGTTTCGTTTGCTCGGGTTCGTCTTTCCACTCCGCTTCCGATTTTTCAGCCTCTCCAGTGTTCCTTGTGAGGGCGTGCTGGTGAGTGGGTGTGGAGTGAGTGCAGGCGATATACTTGTGTGCGTAAACTCGGACGCTTTTGGTTCACACAACAAATATTTCCGAAGGCCACAGATTTTACTCTTCGTGTTTCATTCCTATTTTCGATCCTGCCCTTCCTGCTATTGTCCTATTTCCGTTTACTCAATATACAGTCCTACCTGGTATTGTCTTCCCGTCCCTCGCAGCGCCAAAACAATACCGCCACTGTCTTTGCCTCCCCGTTTGCGTTTCCTCGTTACTAACCTTCATGTTCCTCCCTCTACCTCACAGGCCCACAACAAGCAGCACTAACCTAACTGCTTTTGTCCCTTTCCCTATCCCTCTACACTGCCCTTCCTGCAACTGCCTTTCTCTATTCCTCTATACTACCCTTCTAACTTTAGTCTTCCCGTTTTCTCCCAGCTCCCCGACAGCCGCGCCACCAAGACCTCGTGAGCGTCAACTCCTCCTCGGTGACGCTGCAGCTGTACACGTGGCCCAGCGGCGGGTGTCCGATCGTCCGCTGGAAGGTCGAGTATCGCGCGCACTCCGAGGCCTCCTTCAGCGCCGCCGCCTCACACCTCGCTGGGGACACGGACTCCTACACCCTCGGGGACCTGGCGCCCCTCACATGGTACCAGCTGCGCATCACGGCCCACAACACCGCCGGGGCCACCACTGCCACCTATGATGTTGCCACGGCCTCGCTGACTGGAGGTGAGTGTGTGAGGAGGGGTTTTTGGGTGTTGGGGGTCAGGGATTGGGTACGAGGGGGTAGGGGACTGTGGGGATTGAAGATTGGGGTGTTGCGGGCCGGGGGAGTTGTGAGGTTGGGGGTGATTCTCATTTGTTTGTGTTTTCTATGTTTGACTTTTTTCTGTTGTTCTTTTCGGGGACATAAGTGAGTGGACCAGTTTTGAGGGTACAAGTATTTAGTGTCATTTGATAGTGGCGGAATGTATAGTTTTTGAGATCGATTTAATGCTTTATTAACTACCAAACTAATTGTTTCCCCACAGTTCATAATTTCATAAGTTATTCAACGGAAAGGCTATTCACCCGCACCACTTAAAATCGCTTCGTTATTTTATAATAGTCGCTAAACATCACGGAAACAGAACGGCACATACATAAAAATACAAAACAAACCCCCGACATTTTCATCACAATAGTTCAAAAGGTAAGTCCACTAATGAAGAGAAAGAGGCTCCATCACACAACACGTTCGACCATTTTCCTTTGTGTGTTCCGAGTGTTACATTCTCCTTTTGTTGCGAGTGTTGCGAGTAACGAGTTGTAAGCCGAGACAGGTAGGCCACGCAACCCCTTCCTCCCACCTCCCTCACCGCCCCCTCGTCTTCCCCGTCACGCAGCCTCTTTTTTCCCCCCTCGCTCCCCCTCTCACCGACCTCGCGGCAAGCACCACCTGAGAAATGTTTTGGTATCGCGATTGACCTTGCTGATGCTTCGATTATCCAATTGTGACCTTTTCTGTCGTTTTCTTAGGGAGGCGAGTTAGGGTTGTTTTTATTGTTTTATATTGCCATTGTCTTTATTCCTTTGCCCTAAAATGTATATATATTAACCTCTATGTCAGTGTTAATGTAATTTTTGTTGGGGCAGCGACTTAAGGGGTTTTGTCTGTTGTTTTGTTTTACCCTTGCCTTACCAACCTCACCCTACAGTAAAACGTATATATATGAACCTCCAACCAAATATTAATTACGGATATTTTCACTGTGTTATTGCAGTTTCTCTAATATTAATGTTATCTTCGCCTCCCGCCCCGCAGCCACCCTCGCGCCGGAGTCCGTGGTGGAGGTGGTGGACCGGCGCGGCTCTCCCCTTTACCTAGACCCGCACATCCTGGCGCCCGTGGTCTCCGGCGTGGCCTGCACCCTCGCCCTCCTCCTCTGCGTGGGGCTTCTCGTCTCCAGAGGGTAAGCGGTGCCTGCCTGACCCTCGCTGTGTAGAATAGAAAAAAAGAGAAAATGATACGCTATCGAAATTGGGTGCTTTTTTAAATTGTTTTATGTGTGCTTGTAAAAATACACCCAATATATTATTTTGTTTTTGTTGTATCGTTGAGCTGTATCCTAAACTACTTGTTCAAATGCAGGCATGTTTCTTTTTGTGCTTAGGTTAGGTTAGGTAGGCTTGCTCGTTTGAAAGTTAGTAATACCAGAGAAACATCTGAAGTTTCTATTCACTAAACTCATCATTCATATGGACATTTAAGAACTTTACTTATCGCACTTCTAAATGCAGGCGTACGTATTCTTAGTGGGTTAAGTATAAGGCTTTCAGAGTTAGGTTAGGTTAGGTGTGCTCTTTCAGAATCATATTACCACTGGAAACATTAGATAAGCATTTAAGAGTGGCGTTGAGTGTACGCAGTGTTAAATCGTATATTGTTATCTCTTCTTTGTAAATACCGAGATTGCTGCCACTTGTGTTGGTCGGAGCTATACCTAGGCACTAATAACGTAGTATAAGTCATCCTCCCAAAAGTTTGTTCTACCTGACTTGTCTTTTCTTATTTATACGTTCGTTCTTCTTACTTTTTTTTTGTTCTGTAAAATCTACTGTGTTCAGTATCCCATTTGCCTACTGTAATGGTGTTTGTTTTCATTTTCCAGGCGTGCGCAGTTCATGAAAGGTGCTGACGGTGGTGGAAGCAGCGGCGGCGGCGGGGCAGGAGGCGGAGGCGGAGGAGGAGGCGGAGGCGGCGGCAACACGTACAGTCGCTCCCTCGCGGAGATCCAGAACCACCACAACGACAGCCAGGAACAGCTTTCGCCCCCGCCCGGCCCTCGCAGCAAACACGACGAGGCCTATTCCGGTACTGTTCCTGTCCGTGTGTCCTGTTATTGTTACTTATTGGTTTCAATGTCACTGTTTGGTGTTTTATCGCGTTTTTTTTTTTATATTCTAGATGACAGGACCGCACTAGAAAAATTACATACCTGAAACTACCTGGTCACTTTTGCAATACTAGTAACGCAATACCAAGAAATCAGTAGCCCAATATAACGAAAAAAGAACCCTATTTCAGACGCACCAAATCCTGACTAACGTTGCCAGATTGTCGTACTCCGTCTCTTTATGTTCGCCGATTTCCAACCCAAAAACTGCTTTCATCGCCCAAATAACTGCCTTCATATATGGCAAGCGCTTAAATGGTTAATTATTGGTGCTTCTTGGCAACAATTATGGGCCAGAAACCGGTAAATACGCGGCTCTTGAGTACGATAATCTGGCAACGGTGATCCTGACTGTTAAGGAAGAGTAACTTAACCCCCATCAAATAGTAACACAATCAAACTAAAAAGAGGGTCAGGTTTCAAACATACGAATCCCAATCTCTCAACTTAACAAAAATAAAAGTTACCCACAAAAATATTGAACGTAGCTCCACCAAAAGAGGACCAACAATAGTCCCTCATTTCACTTAAGTGGTAGCATCCTAACCATCCTAACCTAACCCAAACAGTAACCTGACCCCCTCTCTCAACGTAACAAAAAAAAAAAAAATGTTACCCACAAAAATATTGAACGTAGCTCCACCAATAGAGGACCAACAATAGTCCCTCATTTCACTTAAGTGGTAGCATCCTAACCTAACCCAAACAGTAACCTGACCGCCTTAAATAGTAAACTAACGCCTTTGTAAAGTAGTAGGGAGAGAAATTTGGGGTGATCAGGTCTTACTCTTAAAACAATGCGGTCCTGTTATCTATAATCTAACAAACTAATAATAATAATAATAATGATAATAATAATAATAATAATAATAATAATAGTAAATCTTGGCCTAACTAATGCTGTAACACTATGATTAATACTAACAATGCTGATACTACTACTAATAATAATAATAGTAAATCTTGGCCTTGCTAATGCTGTAATACTAATGATTAATACTAACAATGCTGACTTTGTTGTTGCTGCTGTTCTAACTAATAGCACTAATATACTGAAACTGTTAATACCTCTGCTAATACTTATGATTTTCACTCGCGCGTGATCATAACCAATCATCAACTTTATTTATGCCTTTAGTTTTCAGTATTTAGTGTGTGTGTGTGTGTGTGTGTGTGTGTGTCCATTACTACTAAATCACTGTGTAGTTCTGTGGTGCCGTTAAATGTGTGACAAAATCCGTGTCTTTGTGCTTCTTCTTAGTTCTCCTCTACGTGTTCGTCCTTTCCACTTCCCCCAGAAAAGCTTGTTACAGTTCGTCCACTTTTTATCCCTCTGTCTCTGTCTTGTCTGTTTTTATACATCAGTTTGTTTTTCCTCCCGTTTTTCCTTCATTTTCTGGTCATGTGTTAAGATCTAGTGTTGATTTTTGTGTTTTATCATCATCACGGTGTCTACTTTTCCTGTTGATGTGTTTTTTTGTATGTTTATTGCGACAGACTTAAACTTTTCTCGCGGTCAGCCTGAATATTAAGTTTTCTTTGTATAGTGTCACTTGCGGATGTCTTTTCTTCTTTTTTTGTCTTCATTTTGCTTCCTCGAGGTTGTGATGGTGCTGCGTTATGGCTTCAGCTGCGTCCCGTTGTGTTCACTCTTATCTCACCCTCATCCTCATCCTCCTCGTCCCTATTATCGTTATATCATGAGTCAGTGATGTAGAGAGATTCCCCCTTCCTTTCTGTGTGACTTGCATTGACGTTCCTACTCAAGACTGCGTGCGTGTCATTACTGTGTTGTTATCTGTTAGTCAGTGTTGGATGCGTGTTTCTTGTTTATGTATCTGTAGGCTGCGTGTGACGTGCAGAAGATAGTTTACGTCTGACCTAATACTTAGCTTACTTGTGATTTGAACTCCATCAGATTTATTTTACGTTCCCGGACACGACTTTTGGCTCACTGAAAACTACTACTGATACTTACTTTTGACTTACTGAAGACTACTACTGATACTTACTTTTGACTTACTGAAAACTACTACTGATACTTACTTTTGACTTACTGAAAACTACTACTGATACTTACTTTTGACTTACTGAAGACTACTACTGATACTTACTTTTGACTTACTGAAAACTACTAATGTTACTTGGTGAGACGTTTTGACTCTGCGTTGACTAGGAATGGCTGAGATATACCCAACCATGAACTCAGAGCAACTTTTTTTGTTAAACTCGTCCATAGCCTGACACTGACATTGACCCGTAAACAACCTTAGCCGATTATTGCCTCAGTTTAGTATAACGTATAGACTGAGAAAGACGCCCTTTTATCGGGTTTCCTTGGGGTGACTATAGCGTTCCCCTCCATCCACCGTTCCCCGTGTCCTCCCTCCCTTCCGCCCTCCGCCCTTCCCTCTCCCCGCTCCTCCCGCCTCACCGCCGCCTCGTCTCGCCCGGCAGTGGACGAGCCCTACGAGATCTGCCCCTACGCCACCTTCAGCATGCCCCCGGGGACCGCCGTGCCCCCGGGATCAGGGAGGGGCACACTCGACTACACATTACAGTTTCACACCTTTGGCCACCAAGAGTGTTTCGAGGGCCAGCCCGCCCCCCCCAGGTCCTCCATCCTGGGCGGCCGGCGGCGTGACGGGGGTGGAGGATCAGCAGCCGGTGCCTCCGTGGGTAAGACCTGACCCCCTGCCCTACCCTACCCCTCCCTACCCTACCCTACCATACCCTACCCTGCTCTACCCTGCCCTGCCCTGCCCTGCCCTACCATTTCCTACCCTTCCCTGCTCTTTCCTACTCTTCATATCCCTTTCCTGCCCTTCCTATCCCTTCCCTGCCCTTCCTATCCCTTCTATTGCCTTCCCTGCCCTTCCCCACTCTTCCTATCCCTTACCTGACCTTCCCTAGTTACCTCCTCCACCTCCTTCACAGCCCGAATAACCCTCCTCCTCCTCCTCCTTCTGGTTCCGTAGCTCATCGTAAGGTGGTCAGTCTGTCTGCGTTGCCCTCCCCTCCTCTCCGATGCAGATTTTCTAGACATACCTGCTCCCCTTCCCTTACCCCACCCTTGCCCTTCCTTACCTTACCCTTGCCCTTCCTTACCTTACCCAACCCTACCTTTCATAGTAGCCCTTCAGTCCGGCCAGTAAAGGATCTGATTGATTTTACTAGTTCCAGCTCTTTAATTTCTCGCTTTGTCTGGGAATGGCTTCGACTCGCTCCAACGAAGCAGCTTCACGGTGTCATGGCTCAGCTCCTCTTCCCTCTCCTTCACTACGCATGCCGCCTCTGCCACCTCTTAGCCCTCCGCCTCTCGCTGGGAATATGCTCGCCTTGCCTGCCCGCCTGCATGATGGTGTGATGGCTGCCTGCATGACCCTGGTAACGTTAGCTCCTCTCCTCACCTTCAGCCTCGCCGTATCACCCGCGAGGAGGTCTTGAGGTCTCATTACCGCGTGTTTTGCAGAGATCGCGTGCATATCCAGCCAGCAGACCCTCCCTATCTCGTGCGTGCGGGGCGGGGTGCGGCGTGGAGTCAAGAAGGAGGTGGAGGAGGAGGAAGGCGAGGCTCACGGGGGTTCGGAAAGTGAGCAGGACACCAGTGGCAGTCCCAGCGGGGTGCGGGGCGGCACGCGAGACACGTACAAGGTGCCCGTCAGGCTCAGGCGAGGTGAGAAAGTGAGGAGGTGCCATTAGAGTTACCTGTGATTGGTCTGTCTTTTGTTTGAGTGCCCCCTTAACCTACCCTGATCATCTCCAAAGCCGGTATTCTCTAACCATTTCAACTTGATATTCTTATTTCAGTTTCTATTTCATCTATTTGTAGGGGGCTTCGTGGTGCAGTGGTTAGCATACTCGGCTCACAACCGAGAGAACCCGGGTTAGATTCCCGGGCGGAGTGGAAAAATTTGGGCAGCTTTTCCGATACCCTACGCCCCTGTCCACCCAGTAGTGAATGGGTACCAGGTATTAATCGGGGGTTGTGTCCCGTCTCCTGATATCTGTGTCCTTCTATAATTCTTTCCCCTTCTGTCTCTCTCCGGCATATGACCACAAATGTTGCGCCGACTAAACGAAACTTTCCAAGTTTTCATCTATGTATTTGTATTTCTAACATTACCTATTGCTATTTCTATTTGAGTGCCCCCTTAACCTATACCCCGATCATGTCTGGGGCCGGTATTATCTAACCAACTATTTCAACATTGTATTTCTGTTCTATTTTGGGGACACTACTGCGAAAGCCTTGTCAAATATATGTGCCTGGGGCTTGAATGTATAAGAATATGACCCCAGTACAGTAAAAATTGTTAATACCGTAAACGAATCCATATAAACTATTTTGGGGGACACTCTGCATCCTGAGCCCGAGCAGAGGACACTAATAATAAGGGTCGCATTATAAGACATTTCGTCGCCCAAGAACACATATTTGACAAGCCTTTCGTAGGAGTTTTGGGCATTTCCAGGAATACTTTTATGACCCTGGTGGTAGTTTGACCTTTCTTCTGTACCGTGAACCTAAAGAAACGCTCATTAGAACCCGATTGATCCCCTCTTTGACCTTTAGAAATAGATGATGTGAGAAGGGAAAGTATCTTATAATACCGACCTAATTCTACGCCATTCTCCGCAGGTGCTGACTTCAGTTTCCACCCGCCAGACTCCAGCACAGAGAGCAATGACGAGCGTTCCCCCGTGCCCCCCCGCCGACCTCAGCACCTCCCCCCCACCCACCCTCAGCATGCCTCTCACAGACTCCATGCCTGTACACCTGCTCCAACACCTTCACAGGGCCTGAGGTGAACGTTTAGCCCCCGTCCTCTCCCTCACTCCCCCTATGCCTGATTCTCTTGTCTTTTGGCTTCTCTTACTCTGCTGGGATTTTTTTTTTTTTATCTTTGGCGTCTGCTTCTACTTACTGTCTCTGCTTTTCTCACTCCTGCTTATTTATTATCTCGTGTGTCTTCGCTTCTTACTCAATATTTATCCTTTCCTCTGCTTCTTTGACTGTCTCTGCTTTCTCTCTCCTGCTCATTTATTATCTCTTGTGTCTTTGCTTCTTACTCCTCAATATTTATCTTTTCCTCTGCTTCTTTCACTGTCTCTGCTTTCTCACTACACCTCTGTCCCTCCTACTCCATCACTGCTTTGCTAACTCCGCCTCTGTCTTGCATTCTCTACCTCTGCTTCTCTTATGGCTTTATTTGCTTTCTCCCTCCATCCCTGCTTCATTCTCTGCCTCCTAGCATCTGTGTGTCATTAAAAGTTCCCCCCTCTGGCTATTTTTACTTTTTATTTGCAGTCATGTCCTTGCATATTTTCTCTATTTGCTTAACTTTCTTGGTTTTCTATTTTTACTGTCTTTTTGTTCTCCCTGTCTTTGTCACTCATCCGTTTAGCTCCTGTCTCGCTGCCTTCCCTTATAACTTATTTACTCCTCCATCCGTTTAGCTCCTGTCTCGCTGCCTTCCCTTATAACTTATTTACTCCTCCATCCATTTAGCTCCTGTCTCGCTGCCTTCCCTTATAACTTATTTACTCCTCCATCCGTTTAGCTCCTGTATCGCTGCCTTCCTTTATGATTTATTTACTCCTCCATCCATTTAGCTCCTGTCTCGCTGCCTTCCCTTATAACTTATTTACTCCTCCATCCATTTAGCTCCTGTCTCGCTGCCTTCCCTTATAACTTATTTACTCCTCCATCCGTTTAGCTCCTGTCTCGCTGCCTTCCCTTATAACTTATTTACTCCTCCATCCATTTAGCTCCTGTCTCGCTGCCTTCCCTTATAACTTATTTACTCCTCCATCCGTTTAGCTCCTGTCTCGCTGCCTTCCCTTATAACTTATTTACTCCTCCATCTGTTGAGCTCCTGTCTCGCTGCCTTCCCTTATAACTTATTTACTCCTCCATCCGTTTAGCTCCTGTATCGCTGCCTTCCTTTATGATTTATTTACTCCTCCATCCGTTTAGCTCCTGTCTCGCTGCCTTCCCTTATAACTTATTTACTCCTCCATCTGTTGAGCTCCTGTCTCGCTGCCTTCCCTTATAACTTATTTACTCCTCTGTCTCCCCGCTCTCTCAGGCCAGTCATAGAGAAACCTTATTGCCTGCACCCAGTGGACTCTCAAACCCAAGAGGCAATTTTGAGTTTTATTAAAGGCTGATAAGTTTAAAGTATTACAGTCCTGGAATATCAAGTTCATTCATGGGATAACTGATAGTTTTTTTTTCTAACAGTTCCAGAAGTTTGATAATATTGGGTGCATCATGTCTTCTTGCACTTCTACGAAATCACATCCTTAACATTTTAGTGAATTATAACTCAAATATTCATAAAAGTTTTCAGTGCATTATGACTAAATATATTCACATACAAGTTTCCCATTAACCCAGTAGCAGCGGGGATCATGTTAATGGTCCCTCTAAGTGAGAAAAAATCACCACTCACAAAAACCATTTCATAATATATATCAATGCATTTGTGATCAATTTATACATCATCTATTTTGGGGGGTTTATATTATGGCACAAATTTGGCCCGTCGCTGCGCTGCTACACAGTAAAGCCACAAATTTGGCCTGTCGCTGCTACCGGGTTAACCATGGCACAAAAATTCACATACTCCTACGTCCTAACTCAAAAAATTCACATATGTACTTAAACTTTCATTGCAACTTGTCTGGAGTCCTCTGCCGCATAATTTTCCTTTAGTTGCAATCTCTTCCTCTCTTCCCTGTGTTGTATTAAATTCCTCAATGATATATCCCCTATTAATCTGTAGTGTTTTGAATGGTGTTTGCAGCCTGTGTGTGTGTGTGTCACTTTTACTGCAGTATTTTTAGACGTCGTACCGTACACTGGAATTCCCTGTTTGTATTTGCATCATGTTGGCATTTTCATGATAGGAGGGCACGGACAAGGCTCATTTGGAACACTAGAGAAAGTGAGTGAGTGAGTGAGTTGAAAGATAGAGCGAGAGATTTAATTCATGTCTGCATATAGCTGTCATTTTGTCACTCACTGATTGTAGCCTCATGTCTCTCACAGCTTGATTCATGTCATGCACACACTCATACCCTTGTGTTGTGAGGTTAGTGAGAACCTTCCACTCCTAATCACCTTCACCCACCACCTAACCCCTCCCCACCTCACAATGAACTCTCTCACTCCCCTTACTTCCCCATCACTGTAAGATCCTCCCCTTCCTCCCTTACTACACACCCCATTCCTTTTTCCCTTCACACCTATTCCTCACCCCCATTACTCCCTCAGACAGAATCCAATGCTCTCTACCTCCACCCCATCCATACACCCCCTCCCATCACCCCATTACCTCACCACAAAACCCCTCCCTCCACCCCCTCCCTCTCCCTAGTCACCACCTCCCTGCTGTGACCACCCCTGCCCCCTCCCTTCAGGCCCAGCAGTACCCTGGACAGCGTGTACTCTGTGGAAGGGGCGGTTGGGGGACCCCTGCGTCCCCCCACTGGGTTCTCTGACTCCCGTGAGCTCTCTGAGGCGGAGTGTGACCGAGACCTGGGACAGGGAGGTCACAAGGGAAGGCCACAGCAGCATGGCAGGTGGGGGTCACAGTGGGGAGGGGAGACCACTAGAGGGAAGGGTAGACCATGAAAGGGGAGTATAGACCAGTAGAGGGAAGAGTAGACCACTAGAGAGGGATAGGCCACTAGGAATGTGTTCGTCTTGTTGGTCTAGGTTAGGTTGGTCCATCAGTCTAGATGTATTTGGTGATCTGAAGGGTAAATTACGCTGTATTTATCCCAAAGGAGTTGAGCCGAGATGATTCACAGAAGGCTTTGACCATGAGTTTCCTTTCCAGAGTTTAGATTTTGCATGGACTCCTCAGCGTTTCATTCCCACCATGAGAGTCACGCTTGGAACGGTCTGTGGAAGAGTCTATACAAAATGATGTCCTCTTGAGTAGCGAGTCATGTACAATGGTCAAGATTTCCTGTGGATCAATTCAACTCAATTCTCTTGGTGTGATTGTAGCCTTATTCCTAGTTTGGTGTGGTGTAATTGTGCATTTGTGTGCATTTGTGATGAGGCTTGTTCTGACATCAGGTTTTTCTGGCGTGTGTGTTATTTCTGGAGTCAGGTATATGATTGTTTGGTGGGTATCAGATGTGGTGCCGGGAATGTGAGTAACTGTATGGAGTGTGCCAGATGTGAAGTATGCAGTCAAATGGTGTATCAGTTATTGGGTAGGCAGTTGTAAGGAGTGTGTCAGGTGTGAAGTATCCGTTAACTGGCCATGGTTTGTGTGCGTGCTTTGGTGCAAGTCCTGTAGGTGTTACTTTTGGCATATGCATCACACATCTAAGTGGTTGGTCTTGAGGTGAATGGGCTGTTCTTTCCTCCTCTTCATCTTTCTTTGATAAAACAAGACAGATGGTGTTCCTGTCTGCCTTGTTTGCTCCTGTTCTCTTATGTGCAGTTGTTAAGTTGCCGTCTCTTTCTGTAGCCGTCGTCTGTAGCCAAAAAAGAACATTACTCTTACTCTTTGCAGTATTAGACATAGGATGAAATGTATTCTATATGATATACTACTCTGGTTGCATGGTAGTGAGTAGCAAGTAGAATAGCTGTGTGTATGCGTCTTTTAACCCGGTAGCTGCGGGGATCATGTTTCTTAAAGGCCCCTCTAAGCGAGAAAAATGAGAAAATATCATCACTCACACAAATCATGTCGATTATATATCAACACATTTGTGATCAGTTTTTGCATCATCTATTTTGGGGGGTTTGTATCATGGCAAAATTTTGGACTGTCGCTGGTACACGGTAAAGCCACAAATTTGGCCCGTCGCTGCTACCGGGTTAAGCTGACTAACAATGCAGAGGTACTAAAGAATTATGTCAGCCACTGTAGTGTGTTTTTGAGTTGTTGATGAAAAACTTAGATAAATTATTGTTTCTGATATTGCTTCTCCCCCCTTTTCTTATTCTTTTCTTTAATTTACTGTCTGTTGGTTGATTTATGAACAATCCACTAACCACGCTAACCTCAGTACATAATTGTGAAACTTAATATTTTTGTAGTTTTTATTGATTGGTAGTGTAAGGGATCAAGTCTTATATGAATAATACCTGCCTCTCATTAGTTTTTATATCCATGTCAGCTCATTGAAGGGACTATGTTTGGGTCTAAAGGAATTTCCAATCTTTCCTTTATGCCCTCTCATTCTCGGTAACAATAATAATAGTAACGTTACAGTGTTTCATTCTCGGTAACAATAATAATAGTAACGTTACAGTGTTTCATTCTCGGTAACAATAATAATAGTAACGTTACACTGTTGACCCAGTTCTTCAGGGTGCTTTCTCATCACTAACATAATTACTGAATGATATGGTGTGTAGAGATTAAGACAAATAAACTAGGAATATACTCACTAACACACTAACTACATGAATTTACTATTTTTCCTCTATGCCCTTTCATGTATCTTGGTAACAACAGTAATAATAACGTTAGTGTTGACCCAGTTCTTCAACGTGCTTTCTCATCACTAACATGAGTACTGAATGAAATGGTGTGTAGAAATTAAGACAAATAAACTAGGAATATACTCACTAACACACTAACCCAGGCCATTCTATCACCTTGCAGACGGGCCTTCCCTCCTCGCCCTCCCACGGACTACAGCATCCACGTGTGACCCTCAGTCTTGGGGTTGGACTAAGGCTGGGTCAAGGTTATGGGCGGAGGGTTGTGAGCATTCCCTAACCCCTTTCTAGTCCATGTCGGAATATTCCACGTTCTGTAAATACGTACTTCAGTGAGGGAAATAAATACTCCAGATTAGACTATGTGTAGTGGAGGTTTTATCGGTTGTCTGTTTGGGTATTGAGTGGAGATTGTGATTGGCTGCTTGGGGTGGTGTAATGTGTGTGTGTGTGTGTGTGTGTGAAAAATATTGTGATCCTCGGGTCAGACCCCATACGAAACACTTCCCACGTGGTTGGTAGTTACGTTTTATTTTCCCCCTAGTCCAAGAATTCTGAATTTTAAGAGACACGCACGAATGTAATTTTGCCGTAGACTAACACAGAGTGGGATTAATAATTGTACTAAACCTGCTGCATATCACTCCATCATATCACTGTTGTCTTTGTATATATTAGTGTGTGTATGTGTGTGGGAAAGGGTGCATGAGCGTGTGTATTTGTGTGTGTGTGTGTGTTCAAGTTTCCATATATAGTGTGTGGGAGTGGGGTGGGGTGAACGTTTGTGTGTGCGCGAGTTTCCAGTCTAACCACAGAATATTTGTCTCCGCCGCGCCTCTCCGTCGGGAAAGAGGTGGGAAGTAGTGACTTGGGGTTCTGACCTCTCTATGTGCTAAGGCCAAATAAATCATTACTACATGTGCCCAAAGTGTGTAACTACTTGAAATTTGGTCCTTCTGGTTAACCTCTCTGCTAACTAACTAACCAACCCTTTTTCCTGTTGCTGGTAGATAGAAATTCCTTACAATCTAAGTTCATTAACCTTAATTTGGAGAGCCTATTGATTTTGCATTTAAGTATTATCCATGAGTCTTGAATTTGTATCTTATCTGCTTTGAATTTTTTGCCGTCACATTACTTTTCTGTTGTTCTAATGGATTGATTTATATCTCGGTCAAACATAGCCTTGGCAACATCTTATGCAGGACTGACTTCTAGCTCGAGAATATGCAGTAAGCCCTCCCTGGCCAGCTTCATCTTCTAGCCTCTTGTAGTTTTCATCCATTCAGCTTTTGGTGGGTTATCTTCTGTCTCTTGGTCTGTAGTGCTCTCCTTACAGTAGTGCTGGAAAATAGTATTGTGTTGGTAAGCATGCACTGGGTGAAGCTGAAAGGTGTATCTGAAGAATGAGTTTTTAATTAGGGGATCTTCAGCTGTCTTAAGTAACTAATTGGGGAGGATGTTAATTTTACAGCAAAAGAGGCATGAGAAAGTTGGGGAACCTCTGATGCACCTCTGAATGGTCTCAATGAAACTCTTTATATTATTTGCTATAAGATAGATTTCCAAGGGACTTAGCCTTCCTACAAAGTAACAATACATTGGTCACAGTCTTCCCGTAGTGTTCCGTGTCTCTGGTGGGAAGGGGGAGGCCGCTGCATGGGGTGTGGAATGGTCGCCTTTTCAGATATGGCTTGCAAGCTTCACTGGTATGCTGCTCATGTGCTTGTGCTCGGCTGGCTGGAAGCAGAAAAGGGTAACGCCCCACAGACACATCTAGGCAAAGTGCACGGCAGAAGTGACCACCACCACAGCAGTTGAAGCAAGACTGATCTACTTGGCTGACAGCTGAACTGCACTGCCTCACCTAACCCAGCCTCGCCTCTACCCAACCTCACTTGCAGGCAGTTTGTATAGCAGCCTTGTGGAGGGTGCTTCCTGGATGGTTAGTTTACTCTTTCTTCTGCGAGTTAATAATGTTTTGTATATATATTAAATCGTAAGTCCGTGAAATCAAAATAATCATCATTCTTGTAATTGGGATCATAAACTGGACATGGTGTGACTGATTTCAACATTACTAACTCTACAGTGTTTTTAATAACTGCTAAGAGAGATATTAATGAAAGGATACAGTGTTTTCAATATCTGCTAAAGGAGATATTAATGAAAGAATATTAAGTTAATTTTGCATGATAAATATTTTCTTGAAGCTTAATGTGTATCACCTTGCTTGCATTTTCTTGTCTGAACACTGAACACTATCTTGCTTGTGCCATCGCCTTCACCCCACGCACTGGTCACCTCTGCCAGACATGCTATTAATTGGATACTTTCTCACACAAAAATAATTTATTTCTACTCTTTTCTAGATTAAGGCAGTGGTCAGGTATGGTATTTGTTATCATCAAGCCTTATTGTATTTGACAGACGACCTACTAAAGGGGATATGGCAAGTGTAGAGCAGAGTCCAGAGGAATTGTGGAGCTTAGAGGAAAGAGGACCTTGTATAGTGACCTGCCTGATGTGGAGAGCCCCTTAAAACCCACTCGGCTATGGAGGTGTCTCTTCAGCGGAATGCTAGTGGTGGCTTCCTGTCTGCCTGGTTGAGAGTTCAATCCCTCGTGTAGGAAATGTATGTTTGCCCCTTTCCCAGTCCGAGATCAATTTCTTGTGTGTTTGGTTATTACAGAGATGCCGTGGATGATGGGAAGAGGATTCTGGGCATTACAAAATTCACTTTCCCATCATCTACGACATCTCTGTAACCGAAGTTGGTACAGTTATTGGTGTCAAACTGGAAAGGAATACACAAAAATGTGATCTTAGACTGGAAAGGGGTAAAGAAACATTTCTGACGCTGGGGATTGAACCTGTGACCAACCAGCCAGGAAGCCACCACTACCATTCAGCTAAAGAGATGGCCCCCCTCACTGAGATGACTCAAGTTACTGGTCTTTCCCATACTTCGTGTTCTTCAAATGGCCATGATCCAATCCATGTTTTTCTTTCCAGTTCAAACGCTGGACTTGAAGACGCCAACGAGTGAAGCGCCAACATCACGGCCAAGGTGTGTGACTCCCTCTGAGCTCTGTGACTCCATCAGTAAGATCCTGAACCACCTGCACCGCCTGTCTGTGCCGCGCAAGTCAAGCTCTCGGGACCTCGGAGAACTGGCGGAACTCTTTGAGGATTCCTGTACTGAGCTGCAGGTGTACTAAGCAGGTGCTCCCTCAGTATGTTCATCACATCCCCTGTAGTGGATTCACCATTTGGTCAAAATCTGTCCATATCCTTTGCTGCCAGAAAGGTGTCAGCTCCTGCAGGTCCTTTGCTCCTCTCTGCTCGGCCACACAGTCCCAACACCTATCTCTTCCTCTCGTGTGTTACCTATAGCTAACACATGAGAGGAAGAGATATGCATTGGGGCTGTGTGGCAGGGCAGAGGGGAGGAAAGGACCTGCGGAAGCCAATGCAAAAACAATCTTGCCAATCTGGTTTCACTGTAGTGCCAACCCCACCTAGTCTTTGTCTCTTTTGATTGGCTGAAGTGGCAGCTAATCATGGTAAACACTCACTTATTTGCAGACATCACATGCAAAACTTCTCTACTGTTGAGTGCGAATGGCCAGTTGGAATTCTTGGGAAACGATCATATTCGTAGTACAAAAAGTATACGTTGCAAATACAATCTTGTCATTGAAGGATATGGACAGGTTTTGGACAAGGTGATGAACAACAATGGACATGATGAAGATACTGAGAGTCTGCAGAGTGGCTGTGATGGGCAGCAAACACAAGATTGATGGCAAGAAGCAACTTTTTTCTGAGGGCCTCTGAAATATATCTGACTATAAGCCTTTCATGTACACCAGTAATATGTTAATTCTCTGTGTATCTA
>NC_066510.1:15823834-15926334 GCF_024679095.1 Eriocheir sinensis
GAGGACATGATAGGATAGGGGATGAAATATAGTGATTGGAATGATAATGATGGGGTGATTAAAAGGTTGAGAAGGTGTCTGTATGTGTGTGTGTGTGTGTGTGTGCCCCCCTCCAGGTCACAACATCTGCCAGCTCCTGATGAAGTGTGGCGAGAAGGCGGGTCACGTCAGGGTGGTCATGTTCCTCGCCGCCACCTTCACAGCCCCCGACGGTATGGTGGCGCCCTCTCTTTCATTTCTTTACTTCGCACCTTTTCTGATACACCACGATCCTCTTTCTCCTCTCTACCGATTCTCTTAACTGTCATTTCTTTACCTGGCACCCTCTCTCTTACGTTTCTTTTCTCTTTTTCTTCTCCCCCAATTCTCTTTAAACTATTTTTTATTGCTTGGCCTCCTCTCTGATGCATCTACTTCCTCTTTATCTTCTCCGCCGGTTTCATTAACTCTACTCATTTCTTTAATTCTCTCTTTCATACCCATTCATATTCACTAGCTTAGCCATTGAACCTGAAACTAACCTATAAAATATTGATTCTCGTACTTCGAACTCCTGATCTTCAACGGAACTCGCTCTCCGTATTTTAGTAAACATTGTGGAACCTTTGAACTCCTTCACCTATTTACCGCCTATTCACTATCTTGGCCTTGGGAGTTGAATATCTTAGCCTTAGGAGTTGAAGCAAGACGTAAAATACTGATTCTCTTCGAAGTCGTGATATCTCGTACGTACCTCAAACCCATGATCTTTTAAAGGAACTTGCATCTCTCCCATTCAGCGAACATTGTGAGGTCCTCGAATTCCTACTCTGCCTCCGCCTTCGCTTCCGCCTTCCCCTCCGCCTCCGCCTCCGTCGCCTCCACCGCCGAGAATGTGACAACTGAAGATGATGGTGACGTGGATGACAGGACGAGTATTAATCTTCTGAAGGAGCTCGTGGTGGCCTCCTACAAACTGAACGGCTCCTCCTCCACTTCCACTACCTCCAAAACCAACAACGACGACAACACTTCTACCTCCTCCACCGCCTTCTCTCCATCCTCCATTCTCCTCGTGGTGGCGATCAAGGACCCGTTTCAGGTATGTTACGAAGTCTTGGAGAGTTGATTTGTTTGGATTTACTACTACTACTACTACTACTACTACTACTACTACTATTACTACTACTACTACTATTACTACTACTGCTACCTCTGCTACTACTACTACCTCTGCTACTACTACTACTACTACTACTACTACTACTACTGATATACGTGTGGAGGCTGACTGCTCTCTTGAATCATATAGTTCTTTTTCTTTATATTGAAGTAAACAGCTCAAAGGGTAATACAAAATAAAACAACAAAAAACAAAAGAGCCCGCTAAGCATTGCGCCTATAAAAGTAAATAGGATCGAAAGGGTAGAAAATAAATCAGTGTATCGTCGTCCCTTTTCACAGACTCACTTTATCAGATCCATATAAATAACGGGTTGGTGATGCTCAGTAAAGGGGATTCTAGGTTAGTGGCCGCTATTTATAGAATCAAGTCGTATTCGTCGTATTGTGTCTCTCCAATCTCGTCTCCTCTCCTCCTCTCTGTCCGCTCCGGCCGCGACCTCCTGGGTGGGAAGCCCGCAACCCACATATCTGTCTGTCCACACACATCCTGAGATAGCGAACCCTTCCCGCCGGCACCACTCTCTCTCCATATAGACCATACAGACACACATTGACACCCTCTGATATTGTAACTTCAGCTAACTAATGTAAGATACGAGCTCTACACATCTGTCTGTCCACACACACATCCTGAGATAGCGAACCCTCCCCGCTGGCATCTCCATCTCCATCTCCATCTCCATCTCCATCTCCATCTCTCTCTCTCTCTCTCTCTCTCTCTCTCTCTCTCTCTCTCTCTCTCTCTCTCTCTCTCTCTCTCTCTCTCTCTCTCTCCATATAGACCATACAGGCACACATCGACACCCTCTGATATTGTAACTTACGCTAACTAACGTAAAATACGAGCTCTACACAACTATCTGTCCACCGCATTTTAAGATCGCGAACCCTTCCCGCTCGCTTTCTATACAGATCATACAGACATATAGGAACACCCAGACCACAGCGAACAATGTAACTTTTTAATACCCAGAATTCCATTGTCCTATACATCCCCACGACGTCTGCCTGCCACGAAATACACGAGCAGTTGATCCAGATTCCTGATCCGGCACCTTACACATCTGTCAGTCATGTCATATAGGAGAAATATCAACAGCGCTCTCTCTGTTTCTCTATATTTAGCTTTCTATTTTCTCTACTTATCTGTCTATCTATTTATTTATCTATATTTCTTCTATTTTCTCTACTTATCTATCTATCTATTTATTTATCTATATTTCTTCAATTTTCTCTACTTATCTATCTATTTATCTATGTTTCTTTTAACTTCGCCGCCATTTATGCACCCCATTTTATCACCTCGTCAACTCGTGCCAGATTATACCGTTTTTCTCATCATGGGATCTAATTATATACTCTCAAGGGATGCAATTACATACTCGTAGACTCAATTCCCCTCGTTTAGAGTCGCACCTTCAACAGCAAATACAAAGCCATCGCCGCTACGTACTTCTGAGATAAAAATCGTCTTACTTTCCTCCCCTCTCAAGTTCGCTGTCACCTTCATTATCTACACCAAGTACGGGACACTCGAACCTTCTGCTTCTCATTATAACTTAAATGCATTATAGGATATTCGTGGGTGTCGCTGGAGAGTTTAGGTTCCAGTGGCATAGTCAATCGATTCTGACCTCTGTCGACTACTCTCTCAACTCTTTACAGGAGCAGCGCTAGCGGGATTCTAATCTTTCGCCCTTGAGCTGTCTCCTATACTGTATAAAATTAAACTATGCGCCCTTAGCTATACAACTTTTAAGGGGGGGCTCATTTGTATTGGATAGGGTATTTAGCGCTAGTGTATAGATTCACGAGAGCAAGATTATCAGGAATAAGGTCGCGCATATTCTTGGACGCTACCGACTCACACATCAGTTATTTCTAGAAGCTAAAAAAAGAGGAAAAATGCCTTCTCATGAGTGTTTTTTAGAGTTCGTGATAGAGAAGCCTTGTCACATTCCCACCAGAGTAAAAAACAAGGCCAACAACTACGAAAGCCTTGGCAAACACGTAAACTTAAGCGCTGAAATGTTTAATAATATGACCCTAATTAAGACACTAATTCATGCTTGCCTGCAGGTGGCGACGTGGCACAGCGCGGCCCTGGACGGTACTCTGACGAGGGGGGCGGTGGAGGACGTGGAGCGGCGGGCTGGGACACCGTTGGACCAGCAGTACTTCTCCTCCGCCGTGGTGCACGTGGCCCAGGAGCTGTGTCAGGTGAATAGATTAGTGACAGCCATACCTGCTTCCCCCTTCTGTCTCTCTGCCTGTCAGCAACTCCTCTCCTCCTCCTCCCTTCAGTGTAATATGGTCCTCGTGTGACAGATAATATAGATAAGTATATAACCAAAAAGCGATTAATACTATCATGACAACTTAATTTAAAGAGTCAAGTTGTAAATAAATACACAGATATATAACCAAAAAGCGATTCAAACCTCATCAGAACTTCAGTAAATGCGTCAAGTTGTGAAAGAAGACAAATATATAACCAAAATGCGATTCAAACTTTCTCAGAACTTCATTAAATGCGTCAAGTTGTGAAGAAAGACAAATATATAACCAAAATGCGATTCAAACCTTACCAGAACTTCATTAAATGCGTCAAGTTGAGAAGAAAGACAAATACATAACCAAAATGCGATTCAAACCTTACCAGAACTTATTCAAACGGCGTCAAGTTGTGAAAAAAGACGTCGAGGAAAGGCCTTTTAATTCAACCACATCCAGACTTCATTGCGAGCCAGTTCATTAAGGCCATCAGTTTAAACCCAACAACCCACCCGTGCTTTCGTTATTTTTTGTTATTTATAGACAGAAGGTGAACAACAAACAGCACTGCCGAGGCCTGTATTGACGTTTTGACTGGGGAAGAAAAACCGGTAAAAAAATCTACGTCTAGCGCTTCGAGTAACGGATGGTAATATCTGTGTGAATAAAATAGCAAACTACAGGCTCACCTTGGTTGGCTCGTCCACTTCCTGACTGATCAATGCAACAATTGTCACCACTGGCGGATTCAGATTACATTATAGGCTTTCAGGTTGTGCGATGGTGGTGGTGACGGGTGGTGATGATTATTATGATGGTGGTGATGATTATTATGATGGTGGTGATGATTATTATGATGGTGGTGACGATTATTATGATGGTGGTGTTGGTGGTGAGTCGTGGTGGTGATAGAAGATAGATTATGTTAGTGGTCTCTAGTACTGTTTGTTGGTGGTGATGGTGGTGGTGTTAGTGAGCTCAGAGGTTGCTCGTTACCAGTTTAGCAGGTTACTGTAGGTTGTAAATACAGTGAGGCTAGATTAGTATAGTGGGAGCCTATAGATTAGAACTTTAGTAAGGCTGGGTTGCGAATTGTAAGGTTAGGTTGCAAATTTCGTGGGGCTAGGGTACTATGGTGTGGGGCTACGTTACAAATATAGCCAAGGTTATAATATGGTTGACAATCTAATTTATATGGTCATTGTTGGTTAATTCGAGATAGAGTCCAAACTTGGTACGCATGAAGTAGCTCTCTTTTGTCGCTTATCAGAGGTAGCCAATTCTGGTGACCTAGAGAGAGCGAGAAAGAGCGTGTGCCTGGTGCCCAAGACTCGCCCCAAATGTCAACGGGTAAGACTAGGAGAGGATGCAAGGACACGCACACGCACACACGCTCACACACTCACAGGCTCACACACACATACACACACACACTCAAACACTCACACACACGCTAACACGCTCACACACACGCTCACACACACACACACACACACACACACACACACACACACACACACACACACACACTTGACATACTCTACAAAATAAAATAAAAAACGAAAACAGCGGCATGCACTTCATATGGATGCACAAATTAATGAAAAAAAAAGTCAGGCAAAAGTTCATTCTCATAAATTAATCGAAGCTGAAGCGAAATTTAAAGTAATGAAAGAAGGCGAATGAATTTAAATCGTTTTCGTGTACTCGAGAAACGCTATTTACGTAATATTTGAAGTCTGATTCCGACATATTTCTGAAACGTACACAAAATCTCATTACATCAACTTCGCTTCCTCCCTTTTAGCATGTTTTTTTTAATATTTTTTTATCTGCACTTAACTCCATATGAAAGCAGTGTGCATGGATGGCTCTCTATGCAACACACTATATGCATCGCAGGGTCACTTTTAGCACGCGCGGGGAACAGGCTTGGGACCAAAATATCAAATGCACACTCGAGGATTCCGTAACCCGTTTCAAGTTTTTTCTTCCCGTTGTGAAGGTCAACATTACCTGGTGATGGGAGGAGGAGGAGGAGGAGGAGGGGGGGGGGGGGGATATTTTTGCCCACTTACCTACTGAATTTCTCTCTTCATCTCCCTGCTTACCTACTGACCTATACTAACCGTCTGCTAAGGTAAGTAGGCTCTCTATCTTCAAATTGACTGTCCGCCCGGGTGGTAGATCCATCTCTTCACCTTGACCGCTTGTACAGATAAATACACCTTAAATTAACAGCTATATACGTCTCCTATTTGCCTGTTTGTTCCTACTCTTATTATAGTTTATCAATATTTAGGAGCAGTAAGTAGCGGGCTTTTTTTATTATCGTTTTCTTTTTTTTTTACGCCCTTGCTCTGTCTCCTCTGCTGTAAAAAAATAACGTATATTATTATTATTATTATTATTAATATTATTATTATTATTATTATTATTATTTCATGTGATGGTCAGGTGCAGATAGATAAGCGTACCCTGAAAAGCTTAGGTATAGAAAATGGTATAAATAAACCTAGCATGAAAATGATTAAGTACAGAAAATGACATACCAAACATTCTCTCTCTCTCTCTCTCTCTCTCTCTCTCTCTCTCTCTCTCTCACCAGAAGAGCACACGGCCGAGGGGGTCAAGGACGCTTCGGGACATCGCCCTCACTGTCGTCTGGATCGCCTTCGTCGCCGCCTTCTTCGCTCTTCTCCTGACCATCGGTGTGTGTGTGTGTGTGTGTGTGTGTGTGTGTGTGTGTGTGTGTGTGGTGTTCCCTCTGATTAGTACACCGTTTTTTTTCTTTTCCCTTACGTCCTCTCTTGCCTTCAGTGCAGTCTCCCCTTCCATTACATTGTTCTCCTTTTTCTTTCTCCCATTTATCCGTCAGCGTCAGCGTCACTATCCTTTGTTGTTTACTTGCAACAATAAACTATCAATCAATCAACCAATCACTATCGCACATTGCCACTGCATATCCACCGAATTTCCACTCAATAACACTTTTCCATCGCTATCACCACATTCAGTACCTCTTGCCTGACGCAGAGTAACCAACCACCTATTCACTCCCTCCTCAGTGGTGGCGCTCCTCCGGGCTCACCACCGCGCCGGGAGGACACGCCGCGTCGAGGCCGGACACGAGCAGGTGAGGCGGAAGGAATCGTCTCGGCCGTTCGCCATCACCAGCACCTCGGAGATCCAGGACCTCGGCGCCGTGTACTACAAGTCCTCGGGCAAGGTTCTCCTCGCCACCATGGACATCACAGCCGTGCCCCCTCATAACTGCTCCTCCACTGACAACTTGCTGCAGAATTGAGGTCGCCCGAGGAACGACTGAGTGAGCGTTTGAGAAGGAGAGAGACAGCGGTGCGTGAACTCACATTACAACTAACGCTATGAAGTCCTCGAAGTAATTACGAGAACGTTATTATAGTGCCTGTATAAAGGAAATGCCAATGAAGTGTCTGAAGAGGTGGGATTGATGTTCTCTTTGATGTAGAACTAAGAAAACTGAACTCTTAGAGGGATTCAAGCAAGCGTTCGAAGCACCAGACAGACACCGAGGCACTACACTGCGTCTGAAGCCACCATCAAGTCGTCACAATTAGAATAAGAACTGCATTACTTACTGTACATATATAAAACTAAATAGACTAGCCACGAAAATGAAAAAAAAAACGAAGAGGCTGAGGTTATTAAATGGCTCTGTGGGACATGAAACTAAAACAGTTAACAAGGCTAAAAAAAAAAAAGTTTGGTATGATGCTCGACCCTCCCTCCACGGACCTCTGCTATTTACGAGGCTGTGTGAATAGGGGGCGAGGGGTGCCATCTAGTGGGACTGTGGGGGTACTATGACGTTCAGGGTCATTGGGGATGTCATTTGAAATACTGTAGCAAGTGTTTTACATTAAGGTCAGCATAGTGTGTGTATGTGTGTGTGTGTGTGTGTGTGTGTGTGTGTGTGTGTGTGTGTGTGTTGCATAAATAAAGCATGTAATTAGCTATTTTCCTTGATTTTTTTTCCACGACTCGGCAGTTTAGAAACAATATAAGTGTTCCTGACACTAAACTTGACCCACATTATTGTCACAAACGCAAAGGATGGATAACTACGTAAAATGTGAGTTAAGTCAACATCGTCTCAAAGTCTGTAAGCTGTTTTATCGTGCTCACCGCGGAACATTCCATGATGCTTGGCGTGTTGTCGAGACGAAACTCCAAGGCACAAACAACGATCTTTTACCTTTGCCTTCAGGAGCGCCAGGCCGTCACCGCAACCCTTGGTCCACACACTGGCGGCGGCAGCGCAGCGCCCGTGGGTACGCCAGACACGCGGGAGTGATGCTGCTCCGTAAGATGTGCTCTGTCCGTCCCGCCGGCCATTGACCTTCCCTATCACGGTGATAACCAACGGGCGTACGTTATGAACGGGCCGCCGAGGGTGCGATAGCAGTAGTAGTCAGGCCGGGACGCCGCGGGTATACACGAGGGAGAGGCTCTGGCCGTGGCTGGTGTAATGTGTGAGCCAGTGGGTTTTGGGTGAGGCCTGTCACGCCATGAAGCTCGCCGCGCCCCTCTTGCTCCTGCTCCTGCTGATGGGAGGGGCAGCCGGGGTGTGTGGGAGGCAGGGGAAGGCTACATCGCTGGACCAGTTCATGGAGGAGGTGCGGGGAGCGCTGGCCAGCCACTGGGAACTGCTGCAGAACCTTCGCTACCATACGCTGGGCATCAAGGTGCGTCTGGTCCAGCTGGAGGCGCAGATACAGAACCTCTCGGAGCACCTGCACGCGGGGAAGGGCGGCCAGGACACAGGTGAGGTTTGCTAGCTACGACTTGACACAAAGAATCCAACTCTCCCGTTTCGTGTTTTTGTTTTTATGCCAGACTTTTACTCTTACGAACGGGTAGGGAGCAAAGTGTAAAGTGATTCCTTAGTGAGGAGTAACGGCTCTCTGCCCTGACAGAACCGCACGATATTGGGGAGCGAGGATCTTGTAGGAATGGGGACGGAACTATCGGGGATGTCGCGGAAGAAGTCGCTGAAGGAGGAGGAGGAGGAGGAGAGGTTGATGACGAAATGCAAGACCTGTTGGAGGCCATGAGGAATCTCACGGAAGTGTACTCCACCCTCGCCGCCGCTAACAGGCTGTGCGGCGGGATAAAACCTGAAAACGACGGGAGGGCCTCGCTGGGGCCTCATACCACAACCCTCACCACCACGCCGCCCACTGGTACACCACTACGCCTTAGCTCTGAGTGAATGGGTGTGACTAAAAAGGTGTAAAGAGATACCACTGACTCATATCACGTTTAAGAGAGATAAGTGAGTTGATTTCCTCTCTAGGACGCCCTATATTCTCAGACGAGGAGGTGACGCAGGAGAGCGGGACCGAAGACAGCCTGCACACTAACGTCACGGCGGAGATCGGCTCAACGGCTGTCCTGAACTGCCACCTCGACCGCATCCAAGACCCAGAGGTAAACACTAAACAGAGCTCTTAGTAGGCGAGAGGGAGAATGGTGGGTGGACGTACGAAGCGATACACAGCGATATAGATCAAAAGAAGAAGTAGAAGGAGGAGGAGGTAGTTACGTTCAATTTTAAGTTCAACACGATTATTTTTTTCTCATTAACACGCAGTCTGCTCCAGTTTATCTTCTGTTATTAGTGTTCGCTTCTTTCTCTTCCTTATTTTCTTTTCTTCCCTTTCTCCATGTGTCCTCCATCTTTTTCCTTTTTTGTCTTCTCTCCCTCTTCTTCCTGTGTCCTTTTTCTCTTTCTTCCTTTTAAATGTTGTCACTTTTCTTCCTCTTCACCATATGTCCTCCTTCCTTATCCTTTTTTTCTCATTTTCCTCCTCTCATCTACTGGACCACATCTATTGTCTTATTTTATCGATGGTTTATTTTCGTCAGTAGCAAGACACTTATTACTGGTCACTATCTCAATCTCACTCCATTGGTCTGTTCTTATCACAAACTCGTTGACTCTCACTTTCGCTTCCTCGCCTGCCTCTCTCTGTCACCTCTCACGCTTCTTACTCTATTTGTTTACCGTATTTTCACCTCTCCTTTGCACCCATCCGCTCAACACGTCTCTTGAATTCCTTTTACATTCTTCTTCATTTGCATTACTCAAGACTGTCACCACCTTCACCTTGTTCAAACTTTCCTTTTTCTCTCTCATTCCACCACTCATCACCTCTTTCTCTTTCCTTCTCTTCCTTATCCCCATCTTCTTCATCTCTCACGTTCCTCCTATCTCTCATTCTCCTGCCCTCATCGTCTCTTCACTTTTCTTCTCTCTCTTATTTCCACCATCAACAACTCTTTCTCTTTCCATCCCTCTCTCATTCCGACCCTCGTTTTCCTTCTCTCTCCTTCTCTCACTACTCCCCTCCGTTACCTCCTTCACATTCCTTCTCTCACTCCCTCACTCTCTCTCTCTCTCAAACTCTCGCCCTTCCCACCTCCCCTACTCCAGCAAGTCTCATGGATTCGTGTGAGGGACCAGAACTGGCTGTCACAAGGGAGGCACAAGGTGGCGGCCAACGAGGCAAGGATCTCCGTGGACTTCTCTGACGAGGCGCTCCACTACTACAGGCTGTTCCTCGAGGACGTGCGGCGCGAGGACGAGGGCGCCTACGATTGTCACTTGTCCACCACCCCGAGTCTTCGCCGAACGATCTGGCTGACGGTCGCTGGTGAGGAGGAAGGGTGGATGGACGGGGAGACAGACGCAGGGCTAAACAGGCAGATGGACGGATGGAGAACAAGACAGATGGACGAAAAGACGATTAGACGGACGGAAAGACAAACAGACGGACGAAAGTAACAAACAGAAGGACGGACAAACAAACAGGTGGAAGGAAAAACAGACACGCATGGAAAAAAAAAAAAAAAACGTAAATGAAGCTAAGTGACAGAAATACGGACGGACGGAAAGGACACAAAAAAGACAAAAATAATAATACCAAACATATTTCTGAAATCCTCAAATGTCGAGTTATTTCTGAAGCCTTTTCATCTACATCTTCTTTACCTCCTCCTTCTCTTCTTCTTCCTCCTCCTCCTCCTATTCCTCCTCCTCCTCCTCAGACGCCCCTCCTTCGCCTCCCCATCTGACGCAGCTCCCGCAGGACACGCTTACTGTGGAGGGGCAGGACGTGACTTTGATTTGTATGGCGTCAGGTTCCCCGCAGCCGTCTGTTACCTGGACGCGGAACAAGCTACAGGTGTCCCCCTCGGCAAGGCATCGGATCTCACCTGCCGGGGATCTAACTATCAGGTGAGTGAGGTAGCTTTCCCTTTCTGTTGATGTTCTTCGTTTTCTTCTTTTCCTTCATTCCCATTAGCATCAGATTTCGGCTCATCTCCCGTTCTCTGTCGCTGTGGCTCTGCAGGGACGTGCGGAGAGGGGATGCGGGGCGGTACGAGTGTCGCGGCGTGAACTCAGAGGGCGAGGCGAGGGGCGCGGCGCTACTGACGTGCGGCAGCCGACCAGGATCGTGCGACCACCGGGACAGGGAGAGACTGGTGGGGACAAGGTGGTGAGAGAGAGAGAGAGAGAGAGAGAGAGAGAGAGAGAGAGAGAGAGAGAATGATAGGGGTGATGGTAGTGGTATTAACGACCTCAGATGTTGCGTATTGGTGTAGATGCTGGTGGTGGTGATTGGTGGTGCAGGTGGTGGTGTAGCGCGGCCCCTCAGGTGTTTTTGGTGGTGCAGGTGTCGGGTGGAGTGGGACGTGGGCACTCCGCTGCTGCTGGAGTGGCTGAAGGACGGGGAGGTGATCGATTTCTCCGACGCCACCTTCGGGAACCGGTTTTCGCTCCTCCCGAACAACGCCTTGGTGGTAAGCTTCGTGCACCTCCAGGACGCGGGCGTGTACACCTGCCGAGCCTCCACCCCGTTCGATTCCACCTCCGCTGCCGCCACCCTCACCGTACGACGAAGTAAGGGGGAAGGGGTAGAAGGTTGCGGGGGGTAGTTTAAGGGGAGATTTTTTTTTCATTGTCATTGTGTTTTGTTTTTTATTCGTTTTTCCCTCTCCTTTTTTTGTTGTTTTCATCGTTCTTATTTTCGTTTTTCTAATTCCTTCTCCGTTTATCCTTTTTATTTTGTATTTATTATTATCGTTGAACTTATCTCAGTTTTGCTTTGTTTTTGTTTTGCTCTGTTGTTCTTGTTCTTCTTCATTATCATAATCTATTTTAATCTTTTTCTTCCTTTCTACTTGTTTTTCGTCTTTTCCCTTTCCATCCCTCTTGTTAGTGGAATCAAATCCTCTTAGCGTAATCCAATCCTTCTGTTAGTGTAATCCAAATCTAATACTGTTTTTGTTTACGTCACAGGAAACAATCAGAAGCATGCAAAAGCCCTGGAAGACCCCGCAAAACTACTGTAAACCGATTAAACTAATTCAATCTCTCTCTCTCTCTCTCTCTCTCTCTCTCTCTCTCTCTCTCTCTCTCTCTCTCTCTCTCTCTCTCTCTCTCTCTCTCTCTCTCTCTCTCTTCCCTCCAGTAGCAGTACCAGCCGGGACCTCAGCCACCACCACCACCACTACCACCATCACCGCCGCCGCCGCCGCCACCACCACCACCGCCGTCCTCCGCCTTGACTACTGCCCACCGCCCTTCGACAGGATCCAGAAACACGTGTGCGTCAAGGAGGTCACCCACATGAAGCTCAGTTGGGACGAAGCGGCGGAGCATTGCAGGTGTGGGTGGGTGAGGTGGGGGAAGGGGGAGTGTGTGTGTGTGTGTGTGTGTGTGTGTGTGTGTGTGTGTTCTAATCTTCATTGTTATCATGTTAATCTTCTGTTATCAGTGTTTTATTATTTTTTTTCTTTTCCCTTTTTTTTATTTTTTTCTCCCTGTTTTCTTTTTCTCTCTTTCTTTCCTTTCCTTCTTCCTTTTCTCCTTCCTCTACCTCCTTCTTCTCCTCCCATCTACATCTTCATCCCATCATTGTATTAATCTTTCTTACTTTCTTAACTTCTTTCTTACTTTCTTACTCCCGTCTCAATAGGTCGCAGGGTGGACAGCTGGCGTGGGAGGCCGAGGGAAAGCGTGTCATTCAAGACTTCCTCGATGTACGCTTCGGGCTGGGACGGAGCAAGACGTGTAAGTAGACAGAGGAACGGAGGAGATCATATGCAGAAGGGACTGTTGGGTGGCTGGGGGTTTATAATACTGGGGGCGAGGGATAATGAAGGCTGTTGTGTTGGTTTCTTTGTCGTTTTGCTTCTATCCATGTCCTTCTCTTCTCGTTTCGTCTTTATTTCCTTCTTCGACTCTTTCTTTTCCTCCTCTTCCTGAGATTTCTTTCTCATGTCCGCGTCTTCTCATCTCCCTCCCTCCTTTCTTTCTTCTCCTTCACTTCGTCATTGTCTTTTTTCTCGTCTTGGCTTCTCCTCATCTCCCTCCCTTCATCCTCCTCCCTTGCCTCGTATCTGTCTTTTTTTTCTTATCTTGCTTTTCCTCATCATCTCCTTCCGTGCATCCTCTTCCTTTAGCCTCGTTTTGATTCTTCCTCATCTCTGCTGCTCCTCATCTCCTATGCAGCCTACTCTCACCTCATCTCTGTCTTCTCTCTCGTCCTTTCCTTTTTTCCGTCATTTCATCTCTATCTTCTGTCTCATTAGTTATTGTTTACGGCACAGTAGCATCATAAATCATATAGGTTTGTTTAAAGTGGCACCTCCTTTTGCCCCCACAGCGGCGAGTACTCAGTGGCCATTCTGGGTCGGAGGGCGAGAGGGCGATGACGGTGAGTGGCGGTGGCTGGACGGGGCGCTTGTATCGGTTGACGTTTGGGCCCCGCACCACCGCAGACCCTCGGGCCGCCGCGCTGCCAAGGGGGACTGGTGTCTCATGCTGGACGGCTACCAGGGCTACAACGGCACCGCCCTCCCTTGCCACTCCAAACGGTACTTCCTCTGCCGCCTGAAGTGAGCCCCTGCCCTGCCACTTCCCTTTCCTGTCACCCCAAGGAATACTAATGTCGCCCGGAGTTTCCTGAAGGCGAAGGGACACTCGATTTGAAGTACTGGTAAAGGAGGTGTTGACTTTCTCGTTGACAACTCTGTTGCCCGGAGTGTGCGTCAAGACGACGAAACAAGACTCAAAACACACTCCAGTCCTCACTAATATTCTGCGCCTTCCCCAAATACTGATAGAACAAACGTTGACGTGGCTGTCGATACTTTATATAAGAATAACTATGGACATGAATGAATGTCGTCTGAAGAGTGGTATTTTTTTACTCCCCACCAGCCTTTCTGCTGCGGTGCCGGTAGTTCCGTGTGATTTTAAAACACGAGTACTAAGAAAGAAAATCATTCTCTCACAGCAGCAAAACAAAACTGTACTTAAAACTGATTTCATTATTTCTTCACAGCTACACATCATCTAGAAGTCAAAACCTTACTGAACTTGAGGCAGAGGTCAAGGTCGGGGCGGCGCGCCTGCAAGAAACCTAGAGTTATAATACTTGGGTGGCTCCCACAGCTTCCAGCACTTCAAACCCGTGCCCCTAAACAACCCTCACGCCCGGGACACGATGACACCAGTGATCTCCAGATTATCAGTCGCATTCCTTAGTTTTCTGTTCATCGATCAGTTCAGATGAGATGAAGTAAATGCAGTGGTAGGCGGCGTGCTGTCTGCCTGTGCCAAATTCGAATCTGGGTCCCGTGGATAAAATTTTGGCGAATCACCTCGCCACGAAGGTGTTCTTACTGATACTTTACTGTAAACAGGACACAAAACACTAGTCTATTATCAGGACGCTCCCGTGATCTTCGAAAACACAGCTCTCGTCACTGCCATGCCGTGATATGACCTTCAAACAAGACGGATGCAAAAAATGAATTATTCACGTGAAAGTAATACTTCTACATCAGTGCTAGCTCACAGTGTGTGGACATACTCTACGCCATTAAGAGGGCACAACTTACACTACTTTTTACAGTTTCACAAAGTTTGTGCAGCTACATATTCTACACCAGCACGGCAGGCCCTTTAGCCTCCAAAATAGTTCCACTTTATTACAGCTTTAGTTTTACTTTTGTTGATTTGTTTTCAACTAGGCGTGCATCTACGCACTCTACCTTAACATATACAATTGTTTGTAAGTTCTAAACTACTACTACTACTACTACTGTTGCTTAACTATGCTTGTACGTGCGAATTAACACTACACATCCACAGCGGAGTAACAGAATTGCTCTGACCACACACCGATGACCTCGCTGACTGCACCAATCAAACTGTGTTGGATCTGGTGACGGCTCTGTCCGGCTGTCTGGCTGCCTAGGGGACGGAGAGCCTGAGCAAGACGAGGGCGACGCCGAGGAGAGCGGCAGGGATCGAGGCGGCACTGGAGGCTCGGTTGATCACTGAAACAGAGAGAAAAAAATGTTCAGGTTTGTATAAGACTGGGAGAGAGAGGCATCGAGGTCAATTGTGGCTATACCTTGTCGCCTCGCACAGCTACATGTGAAATCTTAAATCCTGGCAGTGTTAGAAGGCTGATGATGACACTCACCGCAGCCTAAATGCTTGCTCCTGAATAGCGTTCCATTCTCCAGTACCCATGTGCGACTCTCCTTTACGCACCTCACTATCACCTTGTCCCGGGTTCCGTCAGCTTGGTAACTCTCCTTGCAGGTCACACTGGCCTGCTCAAAGATCAGAGAATGTTATAATCTATACGAATGAAATGTTCCTGTAGCCCCTTAGCAGTGATTTTTTCTTTTTACAGCAGAGGAGGCAGCTCAAGGGCAAAAAACAAAAACAACAGAAAAAACATCAATAAAAAAACCGCTAAAGGGTGTTCCGGCAAAAGAAAATATGACCGAGAGGCCAAAAGAGAGGTCAGTTTCGGGTGGAGAGATGTCTTGATACTCTGTGATTGTCAGTATTACAAAGGAAAAGACATCTGTATTGTAGGATAACCAGGTTGAGTGAGTGTTTGTAAGGAGAGAAAAGAGTGCATTACATGCTCATTATTCGTCCTCCTAACATATGACTGATGTAGTAATGTAGATTAAATCTGTTCGGGGGGTATAGATCAGAGGTATTCGCATTGTCGATCACGGAGGCTGTTGAGTAATGTAAAGGTGGTTGGCTGTGCCCGTAGAGTTTGCCGCGTCACTGCCCAGGTAACGCCCCTCCGTTGACACATTTTCTTCTTGTAGTAATTGAAAAGTTGATGGTATTCCGGTGGACATTTTGCTGAAAAAACACTCTGCTGATTATCTTGCTGGTGGTAAACTTGACAGGACGTTTCCGGAGACTTTATATTATTTAACTGGACGGAAAAAAAAATCTAACACTGAATTCGTTGCGTATGCTCCAGAAAGCTGTCGAAAAGTTTGCGTTGGAAACTATAATGTGTACAGGTGCTCCAAACCCCACCCCCACCACCATAGCCACCACCACCACGGAGAGGCTCTAAACTCTTATAGGACTCACCTCCGCGTCCTTGTGCTCGCCGAGACAGGTGATGTCGTCCTTGACGTATTTTATGTGATGGTATGCCTCCAGGGGCGGCTCCGGACATCCCCGGTCATGTGCTGCGGGGCAAGAGGAGTGGTGAGAAAGTCCATACACTGAGCTGGAGTTAATATGGTGTATATTTAGATGTAAATATTTACATGTACCGTCCCTATGGACGCCTTGTGTGTGCCCCGTGCATTGGCGGGCACTACACACGGCCATGCATAGTGGTGGTTAATCAAAGTCCTGGTCCCTCTCCTAATTGGATGTTGAAAGTACAAAGAGGCTGGCGGAGAGCTGAGACACGTCCTCTCAGCGTGAGTGTTTGTCCCCCACTGGCGTCCAAGGACGCTGCGGGCAGCGGGACGCGGAAAAGCCCGCCAATGCATGGGGCACACACAAGGCATCCACAGGGACGGTACATGTAAATGTTTATATCTAAATATACATCATAATAGAGGAAACCTAAGACTCTGTACAACTCTTGGGATGACTGTCTCTGACAACATTATGAAACTGACACTTCTGAATTATAAAAAAAAGCGCACATAACAATTAAGAAATCCCGGTTGCCCAATATAACGTAAGGGATCGTAACCTACTATGTTCATGCAGACAATTCGGTAATATTGCCAAGAAAAAAAAAAACGAATCCCGCTTAAATAATGGGGATATTTCAAAAGCGTTGGGAATATTTACAGTGATGGCTGTAGTGACTTATGAATGAGGTGATTATTGCGGTGATGGTGACTGGCTGATAGTGAGTTAGGAGTGAGGAGTTTGCTGCAGTGATGGTGACTTTGGTGCGCGGCGTTTCTTAGTGGCAGTGTCAGGTACGAGGAGTCTGCTGCAGAGACAGTGACAGTGACTCACGGATGAGGTGTTCGGGAACACAAAACTCGTGTGGCATAACGCAGCGACCACCGAAGGGATCAGCCACATGATCCTCCTCATAAAAGGCTTTGGTCTTGCCGCTGCAATCCTCGGCTCAAACACAACTCTGGCGAGGCGCCGCGACCTGAGCTTCTCAACAGAACACTCAGATCTTTTAGATCAAAATGAGACTGACTTGATTTCTAGTATTTCATGCTTTAAAAAAATCGTTTCATCAGCTTGATATTACATGCAGTGAAGGTGTTTTTTTTATTAGCTAATTATCTCATGTCGATCAGACAGGGCGGCCCCAAGACTCCCGCACCGAGCTGAAGAACACCCACCTGGAAGGTGAAGTCAGGTAGGAATACGTGACGGATCCGTTGTCGTGATTCAGGATTCTCCAAGAAGTCTTGGGGATCTCGTTGTAGAAGCCGCCCGTGGATATGGAGTGTAGACCGGCGCTCACCTCGGGCTTCGGGAACATGGCCAGCGTGGAGTAGCTGGTCGTGTAGCAGCCGGTGACTTGGATGTGTAGGGTGGAACGGTGCGATACACTGTCTGTCGGAGCAACAACACGGCCAAGCACTTAGCACGAAGTAATCATAAAAAGACAAAGCAAATGATTAAATAAACTCTTCTCCGCCATCAAAGATGATGCTCTAACGCAGTGGTTCTCAGCGTTTTTTGTCCCGTTCCCCCTTTTCAAATCACTTTTTCACCTGTGGACCCATACAATGAAATAGGTTGTGGGGCACTCATGACCATCCCAAGGGCCAAATTTGTCACGTGGGCCGTGAGTTTAACACCCCTGATACCGTTAGATAATACAGAGCAATTCTTGTATTTAAGCATTCAGCTTTCAGGATTGTGTACAGTAGTATGAATTTCATTCCTAGCCGCATGTCTCCTAACTCCAATACAATAAATTTAAAAATAATTAGAATCTCTATGGACCCCTTGAAATTCTTCCATGGACCCCTGGCTGGGAGCCACTGATCTAACGCAACCAATATATACTTTTCCTCATTCGTCCTTAATTTCCTGCTCTGATGAAAAAGCAGTTGTCTGAGTCATAAGGAAAAGTTTAGTTAGTGATGAATGTTGAGGGAGAGCAGAAGGTGAGGCGCGTGCGTCGTGACTCACCCACGATGAGCACCTCCCAGGGCGCCGTCGCCGCCTCCTCACCGTTGCTCGCTACAGCGCGGCATGAGTACTCGCCGCTCAGGTCGTACCGCAGCTCCGTCAGCTGCAGCGCCCCGTCGTTTCGGCCCAGGTTCACCACACCCTGCAGCCGCCCGCCGGCTGCGGCAGAAGGAACCGTCAGGAGGGAAGGGACAGCTGCCTCACAGTTCACCTGATCACTATTCCTGATGCTCGAAACTGATGCAGCTCATTCTCCACACAGCTGTGGCGAGAATACTCATTCTCGGTATTCTGTATCCTGCTGCAGCCTGTTTGTACTCAAGTGGCCAGTCGAGTAACTACAGTATATAATTAACTACTTCACTGTTAATTTTCTCACTAGCACTGATAATTCCAGCTTAACTTTTCTATATGAACTAAGGTGGTGTGTCAAGTTACTGCGGTCTACTTTTTAGCCTCAGACAGCAGCAAGAAGCGTGTGTGAGGGCCCGAGGGCTGCCGCGTCACGCCCCTGTGCCCCTCAAGCGGCGTGCGGACAGCCGCAAATGGGGAGCTTTTTGGCTCCTTACAAACCTTTGTTAGTGCCGGCAGCCTCCCAGTCAAAGGTTCCCACGCTGGCCCCGTCAATTCTGAGCTCCCACGACACCTGCAATAGCTCCTCATCGGCCCCCAGCTCGAAGCCGCAGAGCAGGAGGCTGTTGTCCGGCGAGGCTCCCTTCGTGAAGTTGATGAAGCGGTTGTTGTTGGCGAGGGTAACGGGACCCACCGTCAGGGCGGAGGAGGAGGCTGGGCACGCGAGGGGGAGAAGGCAGACAAAGATGATTACAGCAATAATGGAGTAAAAGACAGACAATTATATTATTGAATAAATAAATGTCTGCTAGCTTTATTTTCAGACATCCCTTTTTTTCTCAGATTTGCTTTTATAGTTTTTGACGTATCTTTTACAGGCTGCAAGGAAAAGTCTTGTTTATGATCATTTTCATGTTATTCTATCTTTTGGCCTTTGTCAGAATGACTTGCTCTGTTCCTGCCTCTCGTCACTCCATGGCTATCTCACTGCCCCATATACACTCCGCACCTTTATCATTTCCCTTTTCATGTTCCTTCATCCCTTGTTTAGTTTACCCTCTTCTGTCCTTGCTCCTTCACTCCATCCCTATCTCACCCTGTTCCATACCCATATCCCCCCCACACACACCTTGTTAATACAAATTAAGGCAACAGATAGTCATAATGGCATCAGGTGTAGCCATAATGAGGTAACAGGTAAACAAACCCAGTGTAGCCAGAACGGCGAGGTCAACCTGCCACATCATCCTGCCGGGAGCCTGGGACAAACCAACACAACCATTAGTAATACGATGCTATAGAGACGCTTCCAGCTACCACGACCAAACTGACGCCATTCTGTGGTTAGTTCGAGTCACATACACTTAGAAGCAGACCATGACGTGATAATCGAACCGCCGGAGGAACTGACTAGCCGGTGGACAGGACGGGAACTACATAGAACCAGCGCCTCGAGTGGGTAGAAGGAACTTGAACTGAGTGACTGACTGAACTTCTTGACACGATAAGAGGCTCGGCTTTGGAGGGACCCACCAACCGTCCGGCCAGATAGAATAAGATAAGCCGTGAGTCAGCTGATAGGGAATATATTTCGTTGAATTTTCACATCTGCGAGAGTTCGTTGATGTCTAAAAGTCTCGTTAATTTTAAAAGGCGTATTTTTGAGAGTTAGATTGGCAGTCTTTCCGTTTTTTCTTTGATGATAGTTTTTGTTGAGGAGAGAGAGAGAGAGAGACCTGCACTAAGCCACGCATTATCACCTAGGGATTAGATAGACCCAAAACAGGATCCGACACAAGATCCGATACCTTATCTCGCTGCGGCGTTACACCCTCCGAGCATCGTGACGGAGGTGGCACTGGGTCGAGAGTTAGTTCAGCAGCACTTGACTCTTGGCAGCCCTGGCTGCAAGAATGACAAAAATGAGACAAAAAAGCACCCTCCTACGTCACTTTCTCCCCACCTGACTCACCTGCAATCAAGAGAGGGCAGAAAAAATAAAAATGAAAGGAAGAAGCTGAAGTTGTTTGCTTTATTATCATTCTTAATCTACTAGTTCGGGTGTGTATCATTACATATATACAGAGGAAGGGAAAGGTTCAGTGGATTACTACAATCATCTCTATTCGTATACAGGTAACATATGTAGTAATTAATTAGTCACAGGAAATTATACACCTTTCACCTTACATCATGTCACTTTTCACACACACACACACACACACACACACACACACACACACACACACACACACATGGGGGGGGTAGGTGTATGACCCTGGTGGTGGTTTGACGATGCTTCTACACCATGAACGTGAAAAAAAAAAAAACTCGTAAAAACGCGGTTAATCTTCTCGGCCTTGGAGAAAAGTTGATATGAGAGGAGGAAATGCGTCTGAGGATACCGACTAACTAAGCTGTGTGTGACCTGTTAATCCCCGTGTCTTAGTGGAAGATTTATTCATACGAAGCGATGCAAGAAGGTAATGGCGTGTGTGAATAATTAAGAGAAAAGGTACAGGTGAGGAGTGTTGGCATACCTGCAGAACACCTCATGCATGTGCAAACTCTCAGGTGGGCTACTAATTATACACCTGTGACGTGTTTCTCATTAGCGCCCTTCGTGTGTGTGTGTGTGTGTGTGTGTGTGTGTGTGTGTGTGTGTTCTGCGTTGAGAAGTTGAATGAGAGAGGAAGAGAGGGATAAAAGAAGGAGGGAGGGAGGAAGGGGGAAGGGAGGGAGGGAGGGAGAGAACACAGGAACATAAGGAGAGAGGGAGGGAGGGAGGAAAGGAAAGAAGGAAAGAAAGAAAGAAGGAGGGAGGGAGAGAACATTAGAACATAAGGAGGGAGGGAGGGAGGGAGGGAAGGAAGGAAAGAAAGAAAGAAGGAAGGAGGGAGAGAACATAAGAACATAAGGAGGGAGGGAGGGAAGGAAGGAAGGAAGGAAAGAAAGAAAGAAGGAGGAAGGGAGAGAACATCAGAACATAAGGAGGGAGGGAGGGAGGGAAGGAAGGAAGGAAAGAAAGAAAGAAGGAGGGAGGGAGAGAACATAAGAACATAAGGAGGGAGGGAGGGAGGGAGGGAGGAAAAGAGGGAAAGAAAGAGAGAGAGAACAAATGAACATACGGGAAGGGATGGAGGAAGCGAGGAAGAGTGAAGCGCACAGTACACAGACTTAACACTGTATATACTTAACCTAGCACAAGCCTCTTACTGCTATCACTCAACATACCATTATATCACCATGCTGGGGGGGGGGGGCACACAACACAGCTAACCCCGGCACCCAAAAGAGATATACTGAGGGGGGAAATACGTGATGGGGAGCGATCAGAGTAAGAGCAACGAGATGACATGCTTCCTCACGACTTGCTTCATTACGTTGCCTAGTGGATTATATAATTATCATTGGCACAGAGAGAGAGAGAGAGAGAGAGAGAGAGAGAGAGGATGTGCTGGGGGAGGTGAGAAGTAGTGATGACGGGTGTTACGTGGTGGTGGTGGCGTCTGGGGCCCCGCATCACCGCAGACCCTCGGGCCGCCGCGCCGCCAAGGGGGACTGGTGCCCCATGGTGGACGGCTACCAGGGCTACCTCGGTGCCGCCCTCCCCTGTCACTCCAAACGATACTTCCTCTGCCGCTTTAAGTGAGCTCCCCCCCTGCCAACACCCTCCCAAGGACCAAGCCGTACTTCCTCTGTCCCGTAATGAACACCACTGAGTGCCGGGGATGGAACTCGTGCCTTCTGAGTAGAAGTCAGGGCAGCATACCAACTACGCCACCGATGAGCTAAAAGGTCACCGCACCAGAGGCCACTTCTGAAACACGAGTGTGGGCGGGGTCACCTTTACCTTCATGCCCACAGTGCTGGGCGAGGGCGTCAGGTAAAGGGTCGCACAAATGGCCTCTGGCGCGGTGACCTTTTAGGTCATCGGTGGCTGTTGTTGTTGTTGTTTGATAAATTTATTGCGCAATAGCGTCAGACAAAATTTTTAGCAAATGCATCTGGTTTAACTATAGACACACACACACACACACACACACACACACACACACACACACACACACACACTAAAACAGGAAGCAAGTTGATGCACTATACACAATTCATAAAGATATATCGGTACAAGTGCCGCGTAGGGCACATAACATCATGAAAATCCACCAAAACGAGAGTGGCGCACCAGGATTGCATCGAGGAAATCGTGGTTCAAGACAGCAAACCACGAACAGTGGGGCAGGCCAGGCAGTAATGTTCAATGGTGTTCGACATCGGTGAGCGGCACAGGCGACATTCCGTGAATACAGGCTCCCCCTCCACCCCGGCGTAGTTGGTATGCTGCCCTGACTTCTACTCAGAAGGTACGGGTTCGATCCCCGACACTCAGTGGTGTTCATTACGGGATTTTTCACTGTGTTAGACTAGTTTCTCTAACTTCCTCTGTCATCTGAAGTGAGCCCCAGCCCTGCCACCGCCCTTCCTTTTCACTCCAAACGGTACTTACGTCGCCCTAAGTTTCAGGAGGGTGAAGTGACACGCGATACGAAACACTGCAGGTAAATAATATGTTGTCTTTATCGTTGACAACTCCGTTGCCTCGAACAACTCGAACTCGAACAACAAAACTCAAAACACACTCCAGTCTTCACTAATATTCTTCGCCTTTCCGTAAGTAGTGGTAGAGCAAATATTGACGTGGCTGTCGATGCTTTATATAAGAAAACTATGGACATGAATGAATGTTATCTGAAGAGTCGTATGTTTTAACTCCCAGCCAACTTTTCTTCTGTGGTGCCGGTAGTTCCGTGTGATTTAAAACACGGGTATTAAGAAAGAGAATCATTCTCTCACAGCAGCAAAACAAAACTGTACTTAAAAAAACTATTTTTATTATTTTTTCACTGCTACACATATCTTCAAGAAGTAAAACTTACTGAACTTGAGGCAGAGGTCAAGGTCGGGGCGGCGCGCCTGCAAGGAGCCTAGAGTTAGAATCCTTGGGTGGCTCTCACAGCTTCCAGCATCTCAAACCCGTGCCCCTAAACAACCCTCACGCCCGGGACACGATGACACCAGTGATCTCCAGATTATCAGTCGCATTCCTTAGTTTTCTGTTCATCGATCAGTTCAGATGAGATGAAGTAAATGCAGCGGTAGGCGGCGTTCTGTCTGCCTGTGCCAAATTCGAATCTGGGTCCCGTGGATAAAATTTTTGAGAATCACTTCGCCTCGAAGGTGTTCTCACTAATACTTTACTGTAAACAGAACACAAAACACTAGTCTATTATCAGGACGCTACCGTGATCTTCGTGAGCACAGCTCTCGTCACTGCCATGCTCGAGAATTAAAAACAATGACGTGAAATGACCTTCAAACAAGACGGATGCAAAAAATGAATTATTCACGTGAAAGTAATACTTCTACATCAGTGCTAGCTCACAGTGTGTGGACATACTCTACGCCATTAAGAGGGCACAACTTACACTACTTTTTACAGTTTCACAAAGTTTGTGCAGCTACATATTCTACACCAGCACGGTAGGCCCTTTAGCCTCCAAAATAGTTTCACTTTATTACAGCTTTAGTTTTACTTTTGTTGATTTGTTCTCAACTAGGCGTGCATCTACGCACTCTACCTTAACATATACAATTGTTTGTAAGTTCTAAACTACTACTACTACTACTGTTGCTTAACTATGCTTGTACGTGCGAATTAACACTACACATCCACAGCGGAGTAACATAATTGCTCTGACCACACACCGATGACCTCGCTGACTGCACCAATCAAACTGTGTTGGATCTGGTGACGACTGTCTGTCCGGCTGGCTGGCTGCCTAGGAGACGGAGAGCCTGAGCAAGACGAGGGCGACGCCGAGGAGAGCGGCAGGGATCGAGGCGGCACTGGGTGCCCGGTTGATCACTGAAACAGAGAGAAAAAATGTTCAGGTTTTTATAAGACTGGGAGAGAGGAGTATCGGGATTTAGTGTGGCTATACCTTGTCGCCTCGCACAGCTACTTGACAAATCTTATATCCTGAACGTGTTAGAAGGTCACTTTGGACGATTCTGGGCATATTCTTCCTACTCATCCCCCCTCTGGCTCCTTTATGCCTGTTATTAAGATTCTTAAGAATGATGTTTTCTATGCCCTCTCTGGCCTTAACTCTCAGAAGGCGTATGGACTTGATAGCGTGCCTTCTATTGTCCTTAAAAACTGTGCTTTCGTACTGACACCATGCCTGGTAAAACTCTTTCGCCTCTGCCTGTCAGCATCTATCTTTCCTCCCTGCTGGAAGTACGCCTTCATACAGCCTGTGCCTAAGAAGGGTGACCGTTCCAATACCTCAAACTACCGCCCTATAGCTTTACTTTTCTGTCTATCTAAAGTCTTTCAATCAATCCTTTACCGGAAGATTCAAAAGCACCTTTCCACTTCTAACCTTCTATCCGATCGCCAGTATGGGTTCCGCAAGGGGTGTTCTACTAGCGATCTTCTTGCTCTCTTAACTGACTCTTGGTCATCCTCTCTTAGCAGTTTCGGTAAAACTTTCTCAGTTGCGCTAGACATATCGAAAGCCTTCGATAGAGTCTGGCACAAGTCTTTGCTTTCTAAACTGCCCTCTTTCGGATTCTATCCTTCTCTCTGTTCCTTTATCTCCAGTTTCCTTTCCGGCCGATCTATCTCTGCTGTGGTAGACGGTCACTGTTCTTCCCCTAAACCTATCAACAGTGGTGTTCCATAGGGCTCTGTTCTATCACTCACTCTCTTCCTGTTATTCATCAATAATCTTTCCCTAACAAACTGTCATATCCACTCTTACGCTGACGACTCCACTCTGCATTATTCAACTTCTTTCAACAGAATACCCTCTCAACAGGAATTATATGACTCCAGACTGGAGACCGCAGAACGCTTAACCTCAGACCTTGCTATCATTTCCGATTGGGGTTAAAGGAACCTTGTGTCCTTCAGTGCCTTAAAAACCCATTTCTCCACCTATCACCTCAACACAATCTTCCAAACACCTATCCCTTATCCTTCAGCAACACTTTGTCACCTTCTTCATCACTCGGTCTATCCTTAGCTCAAAATCTCAACTGGAAACTTCACATCTCCTCTCTCACTAAATCAGATTCCTCGAGGTTGGGCGTTCTGTATCATCTCCGTCAGTTCTTCTCCCAGCACAGTTGCTTTCCATATATAAGGGCCTTGTCCGCCCTCGTATGGAGTATGCATGTCACGTGTGGGGGGGCTCCACTCACACAGCTTTTCTGGACAGAGTGGAGTCTAAGGCTCTTCGTCTCATCAGCTCTCCTCTTACTGACAGCCCTCTACCTCTTAAATTCCGCCGCCATGTTGCTTATCTTTCTATCTTTTATCGATATTTTCATGCTGAATGCTCTTCTGAACTTGCTAACTACATGCCTCCCCTCCTCCCGCGGCCCCGCTGCAGACGACTTTTAACTCATGCTCATCCCTATACTGTCCAAACCCCTTCTGCAAGAGTTAACCAGCATTTCCATTCTTTCATCCAGTTCACTGGTAAACTCTGGAACAGCCTTCCTTCGTCTGTATTTCCTCCTGCCTATGACTTGACCTCTTTCAAGAAGAGTGTATCAAGACACCTCTCCATCCAAAATTGACCTCACTTTTGGCCACTCTATACTAATCGCTATATGAGAGCAACAGTTAACGGGCTTTTTTTTACATCTTCTTTTTGTTGCCCTTGAGTTGCTCTCTGTGCTGTAAAAAAAAATAGTGACACTCACCGCAGCCCAAGTGTTCCCTCCTGGCCTGCGTTCCGTCCTCCAGCACCCATTTGTGAGTCGACTCTTCGCACCTCACCAGCACCTCGTCCCGGTTCCCGTCGGCGTGGTAACCCTCCTTGCAGGTCACTGTAGCCTGCACGAAGGTCAGAGAGTGTTATAATCTATTTAAATGAAGTGTTACCGTGACCCCTCAGCAGTGTTTGTCAGTGTGATGAAGGTAAGTCAGATGTGTTGGAAAGGAACTAGTGTTTGCAGAGGAGAGAAGAAAGAGCGCATTGCGTGTTTATTACTTGTCCTTCTAAGATATGGCTAATAGAGTGATGTTTGATAAATCTATTCATGGGGCATAAATTCGAGGTATTTGCATTGTCGATCACGGAGTATGTTGAGTAATGTAAAGGTGGCTGGCTGTGCCCATAGAGTTTGCCGCGTCACTGCCCAGGTAACGCCCTTCCGTAACATTTTCTCCTTGTAGGTATTGGAATGTTGGTGGTTATCTGGTGGAAATATTGCTGAAAAAAACTCTGCTGATGATCCTGCTGGTGCTAAACTTGACAGGACGCTACCAAACACTTTATATTGTTTACATAAAAAAAAAAAAAAAAAAAAAAAAAAATCGGTGTAACACAGGATTTGTTTTCTAAGCTCCAGAAAGCAGTCGGAAACTTTGCGAAAGAAACTATAATGTGTGCAGGTGCTCCAACTACCCCACCCCCACCACCACCCCCACCCCACTACCCCCACCCCACCCCCACCACAACCACCATGACGAATCTCTACACTCTTATAGGACTCACCTCAGTGTCCTTGTGCTCGCCGCGGCAGGTGATGGTGTCCCGGTGGTATTTTATGTGCTGGTACTCCTCCAGGCGGGGCTCCGGACATCCCAGGTGGTGCACTGCGGGGCAAGAGGAGTGGTGAGAAAGTCCACACACCAAGCTGGAGGATACCTAAGACTGTACAACTCTTGGGATGACTATATCTGACAACATTGTGAAACTGACACTTCTGGATTACAAAAAAAAAAGTATTTAAAAATTAAGAAATCCCAGTTGCCCAATATAACGTAAGGGATCGTAACCAACTATATTCATGTATAGAAATCGGTAACATTGTCAAGAAAAACACGAATCCCACTTAAATAATGGTGATATTTTAAAAGCGTTGGGAATATTTGCAATGATGGCCGTAGTGACTTATGAATGAGATGATTATTGCGGTATTGGTGACTGGCTGATAGTGAGTTAGGAGTGAGGAGTCTGCTTCATTGATCGTGTCTTTGGTGCGCGGCGTTTCTAAGTGGCAGTGTCAGGTACGAGGAGTCTGCTGCAGAGACAGTGACAATGACTCACGGATGAGGTGTTCGTCCTTTGCGGAGCTGACGGGGATGAAGTTGCCGTCCGCCTTCATCACGCCGACATTCACTAAGAAGCTGACGTCCTCAGGCGTGCGCGAGTCCAGCTGCAGGAGGAAATGTATGTCAAGGCTTGAGAGGCCTCTCATCGGGTCAGGGACGGGGGGGAGGAGGGAGGTCAGGGATTGGTCCGGGAACATAAGAACATAAGAACGTAAGGAGTCTGCAAGAGGCCGGTTGGCCTATACAAGGCAGCTCCTGTACACTCAACCCCACCTTACCTCACCATCCATGGCTTTATCTAACCTCTTCTTGAATGTATCTATGGTATTGGCATCCACAACATGGCTCCCAAGCCTGTTCCATTCGTCCACCACTCTATTGGTGAACCAATTCTTGGCTATGTCTTTGTTGAATCTGAATTTGTCTGACTTAAAACCATTGCCACGCGTCCTACCTGGCTCTTTTACTCTCAAAATTTTATTGACATCCCCTTTATTAAATCCCTTCATCCATTTATAGACTTCGATCAAGTCTCCTCGCAACCTTCGCCTTTCTAGGACTCCTAAGTCTCTCTCACGCCCAGACCTGCTTAGAGGAGTGTCATTTAAGGAGTAATTGTGTAAGGTGTTATTCCTACCTACACTCAAAATGCTACACTTCCCGACATTGAATTCCATCTGCCACTTCCCCGGCCAATCATATAGTCTGTCAAACTCATCCTGGAGAACGGTAGCGTCGCTGTCTGATTGGATTACTCTACCGATCTTGGTATCATCTGCGAACTTACTGACATCACTACTAATTCCTGTGTCCAAATCATTGATGTAAATAATAAAAAGCAGAGGACCCAGCACCGACCCTTGAGGGACTCCACTCGTAACACTGCCCCATTCAGATTTTTTTACCATTGATTTGCACTCTCTGCTTCTTATCACTAAGCCACGCCCTGATCCAGTTCAAAACTTTCCCATCTACGCCGTGAGCCTGTAATTTTAGTAATAGCCGGTGATGAACATGATGGGTTCTGCCCTCCTCACCCACCTCAGACCCTACATCAATGACACCTTCCCACCACAGTGTGCCCCCTGTAATAAAACGCTTTCGATCGGAGTACGAGGAAGCGAGTCGGCCTCTCGTGTATTACTGTGATAGGATGGGCGTGCCCCTCGTCCTCTGCTCCCTGCTCGGGTACGGTCATCCAGATGTGATCAATAGGCTGATGACTTTCCTGAAGGAGACGAACTTGATCGGTGAGTTATAATTTACGTCATGTTTTTTGGTGGCGGTTATAATTTCTTAGAGTATGCTTGTGTAGGGCTGAAAGTAATGGATGCTTGAATGAATGCTGTATATTTCTATGTACCAATATTGTAAATATACATATCAAGTATATATATATATATATATATATATATATATATATATATATATATATATATATATATATATATATATATATATATATATATATATATATATACATATATATATATATATATATATATATATATATAAATATATATATATATATATATATATATATATAGCCCTTCCGCATGTCCCTTGTCCTACCGACACAGCTTTGTGATAGGCCCCAATACTAACACTGTGGCATTGTATGTATGTATGAATGGTTGAGTGAATGGTGTGCATGCAAATCTGAAAACTAAATAAACAAACAGGAAAACGAAAATTAAAAAAAAAAAAAATCATTTGACCATTAAACTGGCCTAATATCCACGATCGGCTGGTGGCAAAAAAAAAAAAAAAAAAAAAAAAAAAACGGGAACAAAACTCGTGTGGCATGACGCAGCGACCATCGAAGGGATCAGCCTCATGATCATCTCTCTCTCTCTCTCTCTCTCTCTCTCTCTCTCTCTCTCTCTCTCTCTCTCTCTCTCTCTCTCTCTCTCTCTCTCTCTCTCTCTCTCTCTCTCTCTCTCTCTCTCTCTCTCTCTCTCTCTCTCTCTCTCTCTCTCTCTCTCTCTCTCTCTCTCTATATATATATATATATTGGGGAGGCGGTGGCTGAATGGATAACGTGCGGGTCCCGTATACACCGCGCCATGGACGACGTCGGTTCGAATCCGCCCGCTACCACCTGAGATTTTTCAGTCACCGCCGAGTGGCCTAAGACTACCCACATGTTGTCCTGAAGACCACCCATCAACCCGGACTCTAGAAGAATCCGTCCAAGTGAATCAAGACTGATTTGGCGCCACGATAAAAATTGCCTGCGCCATGACGGGCTTGGGCCGACCTCCAGGCCCATGAAAACAGGTTACTGGCGCTACAGGCAAGAACGTAATATATATATATATATATATATATATATATATATATATATATATATATATATATATATATATATATATATATATATATATATATATATATATATATATATATATATATATATATATATATATATATATATATATATATATATATATATATATATATATATATATATATAGTCTTGCCGGTGCAATCCTCGTCTCACACACAACTCTGGCGAGGCGCCGCGACCTGAGCACCTCAACAGAACACTCAGATCTTTTAAGTCAAAATGAGACTGACTTGATTTCTACCATTTCATACTTCAAAAAATTCCGTTTCATCAGTTTGATTTTACATGCAGTGGAGGGGTGTGTTTTTATAAGCTAATTATCTCATGTCGATCAGACAGGGCGGCCCCAAGACTCCCGCACCGAGCTGAAGAACACCCACCTGGAAGGTGAAGTCGGAGTAGGAATACGTGACGGACCCGTTGTCGTGATTCACGGTTCGCCAAGAAGTCTTGGGGATTTCGTCGTAGAAGCCGCCCGTGGATATGGAGTATAGGCCGGCGCGCACCTCGGGCTTCGGGAACATGGCCAGCGTGGAGTAGCTGGTCGTGTAGCTACAATTGGTGATTTTGGTGTGGAGGGTGGAGCGGTGCGATACACTGTCTGTCGGAGCAACAACACGGCCAAGCACTTCAGCAGGAAGTTATCATAAAAAAACAAAGCAAATGACGAAATAAGCCCATCTCCAACATCAAAGATGATGCTCTGACCGTCTAACGCAACCAATATATATTTTTCCTCATTCGTCCTTAATTTCCTGCTCTGAGGAAAAAGTAGTTGTCTGAGTCATAAGGAAAAGTTTAGTTAGTGATGAATATTGAGGGAGAGCAGAAGGTGAGGCGCGTGCGTCGAGACTCACCCACGATGAGCACCTCCCAGGGCGCCGTCGCCGCCTCCTCACCGTTGCTCGCTACAGCGCGGCATGAGTACTCGCCGCTCAGGTCGTACCGCAGCTCCGTCAGCTGCAGCGCCCCGTCGTTTCGGCCCAGGTTCACCACACCCTGCAGCCGCCCGCCGGCTGCGGCAGAAGGAACCGTCAGGAGGGAAGGGACAGCTGCCTCACAGTTCACCTGATCACTATTCCTGATGCTCGAAACTGATGCAGCTCATTCTCCACACAGCTGTGGCTAGAATACTCATTCTCGGTATTCTGTATCCTACTGCAGCCTGTTTGTACTCAAGTGGTCAGTCGAGTAACTACAGTATATAATTAACTACTTCACTGTTAATTTTCCCACCAACCCTGACAGTCGATATTTCAGCTTAACTTTTCTAAATGAACTAAGGTGGTCAGTCAAGTTACTGCGCTCTACTTTCTAGACTCAGCAGCAAGAAGCGTGTGTGAGCGCCCGAGGGCTGTCGCGTCACGCCCCTGTGCCCCTCAAGCGGCGTGCGGAGAGCCTCAGATGAGGTTTTGGCTCCTAACAAACCTTTGCTTGCGCCGGGACCCTCCCAGTCAAAGGTTCCCACGTTGGCCCCGTCAACGATGAGCTCCCACGACACCCGTGACAGCTCCTCACCGGCCCCCAGCTCGAAGTCGCAGCTCAGGAGACTGTTGTCCGGCGAGGCTCCTTTCGTGAAGTTGATGAAGCGGTTGTTGTTGGGGAGGGTGACGGGACCCACCGTCAGGGCGGAGGAGGAGGCTGGGCACGCGAAGGGGAGAAGGCAGACAAAGGTACTTGAGAATGGAGTAAAAGACAGACAATAATGTTAAAGAATAAAGAAAAGTCTGAAGTGAATTCTACTTTTGTTCTACTCATTCTTCGACAACACTCAGCTGTCACCTTCTCCAACACTAAACATCCCCGGTCTATCCTTAACTCAGAATTTCAACTGGAAACTCCATATCTCCTCTCTTACTAAATCAGCTTCCTCGAAGTTGGGCGTTCTGTATCGTCTCCGCCAGTTTTTCTCCCCCGCACAGATGCTGTCCATATACATGGGCCTTGTCCGCCCTCGTATGAAGTATGCATCACGTGTGGGGAGGCTTCACTTACACAGCTCTCTTGGACAAAGTAGAGACAAAGGTTCTTCGTCTCATCAACTCCCCTCCTCATATGACAGTCTTTTACCTCTTAAATTCCGCTGCCATGTTGCCTCTTTTTCTATCTTCTATCGATATTTTTATGCTGACTGCTCTTCTGAACTTGCTAACTGCATGCCTCCCCCCCTCCCACGGCCCCGCTACACTCGACTTTCTACTCTAGCTCATACCTTTTCTGTCCAAACCCCTTATGCAAGAATTAACCAGCATCTTCACTCTTTTATCCCTTACACTGGTAAACTCTGGAACAGCTTTCCTTCGTCTGCATTTCCTCCTGCCTATGACGACCTCCTTCAAGAAGAGTGTATCAAGACACCTCTCCACCCGATATTGACCTCTCTTTTGGCCACTCTTTACTTGTGTCTATTATGTGAGCGGTGAGTAGCGGGCGTTTTTTCTACACTCTTTTTGTTCCCCTTGAGCCACTCCTTTGTTGTAAAACAAAAAAGTGTGTTTCTACAGTTCTTGACTATCTTTTACATACCTCAAGTTAAAGTTTTGCTGTTGATCTTTTCCATGTTGTGGTGTTTTCTTTTGTTGTTTGGCAGCGTTATTTTCTACACAAGAAGACTTTGTCGAGTATATCGTAAACAGACAAATCTTTCGTGTGTGAGGTTTGAAATTGACTTGGACATCTTCCGAAAAAAAAAAGAGAGAATATCATGCTATTTCATCAATGGGGCACGTGGGAAGTAGGCATTAATTCGTTCTTTTAACAACACCGATGATAAGCTAAAAAAAAAAAAAAAAACATTATCAACCCGATTCACAGGGTCAAATGCCAAGTGAGTGGGAGGTCTCCTGGTGCCTCGCGGGTCAAGGTCACGGAAGATACCCACTCCCGAGTTTGGCACACACAATTAATGAATTACAACCGACGTCCTCTTTAGTCAACCTGATTCGCAGAGTTAAGGATTGAGAGTGAGTCGACTTCGTTTATCAAGGTCACTGCTATATCAAGGTGACTTTCGATTAGTTAATGTTTAGAGTGCAGGTTTAAGGTTTTCTACAATACAATAATTTATGTCCTTATTTTAACCTTATTTGCAGAGTTAATGACTGAGAGTGAGTCGGCGCCTGATCTCTCATCTGTATCAAGGCCACGGTCGCTATCAAGGTGACTCAAGCAGGTATTGTTTAGAGTGCGGGGTAAAGCTTCTCTGCACACAATTCGTTCTTTATCTTAACCTTATTTGCAGTTTTTATTGCTTCCAGGGGGCGAGTCGTCTCTCTAACGTTCGTTTATCAAGGCCACTGAGGCTATCAAGGTGACTCTCAGGCAGGTGTCGTTAATTAAGAGTACAGTTTCAGACGTTCTTACTTTCATAATATTCGCGGAGGTGAGTATTGTAGTTCATGAGTAAATCGCCTCTTCCAGTCTTTTCTTTCAAGGTGACTCTTCGATCAGGTATTGTTGAGAGCATAAGAAAACGATGAACAGGAAAGGAAAACAAGGAAAAAGTGAAGTTAAACACGGCAGCCAAGTAAACGGGTGAAACATAGCAAAGGGAAGCAAGCGGGTTGTACGTCGACAAAGGCAACTCCTACAGACCCGGCGTGCGATAAGGAATAATCTGTCTTCGGCGTCATCCACAAAATTATCTCGCTGCCACCTGCTTCACAAACACAATTAGCGAGAGAATACCAAGTCGTCTTCTAATACCTGGTCGGCCAAGGTCACGGCAGACACCCACTTTCATGCAGGTGATCCACGTGACATTCGACCAGGTGTTGTTAAAATTCTAAGAGTCATCCGCAAAACTTTCTCGCTTTCACCCGATTCACAAAGGCAATAAGTGAAAATGTACCAAATTGTTGCCCGGTACCTGGTTTGCCAAGGTTACGGCAGGCACACACTTCCATGCAGGTGATCCAGGTGACACTCGGTCAGGTGCTGTTAAAAGCATAAGAACACTCTCTCCTTCACCGGATTCGCAAAGACAATTAGTGAGAATGTACCAAATCGTCTCCTTATACCTGGCCGCCCAAAGTCACGGTAGGCACACACTTCCATGCAGGTGATCCAGGTGACATTCGACCAGGTGTTATCATGAGAGGTTATGAGTAATCGTGTCCCAGCCTTTTATCCTTGTTCATTCCTCGTCTCTCGGCCCAGGCCCGGCAGTACACTGATAATAGAGGCTTTGTGTCCTTATCAGTGATATATGTGTATGAATCCACTTCTCCTCTGAGGGACACTTTCCCAGATCACTGCCAGAAACCTCGAAAATTCATTGAAAAGTGTTTTGTGTTTATGTATAAGTTTAAGTTTGAGGAAGCTATGCGAGAAATCTTTTAAAATTCATTGTATTGCGTTCGGTGTTCGTAAATATTGTAAGTTAAGATAAAAGTTTTGTCGCCCTTTCCTTTTCCTCTTATTGTCTTCTTCTTTCCATCTTTCACTGTACGTCTATCAAATTAGTTTTTTTTTTATTTATTTCCTCTTTCTTTCTTTCTGTCTATCTAGTTTGTTTGTTATTTTGTATTTTCCTTTTTTTCCTTACTTATAGTTCTCTCTGCCCATCCGTGTAATTAGTTTGTGTGTGTGTGTGTGTGTGTGTGTGTGTGTGTGTGTGTGTGTTCCTGGCATACACTACGCTACCCACTCCTACGCATGAACGATGTAGTCGCGCCTGTGGTATGTCGGGCCTATGAAGGGTAAGCGTATTGGATGGATGTATAATGAATACTGATGCATAATGTGTAAGCAAGTAATGTAAGGATAATGTGAGGAGGACACAGGGCGAGCCAGGGCGAGTGAGTTGTTTACAGCGCCTAAAATGCTTAGATAAGGAAGGGCTCATGGTTGTTCCTGGGGTCAAATGAGGGGCCAGAGACAGGTTCGCCTCTAGCGGGAGCACAGACGGGAATAAAACGGCGTCAGAGGTAGACGGAACGGCCGAGTATCTGTCTCCCACGGCTGACGAGAAAGAGAGGAGCTGCAAAAACTGTCATAAGACCCTCAATGTCGTGAGTTTAAGAGTGCATTGTTAATGGTCTGCTGGGATAAGTTGACATTTGTTATACTCGATGTGCCTGTATCAAGTATCTGTTATGCTGTGTCGTGTGCTGCATGATGAAGTGAATGTATCGCTTATCCCGCAGGTAAACCGTATTAAAGCGAGTGTACGACAAGGTCTTGTGTGATTAATCCTGCTTCAGTCTCAATGGCGACTACAAACGAATTCGAAGAGACGGCGCCCACCAAGGAGACTATAGTATTAATATATTCTCCTTGGCGCCCACTCTCCATCCCCAACCGATGGTGACACGCTGAAAATAAGCGACGCTGATGACAGATTGCCACTCCTTATCACGCGCCGGGGATGTAGGAGTTGCCTATGTCGATCTACCCGCTACACTTCGTCCCGTTTCACCCTGTTTCACGTAGCTATTACCTGTTTTAACCTCACTCCATCTTTGCCTTTCGTTTCATTGTTTTCGTCTTCCTTTTTCCTGCTGTTTAATCTGTTTCACCCTGTTTCACTTAGCTGGTGCCCGTTTTAACTTCGCTCCATCCTCGCTTTTTCTCATATTCATCGTTTCTCCAATGGTTTCTCTTTCTTTCCCCTTCATATTAACCGTTTTCTTCCTTGTTTTCTATCTGTTTACTCTGTTTCATCCTGTTTCACGTAGCTGGTGCCTGTTTTAGCCTCACTTCATCATTGTTTGCCATCATATTCATCGTTTTCTTCTTCGTTTCCCACTTTTCCCTCCAGTATCATTGTTTTCTTCCTTGTTTTACTCCCGTTTCGTTTATTAACTTGTCCCCGTTGCATTCTGCCCCTCCAACCTCTGATTTTTGCTTCAGTGCTCTGTTTCACCTCGCTCCTCACTCACTTCCCTTTATCTCTCCCCGTTTCCCTTAATCAATCCACGTTTCATCTTGTTCAACCTCTGTTTCGTTCCACTCCGGGTTGGTTCACTCAGCCACGCCCCTTCTCGTTTCACCTTTGCCCTCCTCTCCCTGCCCTGCCCCTGTTTTGCTTTATCTGTCCTGTGTCACCCTGTCTTATCTCTCCTCTCCTTCACCTTACCCCGTTTCACTGTGCTCTACCTCTACGTGTCTTGCCTTTTTCCTTTTAACCTGGTAATATATCTCTGTTTTCCTTTATCGTTCTCATTTCTCTATTCGTGTTTTTGTTTCCACTCATCCTCCCACTTTTCATGTCCCTTCATCCTTTGGTAAGCTTCATCTTCCTCTGTTCCCACTTCTCTTTACTCCATGCCTGTCTCACTGCCCCATATACCCCCCACACCTTTATCCTTTCCCTTTTCATGCTCCTTCATTCTTTGGTAAGCTTCACACTGTTCTGTCCCTGTTTCGTTTCACTCCATTCTTATCTCACACTGCCATTCACCATTCACCTTGTCACTATAAATTAAGGGAACAGGCAGTCCTAATAGCATCCAGTGTAGCCATAATGAGGTAACAGGTAAACAAGGAGGTAGCTCGACTCACCCAGTGTTGCCAGAACGGCGAGGACAACCTGCCACATCTTCATCCTGCCGGGAGCTTGGGACAAACCAACACAACCAGAAGTAAGACGATGTTGTAGAGACGCTTCCAGCCACCACGACCACTCTGAAGCCCTCCCGCTGAGAGTTCGAGTCACGTACACTTAGAAGCAGACCATGACGTGATGATCGAACCGCTGGAGGGACTGACTAGCTGGCGGACAGGACGGGAACTAGAACCAGGGCCTCGAGTGGGTAGAAGGAACTGGGAGTGTGGGATTGGCTGACTTAGTGGCATGATAAGAGGCTCGGCTTTGGAGGAACATCACCGGCCGGCCGGATACGATAAGATAAGCCGTGAGTCAATTGATAGGGAATTTTTTTTCGTTGAATTTCACATCTGCGGGTTTGTTGAGGTCAAGAGAAATGAAGAAAAATAGGTTGGTTGTTTATCCGCTTTCTTTATAATGATCGTTTTTTTTTAAGTGACGATGGACAGAGAGAGAGAGAGAGTGTTGAGGTAGGCTATTATCGTTTTACCACCCTCAATGCTGAGAGAGAGAGAGAGAGAGAGAGTTGAGGTAGGCTATTATCGTTTTACCACCCACAAAGCTGAGAGAGAGAGAGAGAGAGACTTGCACTAACCCACGTATTATCGCCCACGGATTAGACAGACTCAAAGCAGGATACGACACCAAATCCAACACCTTACATTCCTGCGGCGGGTACACCCTCCTAGCATCGTGACGGAGGTGCGCACTGGGGCGAGAGTTAGTTCAGCAGCATTTTACTTTTGGTGGATGCAAGAATAACAAAAACTGGACAAAAAATGCACGTTAGAACAAGTTAGGAATAGGTCAATGGACGCGCGCAGCCATCACCCACGCAATGATACCAAGTCCGCAAGTCCATCCATAGAAGATTTTCCGTGATTCCATGTTCTTAACCCGGTAGCAGCGATGGGCCAAATTTGCGGCTTTACCGTGAACCAGCGACGGGCCAAATTTCTGCCATGATATAAACCTCCCAAAATAGATGATGCATAAACTGATCACACATGCGTTGATATATATTATGAAATGGTTTGCGTGAGTGATGATTCTTTCTCATTATTTTACTTAGAGGGGCTTTTAACCTAACCTAACCTAACCTAGCCTAAGTAACATGACCCCCGCAGCTACCAGGTTAAACGTATCGGGCTCCCATTACTGGTTTCCAAGGCCACAGCAAAGATTAACCGGGTAAGTATGCAAGACCCTTAGTAAAGCAAGATTACATTAGACAAACACACACACACACACAAAAAAAAAAAACACAAGACCCTCCTGCGTCACTTTCTCTCCACCTGCCTCACCTTCAATCAAGCAAAGGAAGAAAAAAAAACTGTAGTTGTTTATTTTATTATCATTCTTAACCTATTTGTTTGTGTGTACATCAACATTGCGTAACAAAAGAAAGAAATAGTTCAATAGATTACTACAGTCATCTCAGTTTTCATACATGTAACATATGTAATTAGTCACAGGTAATTACACACCTTTCACCTTGCATCATGTCACACACACACACACACACGCACACACGCACACACGCGCACACACACACGCACACACGCACACACTCACATAAACACACACCCACACACACACACTTGTAACCTGAAAAAAACATTGCTAATATATATATATATATATATATATATATATATATATATATATATATATATATATATATATATAAATATAAAAAAAAAAAAATATATATATATTCTTTGTCTACTTTTAAATATCTCAATATTCTTAGACTCACTTTCATTACCACGATCACTTATTTTTTATTTTATCTGACGTCGTTGTTTGTTGCAATTCCTATCTACAGTTTTCACTCACAACATTCTAAGTCAAAAAGCCTAAGAAATATAAAGAATAACTTGGGTGGAAGTTATCATTAGGTTATTAGATTAGTTATTTGGATGAGAGAGGTATGAATGGTAAATTAGATATTCATTACCAGCATCATCATCATCACCATCACCATCATCATCGCATAATACCTTTAATGGCCGAGCAGATGGATTGTCAAAACAGCCCCAATCGTGACCACTCTTCCACTCTGTTCTTGGCATAATGGTTCAGCCCTCAACTTTGACCTATCGCATCGTGGGAGCTTCACCGAGACACACTCACGAGATACGCTAGCTGGCCATATTCCTACGTATTATTAAACATTTCAGCGCCCAAGCACACACACACACACACACACACACACACACACACACACACACACACACACACACACACACACACACACACACACACACACACACACACACACACACACATTTGACAAGGCTTTCTCGTGAACGCGGTTAATCTCCTTTGAGGTCTTGGGACAAAGTTGATATTAGAGGCGAAAATGCGTCTGAGGATACCGATTAACTAAGCTGCGTGTGATCTGTTAATCCCCGTGTCTTAGTGGAAGATTTATTCACACGAAGCGATGCAGGAAGGTAATGGCGGGTGTGAATAATTAAGAGAAATAAGTACAGGTGAGTAGTGTTGGCATACCTGCAGAACACCTCATGCAAGTGCAAACTCTCAGGTGGGCAACTAATTATACACCTGTGACGTGTTTCTCACTAGCGCCCTTCGTGTGTGTGTGTGTGTGTGTGTGTGTGTGTGTGTGTGTGTGTGTGTGTGTTGGGAGGTTGAGGGAGGAAGGGAGAGAGGGAGAGAAGAAAGGAGGGAGGGAAGAGAGGGAGGAAGGAAGAGAAGAGAAGGAGAAAGGGAGGGAGGGAGAGAACATAAGGAGGGAGGGAGAGAGAAAGAGGGAGTGAAAGAGGGAAAGACGGAGGAAGGAAGAAAACAGTAGAACATAAGACCATAAGACGAAGGGAGGTAGGGAAGGAGAGAGGGAAGGAAGAGAGAGATAGAGGGAGGGAAGAAAGGAAAGGAGGAGGGAGAGAGAGAACATAGGAAAAGGAGAGAGAAAAAGAGAGAGAGAAAGGAAGGGTGACAGCGAATAGCAAACAGACTTATCACAGTACACACTTGGAGCAGCACAAGACTTACTGCTATCACTCCATATATCATTCTATCACCACGCCAGGGGGCACACAGCATAACATAGCATACCCCGGCACCAAACAGAGATACCGAGATGGGAAATACGTGGCCGTGAGCGATCAGTTAAAACCGCAACGAAATGATATACTTCCTCAAGCCTTGCCTCATCACCTTACCTCGTTGATTATCATTGGCCAAGAGAGAGAGAGAGAGAGAGAGAGAGGATGTGGCGCGCGTGAGGCGAGGTTATTATGTTATGAGGCATGTGATGGCGTGGGGATGGCGTGGGAGGGCTGTGTTGGCGTGTAGGAAGATGTTTAAGGGTTTATGTGTGGGTATTAGCGTATGGGAGGGCGTGTAGGGGGCATGTAGGTATGTGAAAAGGCATTGTGTTGGCGTGAAAGGGCGTGGATGGAGTTTAGGAGCGAATGGGCGTGTAGGGAATCGTTGAAGAGGCGTGTGGATGTGTAGGATGGTAATGACGAGGTGTGTTGGCGTGTAAGAGGGAGTTGAAGAAGTGTGTGGGCGTGGTGTAGGGGTGAAATAACAAGGCGTGGGTGTGCGTAGGAGGGCGGTGATAGGTTGTAGGGGGTGGAAGCATGTGGGTGAGTGGCGTGGCGTGGGGGAGGCGTGGGATGGTATGTTCGTATGTCGGTGATTATTGTACAGTGCACCCCTCCCCCCCCCTCCTACCCACCTGCCTCCTCCCGCTAATGGCCTCGATTCACCTGCCTCACGTGACGGAAGCGAAAGGTGAAGGGCTCTCCTCTGCACTAACTCACACTCTCTCCTCCTCCTCCTCCACCTCCTCCTCTACTACTACTGTTGCTTTTTTTTCTTCTTCTTCTTCTTTTGGTCTGTATCGCTTTAATCGTTTCCTAGGTCCTCCTCCTCCTCCGCTTGATTGTTCCTCTGCTTCCTCAGTCACCCGTCGACCTCCCGTTTTCTCTGAGTTAACTTTGCTAATGGTTCTTCTCCCGAGACTTTGATTTCACTGGTGGTCATTGTATTCATCATCGTAGTATTGTTTTTATTTTATTTTATTTACGTGCGTACGATTATTATCTCTCTTTTATTGCTGTTTTCTCTTTTTCTATTTTATTGCATTTTTTTTATTTACTGTCAGACATTTTTCATTTTCTCTTTCTTTTATTGTTTTCTTTATTCTTTTTTTGCATATTTTTTTATTTCCTGTCATTCGTTTATCAGTTTCTCTTTCTTGTTGTTTTCTTTCTTCTTTTATTGCATTCCTCATTTGCTCCCATTCATTTATCACTCTCTCTCTTTTCTTGTTTTCGTTATCTCATTTTCTCCTTTGTTGTTTACTTGCAACAATAAACTATCAATCAATCAATCATTTGTGTCGTGATCTGTTTTTTCGTTGCCAGATTTTCCTCATCCACGGTCGGTCAAACGCTTCTTCACTGCACTAGCGAATTCTTTACTAAAACATAATAAAATATAATCACTTGTATACTTGCTTATAAATAGACTAACAATTAAGGGTTGTCTTACGCTACTATCACACACAATCACGCCGCTTATAAAAATCAGAAACGGCATAACTCGTTTGGTACACTATTTTGTTTGCCATCTTGTGTTGCGGGTCACGGAGGAGACGCAACACTCATACCCTCGAGTCTACAGATTCTCGCGGCCCAGGACGAGGAGGAGGAGGAGGGAGACGAAAAAGAGAGAGGAAGACAAAAGGGCAGATCTGGGACTTCCACCTCCTCCGCTTTCGATGTCGGTCTTCACTGTAAGATAAGAAAAAGAAGGCCAAGTGTCAGCGTTTTGAAGTTCGTTGTATCATTGCTTTGTTCTTTATTGTTATGCACGTGTTATGTGTGAAGAGATAGATAGATAGCGAGAGGGATGAATAAATAGAAAGATAGATTGATGGAGAAAGATAGAGTGAGAGAGAGTGAGTGCAGCAGCTACGTAACCAAACACAACCTCCACTACCCACCACACACAAGGTCCTCATCCAGCGCCGTGTGTCCCTTCTCCGGCCTCCACGTCAGCGAGTCGGCGTCACACCGCAGCACCACTGTCCCCACTTCTCCTTTCGGCTGGTAACCTCTCTTGCACACGATGGTGGCCTGGACGGGGTGAAGACAGAGAGCAGAAGAGTGAAAAGGTCAACAATATGAACTCTGGACGGAAAGAAACAAGAACACCCGAGTAACACAAAGTAGTTAAACACAGAGCAGCGAAGGAATAGAATGATGAAAACGAAGAAAAACAACAACAGCAAAAGGAGAGAAGAACAGCAATATCTATAATATGAACTCAGGACTGAAAGAAACTAGACACACAAAAACTGTTAAGAAATAGAATACAAAGAAGGAACAAGAAAAAAAAAGGAAAGGAAAGGCGTCGCAAAGGGAGATCTCCGTAATCCATAGTCTATACATTATGAGAAGAGCTTGAGGACATTGCGGAGTACTCGAGGCTGCTTCCTGTTGATACTCTTTGTTTTCTGGCCTTGTTTACCTATCATCACTATTATCAAGCTCATTATTGCCGCTGTCTTCTTACCTTCGTCGTGGGCTTCCTTCCGCCGCGACAGGCGTAGCTACTGCCGGGGAAGAAGTAGACGTCCTTATTCGTGCCCTCCTCCACGTTAGGGCAGCCGTACTCACCCCCTGCAGGGAGAGAATGGGAAAACGTCACACACACACACACACACACACACGCACACACGCACGTAGCCTTCCTGAGCAAAAGCCTATATGCGTGTAATGTTTTCGAAGCATTCAGAGTAAACATAGTCACCGTACAGTCGGCTAAAAAGGTATCGAACACTCCATAGGTCGACTGAATAGAATTGGGGCGAAATCTATAGGTGAACCAATTCCATAGACACACCAACTCTATAGACACGCCAAATCTATAGACACCACTAAATCTATAGATACACCAAGTTTAGAGACACATCAAGTCGACGGTACGTACACGAGGAGCTGTTGCTGATGAGTTTGCCGAGGGAGATGTAGTCCCCGTTGGCCTTGGTGAAGCCTAAGCTGACATCGAAGACAATATCGTTCGGTGTCTCGGAGTCGATCTGCAAAAAGAAAACGGGAGACGTGTTTTTTTTAATGTGGGTCAGTGTCGCGGAGTTAATTAAGGTGTCCACGCGTGCTGTTGTTTACGTGAACCCTGAAAGAGACTGAGGAAGAGATAGATAGATAGATAGATAGATAGAGAGGTAGTTGGAGAGGTAGACAGATAGATAGATAGTTAGATAGATAGATAGGTAGATAGATAAAAAAATAAAGACGAGAGAACAAAAAAAAAACGGATATAGTATTATATTAGGCTATCATGTGTGTTCCGCAGTGGACCATTTTTTACGGTAAACGGCTCAACATAATGATGATGATGATGATGATAATAATGATGACACACACACACCTACAATTAACCAAAGATGACACACGAAACCACACACACACACACACACACACACACACACACAAACACACAAACATCCCCAACTAACAAAACCAACCTTTCTACTTCCCGTACTGACCTCAAACGTGAAATTCCTGAACGAGTAAGCCATGGAGTCGTTGGGGTACAGGATCTTGAGCCACTCCATGCTTGAGACCTGCTTGATGTACCGGCCCTGCGACTCCGAGTACATTCCGGCACTCAGCGTGGGCTCGGGGTACATGGTGGGCGAGTTAAAGCTGGCCATGAAGAGACATTTTGGACTGTAGGAGTTGAGGTGACTAGAGCCGATGACGTCTGCAGAGGAAGGAGGTGGGAGAGTAGAATAAGAGCCGCTTTCACAGTCATTTTGTTTGTTTCGATACTTTACAAACGTGCCGTAAAAGGGTACCATGTTTTTTTTTTGTTTTTTTTTACAACAAAGGAGACCGCTCGAGGGCACAAAACAAGGAAACAATAATAAAAAAAAGCCCGCCACTCGCTGCTCCTACAAAAAAAATCAAAAGAGGTAGCCAAAAGAGAGGTCAATTTCGGTTGTATAATAAACAAGTGAAACACCTTCGTCAGCCTGTTGCAAGTGGAATTGTTTACGTCATCGAGTGAGTGTGTGTTTCCGGCAAAGATAATATTGGTCACGACTTTGATAGCTTCCGTGATTAGGAAAGTGGGCGGCATGTATAGGTTAAAGGGTGTCAGATTGTATTCACCTGTGGCACACCTGCTTCAGCGTGTCGCAACTCAACTGCCTTAACATAATATTATACCTATCCTAGGGCCGCTTTCACAGTCTGTTTTGATCGTTACCAATGGCGGCCATCGACCTCGGGTCAGAGGAGTGTATTGAGTAACGTCACGCGTCGATACTGGTTGCTAGAAGATATATAATTACATTGGACCACTGTATGTTTTTAGATATATGCTGGGAACGGCCTCAGTAGTGCGTGTAGTGAAATAATGACGGAAAAAATAAGAAAGGAGAGTATTATTGTGATTTTCTTAGGCTGTAGGGGCTCAGGGTCACTGGCGCCGATGATGTCTGCAGAAGAGCGAGGAGGACAAGAAAAATAAGAACGATGATGTGGTCTGCTCAGCGTTTACTAGTATAGGCAACGCCACTCACCAATATTGATTACTACGCTATTGATGATTACGTTACGTGCATCAGGACCAGTGTTGCCAAATTATCGTACTCAGCGCATTGCATTTATGTAGTGTCTGATCGATAACTATAGCAAAAGAGAATGAAACCCATCAATATTTAACAGTTTTAACACTAACTTTAATTTCCTATCGTTATTTGTATGGTTACGACCGTCTTGGAGCCTGAAAATGATATATACAATGTTCAGTGTACGACAATTTTGCAATGTTGATCAGGACTCACCCACGATCAGCACCTCCCATGGGTCGGACTCCTTCGCCTCGCCGTTGTTCAGCTCCACGCGGCAGGAGTACTCGCCGCCCAGGTCGTAGCGCAACTCCGTCAGCTCCAGCGCCGCGTCGTCCCGGGTCAGGTCCACCACGTCATGCAGGCGCCCGCTGGCTGCAACAGGAGGGACCGTCAGGGGGGAGGGAAAGTTTGGGGTGAGTTCGGGAGGCGAGAGGATCACATGCATTGGGGCTACGTGTTAGTGTGTGGGTGTTTGTGTATGTGTGTGTGTGTGTGTGTTTGTGTATATGTATGTGTGTGTGTGTGTGTGTGTGGGTGTTTGTGTATGTGTATGTGTGTGTGTGTGGGGGGGTGTTTGTGTATGTGTATGTGTATGTGTGTGTGTGTGGGTGGGTGTTTGTGTATGTGTATGTGTGTGTGTGGGTGGGTGTGGGTGTGCTTTCGTGTGTCATCCTCCGTAAACTGTAGATGTTTCGTACACTTATTACTTTCTCTTTTTTTCTTTCCTTTTTTCATTTGTATCGTGATTTGTGTTTTCGTTGTCAGGTTTTCCACATTCACGGTCAAACGCTTCACTGCACTGTCAAATTCCTGAACTAAAATGACTTGTAGTTGCTTATATACATAGACTTTCTTTTAAGGTTGACTAACTCTATTATCACACAGTCATCCCGCTTTTGAAAATCAGAAATCATTGCCATTACTAGTTATTACTATCACCATAAGACGTTGCTAGTTTAATGCAGGAGAAATAAATGTAATATCCAAAACAAATCAAATATCCTCACACACTGACCTTGGTTGACTAAAATATCGGTGTCATGATTCTCGAAACTCACACACCTTAATTTCTTTTTCTCGTGAAGCTGTGGTGAAATTATACTCATTCCTGAGGTCATAAATCTTAAAGTTGGTTATTATGTATAAGCTCAAGTGGTCAGGTTAGTAATTACAATGTATTTCCACACGGCATGGCTGCTTCACATTTACCTTGCTCTCCAACGCTGATATTTGTAAGTCTGATTAACATAAGAGAACGGAGTCACCATACCTCTTCCCCCAGCTCTAGGCGACCACACGTATCCGCCCACCTCCTGCCCCTCCTCAAAGAACTTCCAGACCACCTGTGACACCCGCTCCCCTTCGTTCAGTGTATAGGGACAATCGATCACGCTGTTGTTGGCTGTGGTGTTGAGGGCGAAGGTGATGTAGCTCCGGTTGATAAGGCGCACAGGATCCACCGTAAGTCCCACCGCCGCCCCTGTTTGGTAGAAGGAAAGGAAAGGAGGTTAATAGAGAGATGGATTAGCAGTGGCAGTTATGGTGGTGGAGGTAGTAGTATAGAAGTGGTTGCAGTAGTCGTAAAAGGAAAGGAGATGAGCAGGGAGGTAGAGTAGTATTGGTAGAAAGGAGGTTAATAGAGAGATGGATTAGCAGTGGCAGTTATGGTGGTGGAGGTAGTAGTATAGAAGTGGTTGCAGTAGTAGTAAAAGGAAAGGAGATGAGCAGGGAGGTATAGTAGTATTGGTAGTTGTTATTGTAGTAGTATTAGAGGCTGTAGTAGTGGTAGTAGTGGTGGTAATAGTAATAGTAAGTGTCTTTGTTTGATTATGTCGCCGTTTCCTGTGTTATTAACTGTTTTTTGTCGTTTTTGTTTCGCTTGATTGTTACAAGGAAGAGGAAAACGATAATTTGTCATGACGTGAGTAAGAGTGTTATTTTTTTTTCCTTGTTTGATTAGATTGCTGATAAAGACAAGGCAACCATTCTCTCTCTCTCTCTCTCTCTCTCTCTCTCTCTCTCTCTCTCTCTCTCTCTCTCTCTCTCTCTCTCTCTCTCTCTCTCTCTCTCTCTCTCTCTCTCTCTCTCTCTCAACTTACCAAGGAGGACGGCGAGGCAGAGAAGGCTAAGGACGGGGCGGGATGTCATGATGTGTGTGTGTGTGTGTGTCTGTGTGTGTGTGTGTGTGTGTGAACCAGACGCAGACCGGGCCGCCAGTCACTTATCGTTCTCTCTCTCTCTCTCTCTCTCTTTTTCTCTCTCTTCTTCTTCTCTCCTTCTCCCTTTCTCTTTTCTTGCCTCGTGGTTACGTCAGCGTTATTTGTCGGTCTGAAAGGGAGTGAGAGAAATACATTATAATTAGATCACTTAATTAATGAGGTAATTGCTAGAGGTGAAAGTGTTGGGTAAGGTACTTTTGATTGTTATTATTATTATTATTATTATTATTATTATTATTATTATTATTATCATTATTATTATTATTATTATTGTTACTGTTTTGTATCGTCTGGTTGCTCATATGAACGTTTCTCGTCGCCTCCGTGAACAAATAAAAGCACAACGCACATGAAACTAAACACGCACACACGAAAGTAAACACACAGAGCACACGCGAACACACACACACACACACACACACACACAAGAAAACATTAACATCAGCTGTGCACGGGTCTCTCTCTCTCTCTCTCTCTCTCTCTCTCTCTCTCTCTCTCTCTCTCTCTCTCTCTCTCTCTCTCTCTCTCTCTCTCTCTCATAATAATAATAAGAGTTTGATCATTCTTCTTTTCGCAGTTTTCTTTTTTTCTATCATCATTACTTTCCCTGCCCAACTAATTTACATCAGTTTTCTCTTGCGTTCAAGGTCGGGAGAGAGAACTTGTTTGTTCCCGATCTTACTCGTTTTAATATAGTGTACTCTCTCTCTCTCTCTCTCTCTCTCTCTCTCTCTCTCTCTCTCTCTCTCTCTCTCTCTCTCTCTCTCTCTCTCTCTCTCTCTCTCTCTCTCTCTCTCTCAAAAATGGTAATGATAGTGAGGAAGGAAATTCAATTCTTTTTATGTGTCATTTGTTTGTACCATTCTGTTATCTGGTCTCTTAACAACCCCATTATTTTGTTTCTTGTGTTGCGTGTCGGCCTTGCTTTGTCCTACTCGTCGCAAAAGTTTAAGTAATAGGTCAAAGAGTCCTCTAACGCCTATACGAACAATGGGTGCCGGGGATGGAAGGAAAGGCCTCACCAGTGGAATAAGGAAGTGACAGCTGAGGGCGGTTGGTCACTTTCCTATCTTCCTTACAGATTCGGCTCCTACGTAGAAAAGAAAGAGATAATAAGAAGGATAAGGGAAATAGAAAGAGCTCGAAAAACAACCACATCAGAACACTTAATGAACCAACTGCACCAGACAGCTGTGCACTCTTTCGTCAATATTTTTCATCGCACCACACCGGTCTCTCACATCAAGTATTCATAAAGACCTCGAGGAAGATTAATCGGGTTTTAATGAGTGTTTCTTTACGTTCATAGTGCAGAGTAGCGGGCTTTTTTTTATTGTTTCCTTTTTTGTGTGCCCTTGTGCTGTCTCCCTTGCTGTAAAAAATAAAAAAAGAAGAATGGTCAAACTACTATACCAGGGTCATAAAAAAATACTCCTGAAAATGCCTACAACCTCTACGAAAGCTCTGTCAAATATCTGTGCTTGGACGGCTAAATGTTTAAGAATGTGACCCTTGCTCTTTTTCCTTTTCCCTCTAACTGTGCCTTCCCCATTCTTCCACTTCCTCTTGTTACTCTACCCTTGATTAATGAAGAAAGGTAAGAGGAAGGGAGCATCAGTCTTTCTGGAGCCTTACAAAGGGGCTATTACACTGGGCAAATTTTCCGTGGATCTTCAGTCAAACCACGATTTTCGCTGGCGTGGTTCTCATATCTCCGTGGTTTTCTGACGTGTCCACGATCTTCCAAAGCTACGGTAGATTTTCCCGAAAGACGACGGTATTACTCACCATCATCATCATCAGCAATAACAAGAAACAAATGAGAACCACGCTAGCGGAAATCGTGGTTTGACTGAAGATCCACGGAAAATTTGTCCAGTGTAATAACCCTTAGCCGGTCTGTTAGCGAGCGTCCATGGGTCAGTCAGTGTCAGTCAGTCAAGCGTGGAGCGGCAAATGGAAAATGAGCTGTCGCAACACTTGACATTGACGGATCGTTGTTGCGTCTAAATGGAGATAAAAAGAAGAAAAAAAACAGCCCCGGGGATTTTTACGACTTTCAGTGCTGCTGCTGCGTCACTTCCGTCTCATTCAACCTCCCTCCCTCTCTCTCTCTCTCTCTCTCTCTCTCTCTCTCTCTCTCTCTCTCTGCGATACACTATCCAAACACATAATCCGGGGCGAGGGAACTAACATACACTTTTCCTAATTCCTTCACGAGCTTCGATTTCCAAGACAACAACACAACGCCACGCACAATGAACACCGCTACTGATCCGCGGAATAACCAACTAAGTCCCGCTGGTCATGGAAGAGACTAGCAGGAGACAATGCCACCCCCGTAATACCAGAGTTCAAGGCCGCAAAGCACAACACATCCACGCAGCGGGTCCTGCCACCTCGGGCCGTATTCACAAGACTTTTTCGGCTCTCATAACATACATTCCCAAAGGCCATGCACAAGAGAGATTAGACGGGTTCCCATGTGTCTTTTTCAAATTTACGGCATAGAAGCCTTGTCAAGCTATGTCAAGGCTCGTAAAACAACCCATGGATATACCCAGAACCTCTACGAATGAGGAAAGAGAGATTAGACGGGTTCCCATCTGTCTATGTCAAGGCTCGTAAAACAACCCATGGATATACCCAGAACCTCTACGAAAGCTGAAAGAGAGATTAGACGGGTTCCCATCTGTCTTTTTCACATTCACGGCGTTGGAGCCTTGTCAAGCTATCTCTAGGCTCGTAAAACTACCCATGGATATACCCAGAACCTCTACGAAAGCCGACAGAGAGATTAGACGGGTTCCCATCTGTTTTTTTTCACATTCACGGCGTTGGAGCCTTGTCAAGCTATCTCTAGGCTCTTAAAACTACCCATGGATATACCCAGAACCTCTACGAAAGCCGACAGAGAGATTAGACGGCTTCCCATCTTTCTTTTTCACATTCACGGCGTTGGAGCCTTGTCAAGCTATCTCTAGGCTCGTAAAACTACCCATGGATATACCCAGAACCTCTACGAAAGCCGACAGAGAGATTAGACGGGTTCCCATCTGTCTTTTTCACATTCACGGCGTTGGAGCCTTGTCAAGCTATCTCTAGGCTCGTAAAACAACCCATGGATATACCCAGAACCTCTACGAAAGCCTTATCAACTCTGTGTGCATGTGTGAGCTCCGAAATGTCTGAGAATGTGGACGAAGTGAGAGTGAGTGCGAATCTGTCAGAGCAACGAATGACAAGCAAGAGGTGAGTGAGACCAATGATCAAGGCCCTCAAGGATCGCTTATGACTTTCACGCCTTTAAAATTTATTGTGGGTGTCGTAACATTGAGGTGTCGGGTTGTAGTACGTCGGGAGGTCAACGCGTGTGTGTGTGTGTGAGTGTGTGTGTGTGTGTGTGTGTGTGTGTGTGTGTCTCTTAGTCTCTCTCCCTTGGGCTGACCAGTGCACTCAAGACCTTTATGTTTGTAGGACGGCAACAACGGAGTGGGGAGCAGTCATGTTTGTGGCCTTTTGCATGGAACCTTGATCTGTATGTTACTGGGAGCGCGAAATAGATGGCGTCTTTATTATAGTCTTCTTTTTATATATCTGGAAGCCTGATCAGGGAGTCGTGTTGCAATGAATGAATGTTAAAAGTGCAGATATGGACCGTTAAAAGTGGATGTAATTGATTTCTTTGCTGCGAGGGCGAACGAAGCATGAAATAAGTATCGTTTTCTCTATTTTTTAAGGAAAGTGAGGAAGAGAGAAGGGAAAAGGTTAGGGGAAGGGGAAACGATGAAGGAAAGTTGAAGGGGAAGTAAGCAACGTAACCTACGACTTGAACTCTTTCAAAAGGAGGGTATCAGGACACCTCTCCTCCCGAAATTGACCTATCTTTCGGCCACTCCTCTAACTATTTTTATGAGCAGTGAGTAGCGGGCTTTTTTTCACATTTGTTTCCTTTTTTATGCCCTTGAACTGACTCCTCTGCTGTAAAAAAAAAAAAAAAAAAAAGTTCTATAATAGTCTCCTTTCTATATACCTGGAGTCGGATCAGGTAATCATGTTGCAATAAATGAACGCGGAGTGCTGAGGCGAACCGCTAAAAGTGCATCAACGAATTCTGCAAACAGCAATAATCCATTTGGTAATTGCCGTGGCCCGACGCTCTCCAGGAAGCCTTAAATGGAAAGAGGAAACCCTGCCCAAACAAATAAACCTTTTGCTCTACTTTACGTCATTTCTTTGTTATTTAATCCTGTGGCTTGAACGGTCATGCAAACGTTTCCTTTCTGTTGTGCATGATGACACGAACGTAACATGTGGCGGTGGTGGGTAAATCACAGGTTTTAGTAGTGTGTTGCCGCCCCCTCCTCCTCCCTCTCCCGCCTCCTCCCCCTTCTCTTCCTTCACACCAGCAAAGTTTTTTTTTCTTTTAAGTAAACACTGTAAACACTGCACCTGGGTTACGGCCAAGTCCTTGGTTACGGCTAAGTCTGTACTGCGTTTTCTTTTTCCTTTCAGCGGCGCCCCCCTTCCTTTCCCTCCCCCCAATCCTTCACACCTCTTACTCACACCCTCATACGAGCCACGACGCCTAAAACACCTATAAAGCTTTTTTTCCACCGTAAACACTGCCAACACAAGACCAAGGCTGTGGAAAAGTCTTTACTGCGTTTGTTTTCCTCTTCTTTTCCTTTTCTTTTCCTGTCCTTTTCCTGTTCGTCCACATTCAAGGTCTCTTTTCCGTAAGCGGTGGATTTACGTCGAAGTCTTTATACCGCGTCTCTTTTCCTTTCAGCTTTCATGGTGTTTGCGAGTTTAGAATCGTTTTAAGGAAGTGGTTTATCCCTCCCGGGAAGACTAACACCTGGGCGTCACTGCTTCACCTCCAACAAGACAGCCTTCCCTCGTGTGCGCCAACTGTAGGGCCTTGAAAGGTTGTGCGGGTACTGTTTTAGGTCTCCACGAAGATTACACTACCTACCAACGCGATGACGCGGCTACGAACAGGTTACATCGCCTGTGGGAGAGCCACGAACAATCCTTCTTTACTGACGTCAAGATAATAATAATCAAGATCTTTATGACACCGTGACGACGCAGAGGAAGGGGAAGTGCCTCTGGGTGGTATTCTCAGACGCTCCCTCCTCGCAACAAATATTTCCAAATGCCACAAAGGTTGTTAGAAAGGTTCCCATGAGTGTTTTTTCACGTTCATGGTACAGGACACTCCTTTGACTTCTGTTCAGGAGCAGTAAGTAGCGGGCTTTTTTAAATATTTTTCTTTACGCCCTTGAACTGTCTCCTTGGCTGTAAAAAAAGAAAAAAAAGGAGCTTTGTCAAATTACCACCAGGGTCATAAATCTACCCATGGAAACACCCACAACTCCTACGAAAGCCTGATCAAATGTGGGTGTGTGAGCCCTGAAACGTTAAGAATATGGTCCTCTAACTCTACGTGGTCCCTGAAGTCCTCCTAATTGTCCCTATCATACATACACTTATTCACACGTTGATCTCTTTTACCTATAGTCAGCGTTACCAGATTATCGTATTCACCACATCGTATTTATTACTTTTAAGCCTCAAACTCTCGTATCTACACAAATATAACGATAGAAAATTGAAGTTTGCGTTAAAATTCCTATTTATTGATGAGTGTTTGTTTGTTTTTGCTATAGTTATCGGGCAGAAAGTACGAGAATGCAATGCGATGAGTACGGTAATCTGGCAACGCTACCTATAGTCCTTACGTCGGTGTCTAATTAACGCATAACGCCAATAATCAATAACCATCCTTTCTCATGGGCCAATATATAACAACCCTTCAGCGTTCTGGCATATACGTAGAGGCGTGAAATGTGGTACTGATACTACGCCTTTCAGAGTGTTATGAAAGGTTTGTTACGGGTCTTCAGCTTATCACGATGGAATGCTATAGATGTGATATTTCCTAAGGGTGTTGTTTCCGGTTATTACTTGGGGCTTCCTGTTTTGAGAGAATGATAAGGGGAGTTAAGCTATACGTCAGTAGGCTATACAACCGTCCCTCCGGAAATACGAGACAGTAGTAGGAAAAAAGTATATAATGCGCATTGCTCTGGTGTACGACGGGGATGCAGGCTACCCTTATTTAACTAGGCTATGGTACTATTGAAAGAGTTAGGTTACCATTTTCAAGGGGCTCAAGCATACCATTTAAAGTGGGTTCGAGTATTATGTGAAGGGGCTCAGATTACCCTGTAGAGATTACCAGTCAAGGGATTAAGGGGAGCGAGGTTATTACTACTGCTATTTGAATGGGTGGGGGTTAGGTTACCATAATATAAAGGGCTGGTTTACCATAGAAAGGGGCTAGACTATTACTGAAAGGGGGCTGGGTTAGTATTCAAAGGGGGGATGGGTTACGATAATAGGAGGGGGACTGGTTACTATTTATGGGGAGCTAGTTAGTTGCTATTCAAGGGGGGGTAGACAAATAAATACAGGGGGGTTGTGTTATATATCATTTCAATAGGAAGAGCAACGAGATGACATGAATCTGACCCACCCATCAACACCCCTACACACACACACACACACACACACACACACACACACACACAGAGCTCTAATATATGAATAACGTTTAAAACTTATAGTAGCGATATTTGAACGCTCTCAGAGGCCATAAAACGATAACGATCAACGGCAACAACACAATCGGTATATAGCGCGATGACACAACTAACGGTCCGGTAACACACACAGACATACACACACACCCAAAAAATATAAATAAAACGTTAATATGAAAAAAACGAAGAAATGCTTACGTTGCGATATTCTGCCGCACTAAGAAGTCATAATAACGAACAGCAACATTACGAAGAGCTTATGCAACACACACACACACACACACACACACACACACACACACACACACACATACATAAACACGAAGAAAATAACGTTGATATGGAAAAAAAAGTCGAAAACTACTTACGTTGCGATATTCCGCCGCACTAAAAGTCACACCAACGAACAACAACACTAGAACACAACACTCCAGCCCACACACAACACAACACAGAACGTAAAGCAGGTGTGAGAGGTTAATTACTTGGAGGCTTACCTGTTGCTCACTAGACAGGTGCGAAAGAGGCCTTACACTCGGTCTGCGCGGAGGAGCCTCTCACCTGGTCACGAGCACCTGGTGAACTGTCTTGTGTGTTGAGGCACCGTGTGGGACGCTTGGCAAGGTGACCGGCAGATAAGAGGGTGCCAGCTCGTGTATTTATCCGTGGCACACCTTCCATAGCGTGTTGCAAAGCCTATTCCTAAACGTATCGGGCTCCCATTCAACGTTGCCAGATTGTCATAAGAACATAAGAACATAGGGAAACTGCAAGAGGGCGAGTGGCCTACACAGGGCAACTCCAGAATCCCCCCCACTACTCACGATGGGTGAGGTGTAGTTTCAGGGGTTACAGGTAGAGGCTTGATCCTCGTTTACCTTCGGTACGGGCGTACGCTCCAGTACCCTGTCTCCTTACTGCACCCACACCTCACTGTCACCTGTCATCCTCGTCCATGTAGCTATCCAGTCTACTCTTAAAACAAGCTATCGTTCCTGCACTAACTATGTGATTGCTGAGTCCATTCCATTCCCCCACCACCTTATTACTAAACCAATGCTTGCCTATATCTCTCTTAAATCTATACTTTTCTAATTTAAATCCATTACTGCGTGTTCTATCCTGCTGGCTAATTCTCAGTACTCTACTTATATCGCCTTTGTTGTAATAGTTCTATCAGATCTCCCCGCACTCTTCGTCTTTCTAGTGAAAGTAAGTTTAGATGTTTCAGCCTATTTTGATATGGGAGGTTCCTCAGCCCCTGAATCATCTTGATCATCCTCCTCTGAACTAATTCTAGCAAGTTGATGTCCATTCTGTAGTGTGGGCACCAAAACTGGACAGCATAATCTAAGTGTGGCCCAACTAACGCTAAATAGAGTCTGAGGATGACCTCTGCACTCCTGTTGGTTACCGTCCTGTTAATAATCGTACTCAGAGCATCGTATTTATCAGTTTTGGACCCCTAACTATTAACAAGAAACACCCGTAGTTGACCATTTCAACGATAACCGTATATGAAGGCAGTTATTTGGGTGATATTTGCAGTTTTTGTGTCGAAAATCGGCAAACATAGGAGGCTGAGTACGATAATCTGGCGACGTTGCAGTCCCATTCCGACTATTTCCCAAGGCCACATAGAAGATTCACCGGGTTTTCAGGGGCGGTGTTCCCGTTCAAGATGGAGCAGTCGGGTAAAACTGTCACTAGGATCACAAAACAGTCCATGAAAACCTAAGAGCTTCTACGCGAGGCTTTTCAAACAGGCGAAATGGGGTGGAAAGGGTGCTGTAGCTAGTCTTTACCTGCGGAACACCTGCATCATCGTGTCCCAGGTGGAGGCATCACTCATATATCCAGGTGTGACTCTCGTAATTTTCAAATGTTTGGGGCTCATGTTGCGTGTTTGAAGGCCAGAGAGGAGCTACGTCCAGTTGTCATGAGTGTAATCTTTGCTCTTGAAGGTGAAGGGGAGAGGGAGAGATATGATAAACAATCCCTCCCCTTGACGGCTCCCCCGGTGGCTGATGTTTCTTTTTCCGTTCATATCGTGGAAGCAATCCAGAGGAGGGAGCTGATGGGGGCGGTGAGATTGAGACAACTGAAATTTTTTTGGCATGTAATGAGGAGAAAGGGGCTGGAGAATCTGATAATGACAGGAATGGTGGAGGGAACCAGAGGGAGAGGAAGACCCAGAGTGAAGTACTTGGAGGGATTGATAAAGCTGGCACGGGGGAATATGACGGGTGGACAGTTCATCAGAGCCACGAGGGACAGAAGATGGAAGTCCATGGTTGCCCACGTCCTGGAGAATATGGCACAGCGGTAAGGTAAGGCAAGGTAATCCAAAACTGCCGCCAGGGTCATGAAACCACCCATGGAAACCCCGGCCTACAACTTATGCAGCCTTTTGAAACAGATGGACGAAGGCTTCCAAGAATTTGATGACAGGGACCTAAGAGTCTTTCCTTCTTCAGCGTTTCGCAAGTGGAAATATGTTTATAAACCGTGAATCTAAAAGAACACTCATTAGAAACCGATCAATCTCATATTTAGCCTTTGAAAATAGTTGGTGTATTCAAATTCTTAAACGTATCGGGCATCCACTATACGACTATTTTCCGAGGCCATATAGAAGATTAACCGGGCTTTCATGGCTATTGTTCCCGTTCAAGATGTAAAGTTATCTCTAGGACCACAAAGCAGTCCATGAAAACCCAGCAACTTCTACACGATGCTTTTCCAACAGGCGAACTGAGGTGCCGATACTTTGATTATGCAAAAGGGTACCATCTTTTATTTTTTTTATTTTTTTTACAACAAAGGAGACAGCTCAAGGGCACAAAAAAAGGAAACAATAATAAATAAAAAAAAAGCCCGCCACTCGCTGCTCCTACAAAAAAGAATCAAGAGAGGTGGCCGAAAGAGAAGTCAATTTCGGTTGCATAATAAACAAGTGAAACACCTTCGTCAGCCTGTTGCAAGTGGAATTGTTTACGTCATCGAGTGAGTGTGTGTTTCCGGCAAAGATAATATTCGTAACGACTTTGATAGTTTCTGTGATTAGGAAAGTGGGCGGCATGTATAGGTTAAAGGGTGTCAGATTGTATTCACCTGTGGCACACCTGCTTCAGCGTGTCGCAACTCAACTGCCTTAACATATACCTATCGTAGGGCCGCTTTCACAGTCTGTTTGTTTTGATCGTTAGGTACCAATGGCGGCGATCGCGCAATAGTATTTCCACGTAAAACTGGCCAATGGGGTACTGGCGGCTGCGGGGTTAGCCTAGCCCCGCACTTCAGCACACACTCTCAACACCTCTCGGTTCCTCTGCAGCCGACATTACCCCATAGGCTAGTTTCACGTGGAAAACTATAGCGTCGATCTCCGCCATTGGTAACGATCAAAACAAACAAAGTGACTGGGAAAGCGGCCCTTAAGTGAGAGTGTTTTCGGGAGAGATAATACTGGTAAAATCTTTGATAGCTTCCGCAATTGTTCTTATAAGAGATGTTTCTATGTGTGTGTATTGTCGTGGTGTTTGTTATTATGGCGTAACGAAAGTGTTGTTTATGTTCCTATTGTTTCTTGGGTAATATTAAATAACTGTTCCCGAGTCTTGCGATACTTATTTCCTTCTTCTGTTACACGCTTATTGCATACTTATTCTGGCATTGACATGAGACACCACTGCAACACTATCTGGAAGAGTTCTTTATCTCACTGTATCTTGTTTTCTATCTTCTCTAAGTCTTTGCCATATATGTTTTCACTAATCGTATCGTATGTAATAATAAGCCATCCCTTTTGAGCCCCTTGAAATCTTAACCAAAAATTAGAATGTTTTTTTTTTTTCATTCTGAGGCCACCTTTTTTCACTTACTTCTTTATATTATTTCATTCGTTTCCTTTTCCTTGTATTTCGTTTTTCCCACAGTCTTTTCCTACTTTCTTTTCCTTCCGTCTTTCCATATCGCCTCTCCCTTTTATTACCTAAGCATGGGATCGAATATATATCATACATTCTGATCTATCATTTTTCTTTCATTGATTTCTTTATATTATTTCATTATCTTCCTTTCTCTAGCATTCCGTCTTTTCCCACAGTCTTTTCCTTCCCTCTTTTCCTACTGTTTTTCCAATTCGTCTTTTCCTTTTACTACTACCGCGTATTTTGTGCAAAGCGTCATAAGTTTTATTCCCTTCCCTTTCACACAAGACTCTTCACTCACCGTTTGGGCGTCTCATAATTATGTTGCGTTGCTGTGTATCACGTCACACGTTGCATTTTCCTGCTATACGATTAGCATTACCACATCATGCCTCCAGGGGCGTATTTAGGACCTTTGAAGTTTGGGGGCTTAGCCCAGCCCAAAATGCTGGGTGGTTGGAGGCGAGAGAAGCGCGGAGTTTTTAGGGTAATCCTGAGGCCTCTCTGACATACATTAGGGCCAATTTGTGTGTTATTGTATTTAGCAGTAACACTGAAAATATGGCAAGTGTGTTATAATAAAACTTTCAAGGTCATCATCAAATTATGGTACAGCATAAGCACATTTAAGCGCTTAAGGCTGATGCATCATACATATAAATGTATTGTACAGACAACTTCAAATTAGTTTGTTTGCTCTACTCACCTAAAAAAAGAGAAGAAAACAAAATTCAGCCCTTAGCCTTATAATAGACGTATTGTTTATCCCGTTGTCATGGCCCAGGTAAACATATCGCGATAGTATAAATAACGTGGCGTGTCAAGTTTCATCTGCAGCCCACTACTCCTCTACTCTCTTTCTCTCTCTCTCTCTCTCTCTCTCTCTCTCTCTCTCTCTCTCTCTCTCTCTCTCTCTTTTCAATGTAGAAAATAACAATATTTTTTTTTTATAATAATAATAATTATAAAAATAAAAAAAATAAAAATAATAATAATAAAAATAATAATAATAATAATAATAATAATAATAATACTAATAATAATAATACTAATAATTATTATTATTATTATTATTATTATTATTATTATTATTATTATTATTATTATTATTATTATTATTATTATTATTATTATTATTATTATTATTATTATTATTATTATTATAATCTAATATCGATATTGGCTACATTGAAAATGTAGAACGGGCTGGGCGACCATCAGGCCCCACTGGAAGAAGACCTACCGGGGCAATAGACCGCGACGTAAAAAAAAAAAAAAAAAAAAAATGCACTTCTGACATAGTTCTGCCTTCTTTCTCCTTCATTATTACGCCAACACCATCACCTTTCTTTTCTCCAACCTTCCTTCCTCTTCCCATGCATGCCCATCCTCCTTTTTCCCATTTGATGCTATTTTTTTTTATCCCGTTCAAAGTGTAGAATATCCAGCCACAGTGTTTTGGTGTGCCGTGTTGGCTGATGACTTAGCAACGGCTCATTGAAAAACGTTATCATTTTCTTATAAACCAACTATTTTACATCTTTCTCTATTGATACAGTCTCATTTTTCACTCTCGATACTCAGAACACCTTTATTCTCTCACTATCACATTTATTTTTCCCCCAAAAAGGTAAAACATAAGCCTGAGCTGTGCATATTTGGTCCTGGTCTGGGTGTCGGCCGCTCCTCTTGGTCCTGATCTGGGAGGCAAGCAGTGAGGCAGAAGAGGCACTTAAGCATCACACGTCAGCGAACACATGTTGTTATTTAATGCCACGCTTGCAAAATTTACGATATATCTGGCTAGCTCGCATGTACCATTACCCTGGAGAGCCTCAAGTGTGAGTGTGTGTGTCCTGCGAAGAGGCGCCTGAAGAGAGATACGAGGGGCCATATTGTACAGGTATATTGGTCAGGTTGTCTTGTATTATATTAAAAGTGAAGTATTTAAGAGTTGTTGAAGAATAGCTCATCAAAAAAGCACATTGAAATATTTTACAAAAACGAATTAACCACAGAAAAACACTTGTTGGCATTTTTTATTATGTCCAGTCATTAAAACAAATAACCCCCCCAAAAAAAAGGCAGTTAGAATGTTTATGAGTCCATTGTTTGTTGGTTTATTGTTGCAAAAGTCCACAATATATCTGTCTTGACTCAAATTCGTATATGCTTCTTTACTCATGAGACTTTCAATATAACAGAATGAGGTCTTTGATTTATGCTACAAGTTGTTGGCTGTCATGTGTTTGAAGATGCCCTAAACTTAATCTAACCTAACAAAACCACAAAGTTATCATATGTCCTGACTCAGTAAAACTTGTATATGCTTCCTTACTAATGAGACTTTCTACATAACAAAATGAAGGCTGTCATTATTAATTTGTGCTATAAATATCTGTATATCATGTGTTTGAAAATTTCCTAAACTTAACCTAACATAACATAACAAAACCCCGAACAGTTACTGTATGTCTTGACTCAGAAAACTCGTGTAGTGACACGACTTGCCTGATGGGCCAGCCTCCCATAACCCACTTAGCCAGTGGGGTACCTCTTTGGCCGACTGGTAAAGGAGTGGCTCTCCCATTACGCTGGTCGCGGGTTTGATCCCCGACGCCGACAAACCTTTCCTTGTCTGGATTAATTTCTCGTGTGTTCCGTTACATGCAGAAGACGTGTGGGAGTGTAGAAAAGAAAAATTCAGGCATTTCACTGGTGGCAAAAGCGGTGGGCATCCTTTCCTGTGGTTCTGTCGTGTCACCCCGAGAGGGTAACAGGTAGAGTGATGGCCCATGCTCTCCGAAGTTCATAGAAAATGGGAACTCAACACTCAGAAATTAATCTAAATAGGAATGGGGAGCCGTGTAGTGACACGACTTGCCTGATGGGCCAGCCTCCCATAACCCACTTAGCCAGGGGGGTACCTCTTTGGCCGACTGGTAAAGGAGTGGCTCTCCCATTACGCTGGTCGCGGGTTTGATCCCCGACGCCAGCAAACCTTTCCTTGTCTGGATTAATTTCTCGTGTGTTTCGTTACATGCAGAAGACGTGTGGGAGTGTAGAAAAGAAAAATTCAGGCATTTCACTCGTATATGCTTCCCTACTAATGAGACTTTCTACATAACAAAGTGAAGGCTGTCATTGTTAATTTATGCTATAAATTTCTGTATATTGTGTGTTTGAAAATTCCCTAAACTTAACCTAACCAACATAGTAAAATCCCAAACAGTTACCATGTCTTGACTCAGAAAAATCATCTATTCTTCCTTAATAATGAGGCTATCTATATAACATAGTGAGGTTTTGCCTTATTAATTTATGCCATAATATGCTGCCTATCATGTATTTGAAAAAAAAAAAAAAAAAAAATCTTTTTAGCATAATTCTTTTTTAGCTTTTCTTTGTTACCTTATGTCTCCTCTTTATACTCCTTTCTTTTTTAGACTATATTCAGTAATATTTTGGAGTTGTACCATGTCTTGAATCCTCCTTCCCCTCCCCTCACCTCACTACCCGTTTTCTCCCCCAGAAGGCAAGATGGGGCTGGAGGACTACAAGGACCTCATCTCCACCGTGGGCACCATTGTCACCATCATCCAGTTCCTGAGTGGCATCGACATCTGCCGCAGGATCGTCAGGCAGGGATCCACAGGGGACATTTCCGGCTTCCCCTTCGTCGGGGGGGTCTTCTCAACCAGGTGGGTGAAGGAGGATGGTACTAAGGTTCTTGGGTTGAGTTGTAGTGAATCACAGTAAACCCTTGCTTGAACAAACCAATTGGGGAAAGGGGGTGATGTTATATCTGAGGGATCCAAACTCTTGGTGTATAATGAACTGTTATATGAGCTGAAAGTTTGCTGTTTCTGACCATTTCCGTATATAACAAAGCAAATACTACACTCATACAGGGGAATTAAAACTATTTACAAATTGGACACTGTTATGCTGACTGGCGTGAGTGTACATGCTCTGCCAGCCCACCACTGAACATAACCCTGCATTTACTTAACTTGTTCGTCAAATCCCCCACAGATGCCAGAAAGGTAAAAATGTTTGTTAAAGTAGAAATATGTTATATCAAGGTCTGTAACAGTGAGGGTTTACTGTATGTGTTGTCTTGAAATAGTAGACTAGGTATGAGACAGAGATGAGCACTGATGTCATGAGTAACTACAGTGTCTGCCTCCAACTTTACTTGTGTCACATGCTGAAGCAAAATGAGAGAAAGGAAGATTGTGTTGATGTTAAAGTAAATTTTCTCTGCAATGAGTGAATAACTACTAGCTTGTTGGTGCTTAACTATTTATTTATCTATCTCCAACATCATGTTCCCTCAACATGGTAATCACAACAGAAATGTCCCCCACTTTCCCTGTTGTTCACCACTAATAGATTAAGAGCCGCTTTCACAGTCGTCTGGTATGCACTGTAACCAAAGGCCCTACCATCCTGGTAGCAGCCGTTACCATTGCCTCGATCCACTTGCACAGTTGCTGTTTTCGTGGTATAGGCGACTACCAGCGTGGTAACAATCATGACATGACGAAGGCGCGATTCGGCAGTGTTGGTATGCCAGAGCGGTGGGAAATGTCAACATTACATCAGCTGAGCGGAGGATTATGAAGGATAAATGTGAAAAATAAATGTAGAAAGAGTAAAGGTGAAGAATAAATATAGAGAATAACTGTGAAGAATAGATATGATGAAAAAATGTGGAGTGTCTAGCTGTAATACACCACTCAAATCTGCTGATAGCCCAGTCTTTCCAAGGGATAATAGGTGAAAATTTATTTAATAATTGTGACAAGTATTAAAGTTCTATTATTTAACAGGTATCAGCAAGACAGACTCTTCACCAATATATATATATATATATATATATATATATATATATATAAATATATATATATATATATATATATATATATATATATATATATATATATATATACATATATATATATATATATATTACATTTTTTCATTATTCACACTTATTTAGCAGACTGCACATTTATTTTTTACATAACAGGGCTGATTTCGTTATATGTATGCCCAACGCATACATATGAGGCTATCTAGAATAATACGAAAGTTTGACCAAGAAGGCATAACAGCTAGGTGAACAATGGTGAGCAGTATTAAAGTCCTCCCTTCTCCTTTATTGTGTATTTTGCAACAACAATCAATCAAATTGAAGTTCTCAGCAGGACGTTTACTGGTCAGCAGGTGAAGTGAGTTCATGTCATTCAAAGTCTTCTAATTTTTTTCTCATGTTACCATTGAAGCCCTGCAATGTGTTGCTTTATTGTGTAATATTTTTTTACATCCATCTAAATAAATAATATAACTACTTGAGAGCAACAATTTGTACTATTCACTAATTAATGTCATTGGTAAGCTCCATTGGGGAGCCCCCACGGCTACCAGAGCTCCGTTACCAGAGGTTCCAATCTCTGGTACTGATGCAAACAAACAGCGCCGCGAAAGACAATTGTGAAAGTGGATTTCTTGTTGGTAGCGGCGATTGCCACTCATTGGTGATGATCAAAACAAACAAAAGTGACTGTGAAAGCGGCCCTAAGTAACGATGATCAACAGAGAGAGTAATTCAGTGCCTATGTCCTGTCTCCGCAGCACGTGGCTCACCTACAGTCTGCTGCTGTGGGACAGTGCGATGTCTGTCACTAATGCTGTTGGGCTCTCACTGCAGGTAACGGAACAGTCTTGTCTTGCCTTGTCTAATTCTATGCTGTGTGATCTTGTGTGACTGCAATGAGAGTCAAATGGTCATCTGAAGGCATTGTAGTTGCTAACCTGTGAATGAATGGATATTTGTTTTCTCTACACTAATATTGTAGAATCTTTCCCATTGATTGATGTTACACTTAGTTGATTGTTGTGAGTCAGTAAATTTTTCAGTTTTCACAGCATAATTTCTAACTTAAATTCATAAAGCTAGTCATAAGTTCATCTGATAAAAGTTGTACACATAATATAACAGAGAGAACAACTTTGACCACTGTATTTTTGATGTGAGAGCCTGGTAACTTTGCCATCAAATTTTCCAAGCATTGTAGACTAACAAAGAGGAACCATTCAATGCACCTTTGTCTTGACATATATTCAGGTGTCATGTTTTTCTGTTTACCCAAACATGTGGTCGTCTGACATGAAGGCACTAGTAGGTAGGTTTAGATATTCTTTGCCATCTTTCCTTATACATGTAATACTAACATATAAAGGAAGTACTAAGTCACCTTCCAAAACTGCATCTTGATACATGATAGTAATGCAAACTACTTTATAAAATTTCAAAAGTTTCATTTCTATAATTGTGAATGTAAATATATACATCAACAGTCATGCACTTTGAGGATTCTCTTCTGAAAGCCTCGTTCTTATCCCCTGCTGCTGGTGGTTCTCCGTTCCCTCATTGCACTTTTCTGCTCTACTTCTTGTCCAGGCATTGTCAGTGAAAACTTTCCTGTGACATCTTTGTCTGCCTCAGTGACCAGTGTGTATGGCCTGCATGGGCATGACTCTTGTAGGCAAACTTTTATTGCCAATGTTCAAGTTACGTAGTTGTTGCCATTAGAAATTTGAGAAGATATAATTTTATTATCAAAATCTAGTAGAGTATCACAAAATCCTCCTTAGCAATGTCTGATTTTGCTTATAATCTTAGATGGTACAAGTTTTTTTAGCTGTTTAATATTCTAAGCAGATATCTCCAAAATGTCTGTGGCAGCATTGCATCGCGCATTTTGTTCCCTTCAGTATTATCAAAACATGTGAATTCTACAGATGTAATAATGAATTAAGAACATGAATTACAATTGAATCAGAAAACTATCTTAATGAAAAAAGACTTTCCATCCTGTGTCAGTAAGTTTGACGTGTGAGTGTTGTGTCTCCCTGAAGGTGATCTACTTGTGCACCTACGTGAGGTACTGCACCTCCGCCGGGCCGTGGCTCACCGTGCGTCGCCAGATTGCTGTGACCATGATGGTGGTGGCTCTCATACAGTACTACGTCTTCCTCTCAGGTGCTTAATTTATTTGAGTTCACCTATTAACTCTGTCTGTCTGTTTCTCTGTCTTTCTCCCTCTTTATCTTCATATCTAATTTTTTTCATTGATTTCTCATTGATTTTTTACTTAACAATTCAATTTTCAGTCAGACGTAGTTTGTGCGTAATTACTAAGACTTGGTTATTTTAGCCTTGTGATTGTAATCATGTTGAAAGCCTCATTTTTTTCTCTCTTTTCAGGTGACGATTCAGAGAACGTCAAGACGAGAGTTGGCTTAATGTGCTGTTTGGCGAGCATCGTCTTCTGTGCCTCACCTCTCATCTCCTTGACTGAGGTGTTCCGAACTCAGAGCTGTGACGTGCTGCCGTTCCCCCTCATTTTCACTACCTTCCTCGTCACTGGCCTCTGGTGGCTGTATGGCATTGTCATCCAGAACAACTTTGTCAAGTACCCCAACCTGATTGGGTGCGCCATCTCCGGGTTCCAGCTCTTGCTCTTCATTGTCTATCCCAGCAAAAGAAAAGGTAATTAGGTGCTGTTTGCTGTTATACTTGCATGCCGGTTGACTTTTCTTCCTACTAACCACCTGTGTTATTGTTTGTTATATATAAAGGATGATGTCGCACTGCAAAGCCACAATTAATAGGCTTAAAAATATGTGAAGTTTTGAGGCATGAAATTTAAGGTCTTGGGAAAACAGTTGGTGGAAACCCATCCCATGAAATTGATATCTACAAAGGGAATAGGAATGTGATGAAATTCTTTTGGTAAACATAGTAATACCACGAATATCAACCTGCCACTCCCTCCTTAAAGAGAAAAATGTAACAATCAGTGTATCCTGCCGGTCCAAGCAGCACCACCATCATCATTTTCATTACGGCTCAGAAAGTTGGTGCCTTACAAAATGATCAGAGAGAAAACCGAGAAGTGATCATAGAGGAATGGAGAGTGTTCTGCCTTTACTGTGTTGGCTGTGTTTCTTGTTTTTGTCTGTAGATTTTAGAGTTCGTGGCTCGCTAAGTGGGAGGCAAGTGGTTGGGTGGACAGTATGGTGATCAGAAAAGTTGCCTGTCTGTTTTTTAATTCCTGACTCTTGAAGTGGTAGCCAAGTGGTTTGAATAGTGACCCGTATTCTTCAACATCTCAGTGCCTCAGTTCGCCAGTTTGAAAAGCCTCTCGTAGAAGTTGTTAGTATATTCATGGACTGTTTTGTGATCCCGTGATAGTTTTACGCAACTGCTGCATTATGAATGGGAAAAATATCCATGAAAACCCTGTTAACCCGGTAGCAGCGATGGGCCAAATTTGTGACTTTACCGTGTAGCAGTGATGGGCCAAATCTTTGCCATGATATAAACCCCCCAAAATAGATGATGCATAAACTGATCACAAATGCGTTGGTATATATTATGAAATGGTTTGTGTGAGTGATGATTTTTTCTCATTTTTCTGGCTTAGAGGGGCCTTTAAGAAACATGGTCCCCGCAGCTACCCGGTTAATCTTCTCAGTGGCCTTGGTAAACAGTTGTAATGGGAGCCTGATGCATTAAAGAATATGGACCAGTATGGTGATCAGAAACCTTTCCTGTCTGTTTTATAATTCCTGGCTCTTGAAGTCTTGGCCAAGTGGTTGTTTGGAAACCGTTTGGATAGCACAGTGATCATAAACCTTGCCTCACTATCTCTGTTATTAGCACTGCCTGTTGAATACCTCTGTGGTGGAAGGGGATGGATGTAAACCTGAACCATGATAGGCCAGTATATCACCAGCACCTTCCCACATGGCACAGGGCAGGCCTTGGGATGTCTATGTATGGTGTACTTAATTTGTCCTTGTCCTCCTCCTCTCTGTCAGGGTCGTGATAAAATAGTTAGCTTGTTCACTCAGGAGTTGTTTTGTTGCATGTGTACTAATCACTCTGTATTCATGAGACAATAAATATTAAGATGGAATCACAGAATTGTTTGCTGTCCTAAAGATCATCTATTAGCCCAGACTCTAGATCAGCTCTCTAAAAAAGGATAAAGAATGAGTCCTGGGGGGCAGCATGAGCCAAGCAAGATAGCGCCACTTTAAACACTTGCCTGCACCATAATAGGCTGGGGTCAAACATAAGCCCCATCTACCAGTGCCATAGGCTGAACATAAAAAAAAAAAAAAGCTCACTTCACATTAGTATACCTCCCCGCAGCACCAGGGAAATGCCTTTAAAGTTTATTATATTGAGAGAGTTCTTGATATTCTTCCTCCCTTATCAAGTACTAAATGATTCTTCCCTTTGATACCAAAAACACAAGTGGCAGAAACACTCTCAGGTCACGAAACACTTCTCTTCCTGCTGATGGTGTGTCTTACTTGATTAACTTCGACTTTTTCCCATTCCATTGTCTTCCTCCTCCCTCTTACCTTCTAATGGGTAATTCAAAACTGTAAAGCTATTTTAACCCTTTTTGTTTTCAGGAGAAGACAATGCATAAATCAAAGCGAAGGTAGCAGAAATTATTGTACTTTATCACCCAACATGTGACACTGAAAACATTAGCCAACACCACTGCCGAGGCTGCCCACCAGTGTCCTTAAGGTAACCTACTGGCACAATGGGAAAATAAAACATGTACACAGAAATATAGAAAGATAAATAGATGAATGGATGGATAGGTAGACTTAAGAAAGATAGATAGACAGGTAGATAGAAAGTGATTGAAAGAAATATGTTTATGGTACAGAGGAACTATAAATTTTGAGGTTATAACTATTGACAATGGCTGGTTCATGTGTTTGTCTCTTAAACAAAGGATCTTATCTGCATCAAGGTGGACATGTCTCGCCGCCAATACAACTTTAGCTTTCCATGGCTTTCAGACGGTGGGCCAGGCGACTCGAGGGCCGTGTAGGGGAGCGGGATGCATGCGGCCGCCAAGATCCGTCCTTCCTCTGCCCTCTCGGTTTCCACAGATATTTATTCCGGTATATATTTTATAAGAGATTTTATATGTGTTCGTGTGTGTGTGTGTGTGTGTGTGTGTGTGTGTTGATACTGTGAACTGATATCCTGGAGTTTACTTATGAGGTGTGGGAATGGTGTGGGTCATGTGCTGGTGAAGGAGTGCTCTCTCCCTTTAGTCAGTGTGATAAACTTCCACATAACCAGGAAGGAAATTTTATGCTAAGATAAATGAAGACCTTTTGTAAATATATTTTTTCAAGGAAGTATATGTACTATGAAGTGTGGTTCATAAACACTGCAAAATGAGGTGCACGAACGTTGTAGATGTTGAGATGAAGAGCTCTTAACAGATTAAAGTTGTTATCAGAAACATAAGATGAGTGGCAGCGACACACAAAAGTTACCAATAGTCATGAAAACGTGTATTTTTGCCAGAATTATAGGACCTCCTACACAAAAGTTAAATTCAGACACTTTATAAGCGTCTTATTGTATTTTGTGATATACTGATATAGCTGCAGTTAATTTGCTCGATGGAAAAAATACTTAAGTCTTCAAGACTTATTTCTCTAGCCATGTAGACTGACAGATCTGAGAGCATGATATAAGAGTATCTCAAACAAAACTGACTTTTCCATTGCCTTAGTTAGGAAGGGTTTAGGACCATTTGTAATGTTGTGCCTTTTCATGTCATCAACAATTGTGACTAATGACAGTGATAGGAATGTAGTGCTAGGTAGTCTTTGGGACAGGTCAAGCTCACCTGAGATTGAAACTTAAGAATCTCGTGATCGCTACTTTGGTTTGCAGTTTTGTCTTAAATATGATGGACTTAAAAGGTTTTCAAACATATGGTATTTATATTCTTCAACCCTGACATATTACAATGTGACTTGCACAGTAATGCAGGGCAGGCCAAGAGAGACCTGTCATGAGCTATTCATTGAAAGGCGGCCATCAGCCATCACTGTAGTAGAATGATAACTGAGTGAGTGGTAATGTGTCAAAGTCAAATATACTTGTACTTAACTGTTGTTGTGCTGTGCTATATTGTTTCTAATGGATGTTCCACAAACAACTTCATTCAGGGAGAACAAGTACAACAGTTGCAATTTCTTAGAGACACATAGGTAGGAAGAAAGGTGCAGTATGTATTATATTAAGAGTGCATTTTCAGCCTTTGCCTTGTCTAGTCACCACCCAGACATTACTGATTTAGTTCAGGGGAAAATGATCATGATAGTTATTTCTTTAATGAATTGTAGACAGAGTTCAGACTTTCCTCCATGTGGCAAGTCTTGAGAGCAGCATAAACTTACCAACCCAATGAAAATGGCTTTATTACTGTAGTTTCTTTTTCAAATTAGAAGTAGTGACTTATTTTTGTGTCCTGTATGTTAAATGAAGTGAGGAGTTAGGCCTCAGGAAAGGTACAAGTAGCAAGGCTGATGTTACTGTTGCATCTTCTCAGCCTCCTCAGATGCTCCTGTGTTCAGCCATTCTAATTGTTTCTGAAAGGCATACTTCTTATTTAAATGCTTTTGTGGTCATTGTTATGGGTTAAGAGGAAATATTTAGCATTTCGTTGTGTTGCCATAGTGATAGAGGGACGTAAGGGCTGTGGTGCTCGGTGCTCAGCCACGAAGAGGAAGGGTGTTGATGCTGCCCCTCCAATCCTGTCGTAGTTTCATGAGGTATACATTCTCAAGAGTGCAAAAGGCTAATCTCAATTGATCTAGTTTATTTTTACTATTGGTCTGCCTAAGTCTGTGTTAAGGGTGACAGGTTTTTTCAAAGTGATGTATTTCCTTCCTTGCTTGGCTCGTGATGCCCCCGCTCACTCCTTCCACCCCCCGCGATCCACTAGACCAAAGTCATGATCAGAGTCAAGGTCGATGGATAGCTTGTTGGTTTCCTTCTCCCATTCCGTTGTTGGTGTCAAGTCAGCTGCTGGGAAGAGTCAAAGCTCCACCTTTCCCATGTACTGACCACACAGCCACTGTTACACTAATGACTCGCTAAGGAAGTGCCTTTGATATTTGATGTGGGACCAAAGTGTGCCGTAGATTGTAAGAACTACCCAACCTCTTGCTTTTGAGGAAGGGTGTTGTGCTGACCTGCCGGGTGATGCAGTGTGGTTGGACCCGGCTGGACTGTCATGGGTTTTGTTGCTTGTCTCCTTGTCATAGCAACTCCTGAATAGTTTGTAGACTTAACCTCTGTCAGGCAGTGCTGAAAGGCTTGTTTCTGCTGAGTGGGCTGTTTGCTCTCTTTCTTCTTTTTTACAATCTAGTTGAGTTATCCAGTGTTTTTATATTTGGAAAAAACTGGTCATGTATTGTGTTCTGTGTTATGAGGTGAATACAGATTTGATTCTCAGGTTTACAGAGTACAGTACCAATGCAATGCAAAGACTACTAGTTTATTTTCAAATCTTAAGAGGTTTGTGGACAGATATGCCTTGGCAGTGTTTGTATGTATATATTTTTGTGTGTGCTTTCATGTGTGCGCACATTTGTGGGAAGGACTCACATACACTAAACCGCATACTAATTTTAGTGTGTACTGTGTCTTCCAGTTTTGATTTGTATTTTTTCACAAAAAGCCTTCCTGTAAGTAACTGCTCTTCAATAGCTACTTCTGTTCCCTGCCCTGCCACTGGGTTGCTCTCTGTGGGGGAGCAGTTAACCTTTTGTCAAAATAAAAAAGATTTTCAGTATTCCAACTTTGTGATTTTTACATTGCAAGTGAATGTTTTGAGTTTGTGTGTGTGTGACTGTGTGTGTGTGTGTGTGTGTGTGTGTGTGTGTGTGTGAGAGAGAGAGAGAAAGTCTTAGTACTCAATTTTTTACATCATTTCATAACAGAAAAACAAAGTGGTGGGCTGGGCAGTCTCCATCATTTTTATTTATTTTCCCTTGATGCTCTTCCCTGGCTCACAATGATAATAATGATGATAATAGAATGTTTTATTTTCTTTTACATAATTTGATAACAGAAGATCAAAGTGGTGGGCTGTGCAGGCTATATAATTTTTCTTTGTTTTCCATTGAAGTACTTCCATGGACCTCAATAATAATAATAATAATAATAATAATAATAATAATAATAATAATAATAATAATAATAATAACAATAATAATAGGGCAAAGTGGTGGGCTGTGCAGGCTTCATAATTTTTCTTTGTTTTCCCTTGATGTACTTCCATGGACCTCAAAAATAATAATAATAATAATAATAATAATAATAATAATAATAATAATAATAATAATAATGATAATAATAATAATAATAATAATAATAATAATAATAATAATAATAATAATAATAATAATAATAATAATAATAATAATAATAATAATAATAATAATAACAATAATAATAGGGCAAAGTGGTGGGCTGTGCAGGCAGAGTGAGGGTTGGCATCCTCTACTTCCCACAGCCATTTCGACCTTTCTCTCTAACTCCATCTTGCCCCTTATGGCCGATCTTGGGTACCTGGCTCACCTTTTCCTACCTTCTATAATGAGGGACTTAATTAAGTGGCTCATTTACACACACGATTATTCCGTAAACGTTTATACAAGTGACCTTTTTTTATTACACTAAGTCATGTCAAGTTAATTAATGTTCTAACTAAAATACAGTCAAGAGGATTTCCTGTGATTATGGTGTTCGCGTGATTAGCTGTCAAAGAATTAAAAGGGAGAGATTATTACTTTTACCATACTCTAGAATCGTTACTTTACATATTCCACGGTTATTCCTCCACTGAGTCTGTCCCTCGCTCGTTTAACAGTAATATATTTGCTCTATAAACACAAGTGACAGTAAGCTACAACGAACAGCCGCTGAATATTACGTTTACAAATGTTGCAGAACCCCCCCCCCGCTAATTAACGTCCACTATTAATCCGCCGCTAAGTCTGTCCCTCGCTCGTTCAACAGCAATACAGTCGCTCTATAAACACAGGTAACGGTGAGCTAAAAACAACAACTCATTATTACGTTACGTTCTAGCATCGGAAATTTACATATCCTCTCTTTTTCCCGCCACTGAGTTTGTCTCTACACCCATTCACCCGTATAAGCAAGTGTAGTACGAACGTCTATAAACATACGTAAAAGTAAGCTGAAAATAAGAACAAACTGAATATTACGTTACGTTCTAGCATCGCAAAGTTACATATTCCCTCTTTTTATGCCGCCAAGTTTGTCTCTGCACCCGTTCAACCGTGGCAGCGTGTGTCGTGTGAGTGGCAGGAGGATGGGCAGGGAGGGGGGTAGTGGAGAGGCACACACACAGGGGAAGCCTATTTAAACCGATCAGCCGACCGTCCGACCGTGGAATTAATGACCGACCTTGCATACGGCGCGCGCGAGTGAGTCGCGGTTCGCGGCGACTCGAGCGACACCGGCGACACTTCCCTTCCGCGGTCCTCAGTCCTCCGCCAACCTCGACAGCCGCTGGTGGTATCGGCCAAGGCGTTCCTGAGACCTCGTGGTGGTTATTGTGTTGCGTGAAAGCCTGGGACACGTGATTAAGAGTAGTGCGCTGGGATAATACGACGCTTGGTGACGTTATTCGAATGGTATTGAACGTGACCAATGAGCGATGTGTAATTAACTCCTAGCGTGCGTGGACTTCGTTATACGCGATGCAGTGACGAATGAAAGATAAATAAAGAAGGAAGAAAGATAAAGAGTGACTACAAGTGTTGACAGTGCTGGAGGAAGTGCAAGATTAACAAGACAAGTAACAAGAACAAGCAGGATGGTGGAGGAAGACCAGGAACAGCAGGAGGAGGAGGAGGAGGAGGAGGAAGAGGAGGAGCAGCTACTGAACCAAGACCCAGGTGGCGGCGGAACCGACGTGGTGAACCTTACGAAAGTCGGTATGTGTTACTTGTGTGTGTGTGTGTGTGTGTGTGTGTGTGTGTGCATTATTCATGACTTCCTTGAATATTTACAGGATTATTTTTTATTCATTTGCCTCCTCCTCCTTTTTGTTATTATTATTATTATTATTATTATTATTATTATTATTATTATTATTATTATTATTATTATTATTATTATTATGTTCTTCGTTTTATTAGTTTTCTTAGCTTTCTTTTACTCCTCCTCTTCCTCTTCTCTTTCTCTTTCTCCTCCTCTTCCTCTTCTCTTTCTCTTTCTCCTGTTTTTCATCGCAATCAACATCACAGGTATACGCCACTATTTTTACCACGCTCACACACAACCTATCAATCACCACCTCCGCCACCACCACCACCTCATCACCACACTCACAGCATAACAGAATCATCATCACCACCCTTCAACACCACCACCTCAACAACTTCATCACCACATTCACAGCATAACAGAATCATCACCACCACAACAACTTCATCACCACATTCACAGCATAACAGAATCATCATCACCACCCTTCAACACCACCACCACAACAACTTCATCACCACATTCACAGCATAACAGAATCATCACCACCACCACAACTTCATCACCACATTCACAGCATAACAGAATCATCACCACCACCACAACTTCATCACCACATTCACAGCATAACAGAATCATCACCACCACCCTTCAACACCACCACGTACCACCACACTCACAGCATAACAGAATCATCACCACCACCTTTCACCACCTCCACCACCACTACCGTCATCCTCCTCCTCAGCTTATCTCGGTCTTGCGGTCAATTTTTTTAAGCCATTCAACTCGTGCTTCTCCACACTGGTAATCGGTGGTGGGGGAGGGGAGGGGGGGGGTAAGATAATGCTGATCCACGTGACCTGCCCCCCTCCCCTTCCTTCGTATATCTCCTCCTCCCCCCAGGCACACGCACACACACAAATGAGGAATGAGGCAGGACAGACACGCACGTAGTATATTATTTAGGAGTTTAAAGCTAAATAATAAATAAAAGGTTGGTTTTCTTGATCGATTTCTTGAAGGCTAAGTTTATAAAGGGGAAGATAGAAAGGGGTGATTTTGACATGGGTTCCAGTTCTATGGATGCTCAAACTTACTCCTCCGATACAGATTCTCATCCTCTCAAATCACATCAATCAAAGAGACACGAGACAATTTAAACGACAGCAAAAAGAAAAAGAAAAAGTAATTACCCTTGAACTTTACTCTTTCGTATAAATTAGAGAGGAAAAAAAGGAACGCACTGAAGGGCTTTAGATGTGGGTTTACTGTTTACGAGCACTTATAAAGGAGGAGGAGGAGGAATACAGTCTAGGCTTTTAAAGAAGGATCGAACTTTACCCAAATGTATTTAGGAAGGAAAAAGGAATAGAATCAAAACTTTTAGATAAGGGTTTTATTTGTAATTTATGAGCACTTACATAGGAAGGGAAGAGAAGTACAGTATCAAGGCTTTTGGACAAACACTCACTCAACACACAGCATATCCTACCCTCTGTTCGTAAATAATATGATTAAATAGTTCACTGACTTGATCAAAACTTTTTAATGTAAAATAAAGTTCAAAAAAAAAAATCACTTGAAAAAAAAAAGCAAAAAAACGATTGCTGCTGCCGCGGCGGTGGACTTAAAAAAACACTAAAACACTAAAAAGGCGATGAGAGAGGCTGAGAGTAATCTGCTAGGTCGTGGCTGCCTCTGATTGGCTGAGAACGCCCAGAACGGCCGGTGATTGGCTAAGCGTGATGACGTCAAAGTAACCTGGAATTTCCTGCTGCTAACTTCCCATAGATGCGTCGAACGTGTTGAAAACTTCAATCTACCGATACCGATTGACTGCCAATCATGCGATCGGTAGCGGTATTCTTCTTCAAAATACCGAATGATCGGTATCGTACCGATCCCAAATGTCAATCGGTAGTCCCAGCTCTGCTTTTGGATAAGAGTCGAACTTTATATTATATCAGAACGTATTTAAGAATGAAAAGGGTAAACATGGAAGCTTCTAAATAAAGGTTGAGGTTAGTTAGAAGTTACACGTAGACACAAATTTACGGAGAGGTTAGATTCAGCCTTCAATACGTGAATGAATGAAGGAAGGACGGTCGACTCTGCCATAAAACCAACACACACACACACACACACACACACACAACCCAACAGCCGCTTTTTCCATTTTCCATACGAGCTGGAAACAAACAGACGAACAAAGAAACAAAAAAGAAAGGCTATTAATATCAGATAAATGGAGGGAAATAAATAAAAGTGGGTCACATCGATTTGCTGGGACCAGGTGGGGGGCAAGGGGGAGGCAATAGAGGGGGGAGAGGGGGGCCAAGCTATCGTTTCCAGGTAGGGAGGAAAAATTGGATGCATAAATAAAAGGAGTGTGTGTGTGTGGGGGGGGCGAAGGAGGGGGGGGTGCTTCAAGTGTGTGTGTGGGTGTGGGGGGGGGGGCGATGGAGGGGGGGTGCTTCAAGTGTGTGTGTGTGTGTGTGTGCGGTCATTTTATCGTCGAGGTTGTATGCCAAATAAAGTGCTCTCTCTCTCTCTCTCTCTCTCTCTCTCTCTCTCTCTCTCTCTCTCTCTAGGGCTTCCTCCCCTCTCCCTAACTGCTCTACTTAACAACCTGCTTAAGAAGAGGAGATTAACAGGCTAGCTCCGGTCACCTTCCTGCTTCCTCTCTCTCTCTCTCTCTCTCTCTCTCTCTCTCTCTCTCTCTCTCTCTCTCTCTCTCTCTCTCTCTCTCTCTCTCTCTCTCTCTCTCTCTCTCTCTCTCTCTCTCTCTCTCTCTCTCTCTCTCTCTCTCTCTCTCTCTCTCACGGCAATCTAACCACCATCCTCTCTGTCTACCCGTATCTATCTATCTTGCTATCTTATTATCTATCTATCTACCTGTGTGGGTCTTAATGTCTACTTGTCTACCCATTAAACCTATGGAGAAAGTTTTTTTTCTGGGTGTAAAAGGAGGATAAAAAGCTGTTCGGTCCGTACACAGGCTGCCGTTGACACTGACACACACACACACACACACACACACACACCGTCTCTGATCTCTTTCGCGTTTCCACTCCGCCGTATGTTTTGTATTTCTATATATTTATGATTGCTTTTGTTCCCCTATTGTTGTATTTATTTATCTATTTACTTATATGTATTTACGTTTAGTTCTGAGTGGGAGTCAGATATCATTCAGTGCCCATACATACATACATACATGCATACAGACAGACAGGCAGACAAACGTATAATTTAATTTCCCTTGTACCCATTTGTTTGTTTATATTTACATTTCGTTGTGAGCGGGATCAGATGTTAGCGTGCTCACGTACATACATACATACAAACATACATACATACATACATAGGCCAAATCAATCAATCGCTAACACAGTAGATGGCTGTCATAAATTCTCCTTTCTGCCACTCGTGAATGGGGTAAGGCGATCGAAGCTATCAGAAACAGGAGCACAGGTATTATGGGGAATATTTTTTCTTTCTCCTTTGATACGGCTTGAGGAGAAAGAGTTTGTGTAATAGTGAGAATAATAGGATAAGATTTTGTTGCGTAATTAATAACACCCTCTCATTAAGACGTGCTCAAGGAATCTAAACGTGTATAGACGCTTAGATCTCTTTTTCTGTACAGCTATTCGGAGTGATTTTGTCTGGCTATTTTTGGACGGTATTGTTACGTGGCTTAGTTCTGTTGTTATTTTTGGTATTGTAGCTTTGCGGGATTTGTTTTGATTATTGTTTCTTGTTTTCGGTGCAGTACTTATGGGGAACTTTCTTTTATATTGTTATTTTTGGTGTATAGTAATTTTTGCCAGATTTTGTTTGCTTTATTGCCATTTTTCGTTGTTTTCATCCACTAGTCTGTCTCATTTGTTGTTATTTTTATGGTTGTTGTTGTTGTTGTTGTTGTTGTTATGGTTGTTGTTGTTATGGTTGTTGTTGTTCATCCCTTTCGTCTGCCTCATTTTTTGCTACTCCTGTTCTTCATCTCTTCGTTGTCTCATTTTTGTTGTTATTTTTCATCTCTTCGTCATTCTCATTTTTGTCGTTATTCTTCGTCCCTTCTTTTGTCTCGTCTTTGTTGTTGTTGTTGTTGTTGTCGCCCTCCATCCCTTCATTTGTCTCGTTTTTGTTGTTGTTTTTCATCCCTTCGTCATTCTCATTTTTGTCGTTGTTCTTCGTCCCTTCTTTTGTCTCGTCTTTGTTGTTGTTCTCCATCCCTTCATTTGTCTCGTTTTTGTTGTTGTTTTTCATCCCTTCGTCATTCTCATTTCTGTCGTTCTTCGTCCCTTCTTTTGTCTCGTCTTTGTTGTTGCTGTTGTTGTTGTCGCCCTCCATCCCTTCATTTCTCTCGTTTTTGTTGTTGTTCTTTTCATCATCCCTTCGTCTGTCTCACTTTTGTTGTCGTCCTTCATCTCTTCGTCTCTCATTTTCCGGTTAAGAAATATAATGAATCGCTTCTTGTTTGTTTCTTGCCTATTTCTTTTTTCCATCTTGTTTACTGGTGCCTCGAAACAATGGGGGCCTCCTCTTCCTCCTCCTCCTCAGGTCACTCGCTTTTACGGGGTTGACGGCCGCGACTTGACACACCTGAGCCTGATGGAGGTGGTGGCGGCGGTGATACTGGGGGTGGTGGTGGTGGTGGTGATACTGGGGGTGGTGGTGGTGGTGGCGGTGATACTGGAGGTGGTGGTGGTGGTGATACTGGAGGTGGTGGTGGTGGTGGTGGTGGTGATACTGAAGGTAGTGGTGGTGGTGGTGGTGATACTGAAGGTAGTGGTGGTGGTGGTGGTGATACTGAAGGTAGTGGTGGTGGTGGTGGTGATACTGAAGGTAGTGGTGGTGATACTGGAGGTGGTGGTGGTGGTGGTGGCGGTGATACTGGAGGTGGTGGTGGTGGTGGTGGCGGTGATACTGGAGGTGGTGGTGGTGGTGATACTGAAGGTAGTGGTGGTGGTGGTGGTGGTGGTGGTGATACTGAAGGTAGTGGTGGTGGTGGTGGTGGCGGCGGTGATACTGGAGGTGGTGGTGGTCATGGTGTTTTTCTTTTTTTACATTAAAGGAGGTAGCTCAAGGGCAAAAATAAGTAAATAAATAAAGAATGAAAGAAAGCCCGCTAATCACTACTCCTATACAGAACGTAGAAATGGAGAGGTCAATTTCGGTGGTGAAGGTAGTGATGGTGATACTGGTGGTGGTGGTGGTGATGATGGTGGTAGTGGCGGGGGTCGTGATGGTGGTGGTGGCGGCGGAAGACCTACCGGGGCGCCTAATCCTATGACATCAGTGGCACTCTCTAGGCGTCCTACGTAACCCTCCCCCCCTCTCCCTTCCCCTTCATAACACCCTCCCCCCCTCCCCCCGTCACGTTATTACCCCCTCCTCCTCCTCTCTCCTCTTTCTCTCCTCGCACACTGCCTCTTCCTAATGTACTCCCTTGATCTCTCCCTCCTTCCTCTTTCCCTCCGTCCCTCGATCTCTCCCTCCTTCTCTTCCTCCTTCTCTCCCTCCCTTCTATCCTTTCCTTCCTCCTTCTCTCCCTTCCTTCTATCCTTCACTTCATCCTTCTCTCTCTCCTTCCTGCCGTGGACTGCGCATATTATCCTTGTGGTTTCTTAATAACTCGGTTTTCAAGAGGTTTCTAGTGACACTGGTTAAGTCTTAGGTAATTGTTTTGTTTTCCTTCTTCAGTGTTTTGTTTTCTTCGTTTTTTTTTCCGTAGTACAGTGGATTTGATGGGATTTGTCATTAGCGCTTTTTAACATCCTCGAAGGGTTCTCAGTACGGCTTCCGAGTCTTCCGAAGGTCGCCGTCAGTCGCCCCGCCAGCCAAACCTAATGCTTATGTGTCTGCGAATTCTGCATACAAGAAAGTTACATGTTTCGTGTGTATGTGTGTGTGTGTGTGTGTGTGTGTTGCATCTATAAGAAGTGTATGATTCTCTACACTTAGCTATAGTCGTTTAATAACTTGGTGTCTCTTCTTTTGCAACATGAATATTCTGGTAAGGAGTATTTTTCAGGTGCTCCTTTGGTTAATAGCTGTTTATGTCCACCTCTGCGGCAGGCGTGCTGGCTGCCGTGGTGGCAGCCGCGGCATGGTTCGCACATACGTGGTTCGGGGCGTCGCCGGGCGTGGTGTACAAATGTGACGCCGTGTATGATTTCATCGTGGTGGGCGGCGGCACGGCGGGCAGCGTGATGGCGGCGCGGCTCAGCGAGACGCCCCACCACCGCGTGCTGCTGCTGGAGGCCGGCGGGGAGGAGCCCTGGCTCTCCTCTATCCCCCTTGCAGCGCCGCTTCTCCAGGGCTCACGCTACGACTGGAAGTACATGACGGCGCCGCAGAAGACGTCCTCCGAGGGCCTCAACGACAGGGTAAGGTCCAAGACTAATAATATTTTGACATATAATGAATGAGCCATAGTTGATCTAATACTTATTCATGGTTTTCATTATGTACCAAACGGGCTTATAATAGCTTTCCTAACCCGTCTTTCCCGTGGGCGCAGCGGTCGGCGTGGCCGCGAGGCCGCGTGCTGGGCGGCAGCGGCACCATCAACTACAACATCCACATGTTCGGCTCGCCGCAAGACTTCGAGGCGTGGGAGCACCAGTACGGCGCCAAGGGCTGGGGCTTCGCGGAGATGAAGAAGTACGCCAACAAGGCCGAGTGTCGCAGGCTGCGCCCTAAGCTCTTCAAGGTAATGACAAAGGATAGAGAACACGTAGCATGATTTTGTCTGTGATCTTTAAAATACATCGTTATCATTATATTATTATTTATCATCGTCAGCGCTATCCTTGCAGCAGGAGGAGTGCAGCACGGAGGCGACGCCGCTGCAGCAGAAGAGCTGTGGCGGCAACGGCACCACCAGCAGCACAAACGACTCCGAGCACGTGCGACAACCCCAGGACGCCGTGCAGTGTTACGACCCGCCCATCCGCACCAACACGGCCTCCTCCACCCTCACCTCCGCCTTCCTCGCCGCCGGGAAGGAGCTCGGTAGGCATCAAGGATTTTCTCTAGACTTCTTCGTAGACACACACGCACAGTTTACACGTGAATGCCTCGCGCGCCATCCCGCACGTAATCTCCTTAGTATAAGCCCTGTGATGGAAGACCAAAATGTGCCCTCGCCTGCAGAAGCACCGCCAGACCGCAGCCACAGGGGAGGGCCAGGGAGGGGAGGAGGAAGCATAAGCCCCCCAGAGATAGTCTTATATAATCCCCCCCCTCCCCGCCCCTATCCTCTCGCGATGTGATTTTTTAAAGTACTTTTTTTTTAATAATCTCTAAGTTTTTAAATTTTCCCCACAGGCTTTTTGGCGAAACAAAGGAAGCAAAGTTAATAGCAACGTATTATACTTCGTTGAAATGAAACTAGAAGAGGCCATAACCTTTGAAACTGGGTCTGCACGTGAATGGTCTGCAAATAGTAATAATAAGAGGAAGTATAAATAGTATGGTAAAAAGAGGAATTAGGTGTGGAGAAGGTACTACAGGTGGGGGAGAAGGAGAGACAGTAGCAGGAGTGTATAGTGGTATGGTGCAGGTTCGGTAAGTGTTCTCATGTAGTAATTGTTAATACCTACTTTGATTACCTCCATGGCATTCCCTTTAACCTTATTTTTGCTCCCTCTCTCCTTGACTCCCCTCTCGTGGGCCTGAGCACTGAGCACCAACCACAGGGCTCAACACGTTTACCGTCCGTCGGAGGGTTCGTCAGTATCAGCCTATCAGGAGACTTATTGGATCCCTCCCGCCGTCACCGCCGCGCGCTCTTTGCATAATCCACTTAACATACATAAGTGACCGCCATTAATCTGTTTAGCGGCATACATAGTAATGGAGAGTGGCTGAGGCGCGCGGGGTATGAGGCTGGACAATCTCACATAGCCTACCCCTTTGCGTTTGCTTCTTCCCCTCTTAGTCTTAAATGTTTCTTAAGTTATAAACCTTTCGTAGTAAACTCTGTTCCTTCCCTTATTCTAACCTGAAATTAACTACTTCTCATCTTCTTAACCCTACTCCTCCTCCTCTTCCTCCAATCCCTTTAATCTACCTGATCTTCCTTACCTAACCTGAAATAAGCTCCTCCTCCTACTCCTCCCTCTTCTTCCCCCTCCTCCTCCTTCCTCTTCTTCTTCCTCCTCCTCCTCCTCAATTCCCCCATCTAGGTACCTGCTCATCCTTCCCTACACACGCATCGTGACATGAAATCGTGCCTATACCATAAAGTCAAGACACTCATTTTCACATTCGTTGCAACATGGCTCTTTCCTTAAGGTATAATAAATACTATGGCTCAAAACCCTTTCCAACGCAGTACACACGTGGGTTAGGCAGAATGGCGTAACACCGACACACGCACAGTCGCACACGTTGACCTTTTCGCCTCCCTCAGGTCTTCCGGTTGGGGACTTGAATGACGACATCGACCACGGCGTGATGGCTACGCGCACCACCGTCTTCAAGGGCCGCCGCTGGAGCTCCTTCACCGGCTACCTCAAGCCAGCCCTCGGGAGGCCCAATCTGCACGTCATGCTCCAGACACACGTCACGAAGGTACTCACGAAGGGATGCTGTTATGCTCTTGCGTAGGCTACGCATTGGGGACCTTAATTCCTCTCTGCAGAGACAGTATTCATGATCTGTATTTCCTCCTGCCTACGACTCAAACACTGCCATTACTTGCAGTCTTCCCATTTACCGATTTCTTTCTCTATATATGTTGTGTTCACCCCTTGCTCTGTCTGAATATGACAGAGATGAGCACTGAGGCCACGCGCAACTTTAGCTATGAACCTCAACTTCACCTTTACCTTCGTCTGTTTCCTCTACCTTCGAACAGAAGAGACCAACTGACATACGCACTGAAGTAGCCAGAAGGAAGCTTTTTTTTTTTTTTTTTTTTTTTTTACAGCTAAGGAGACAGTTCAAGGGCGTAAATAAAAAAATAAAATAAAAAGCCCGCTTCTCGCTGCTCCCAAAAAAGAATTACTTGATCGAAGTTTATAAATGGATGAAGGGATTTAATAAAGGGGATGTCAATAAAATTTTGAGAGTGAAAGAGCCAGGTAGGACGCGTGGCAATGGTTTTAAGTTAGACAAATTCAGATTCAACAACAGACAAGACATAAAATTCAATTAAAAAAAAGGGTGGACGAATGGAACAGCTTTGGAGCCATGTTGTGGGACCACATAGATACATTATAGAAGAGGATAGAGAGAAGAAAGGCATGGATGATGAGGTGGGTGTGGTTGGTGTGTACAGGCAGGACAGGAGCAACCTTGCCTTGGCTGGGCGTTCTTATGTTCTTATTTCTTATGGTCAAAGGAGTGTCCAAAACGAGAGGTCAATTTCGGGAGGAGAGGTGTCCTGATACCCTCCTCTTGAAAGAGTTCAAGTCTTAGGCAGGAGGAGATACAGATGAAGGAAGATTGTTCCAGAGTTTACCAGCGTGAGGGATGAAGGAGTGAATATGCTGGTTGACTCTTGCATAAGGGGTTTGGACAGTATAGGGATGAGCATGAGTAGAAAGTCGTGTGCAGCGGGGCCGCGGGAGGAGGGGAGGCATGTAGTTAGCAAGTTCAGAAGAGCAGTCAGCATGAAAATATCGATAGAAGATAGAGAGGCAACATGGCGGCGGAATTTGAGAGGTAAAAGATTATCAGTATGAGGAGGAGAGCTGTTGAGACGAAGAGCCTTTGACTCCACTCTGTCAAGGAGAGCTGTGTGAGTGCCCCCACACACATGAGATGCATACTCCATACGAGGGTGGATAAGGCCCCTGTAAATGGATAGCAACTGTGCGGGGGAGAAGAACTGGCGGAGACGGTACAGAACGCCCAGCCTAGAGGAAGCTGATTTAGTAAGAGATGAGATATGAAGTTTCCAGTTGAGATTTTGAGTTAAGGATAGACTGAGGATGTGTAGTGTTGAGGAAGGTGATAGCTGAGTGTTGTCAAAGAATAGTGGATAGTTGTTCCGAAGATTGTGTCGAGTAGATAGGTGGAGAAACTGTGTCTTTGAGGTGTTGAAGGACACCAGGATCCTCTTGCCCCAATCGGAAATAATAGTAAGGTCTGAGGCTAAGCGTTCTGTTGCCTCCAGCCTTGAATCGTTAAGTTCCTGTATGGTGGGTCTTCTATTAAAAGAAGTTGAGTAATGCAGAGTGGAGTCATCGGCGTAAGAATGGATAGGACAGTTCGTTTTGGAAAGAAGATCATCAATGAACAACAGAAAGAGAGTGGGAGATAGGACAGAACCCTGTGGGACACCACTGTTAATAGGTTTAGGGGAAGAACAGTGACCGTCTACCACAGCAGAAATAGAACAGTCAGAAAGGAAACTGGAGATAAAGGTACAGAGAAAAGGATATAAACCGTAGGAGGGTAGTTTGGAAAGCAAAGATTTGTGCCAGACCCTATCAAAAGCTTTTGATATGATCAGCGCAATAGCAAAGGTTTCACCGAAATGGCTAAGAGAGGATGGCCAAGCGTCAGTTAGGAAGGCAAGGAGATCACCAATAGAACGCCCCTTGTGGAACCCATACTGGCGATCAGGTAGAAGATCAGAAGTGGAAAGATGCTTTTGAATCTTCCGGTTAAGGATTGATTCAAAAGCTTTAGATAGACAAGAAAGTAAAGCTATAGGATGGTAGTTTGAGGGATTGGAGCGGTCACCCTTCTTAGGCACAGGCTGTATGAAGGCATACTTCCAGCAAGAAGGAAAGGTAGATGTTGACAGGCAGAGGCGAAAGAGTTTGACCAGGCAAGGTGACAGCACGGAGGCACAGTTTCTAAGGACAATAGGAGGCACTCCATCAGGTCCATAAGCCTTCTGAGGATTGAGGCCAGAGAGGGCATATAAAACATCATTTTGAAGAATCTTTATAACAGGCATAAAAAAGTCAGAGGGGGGATGAGTAGGAGGAATATGCCCAGAATCGTCCAGAGTGGAGTTTTTAGAAAAAAGTTTGAGAGAAGAGTTCAGCCTTAGAGATAGATGAGACGGCAGTGTTGCCGTCAGGACTGAGGAGTGGAGGGAAAGATGAAGAAGTGAAGTTGAAGGAGATGTTTTTGGCTAGATGCCAGAAGTCACGGGAAGAGTTAGAGAAAGCAAGGACAAGGTTTTGGCATTTTCTATTAATAAAAGAGTTTTTAGTTAGTCGGAGAATAGATTTGGCATGATTCCTGGCAGAAATGTAAAGTTTGTAGCTAGCATTAGTTTGAAGGCTCTGGTACCTTTTGTGAGCTGCCTCTATCATTGACAGCACGAGAACAAGCGTGATTAAACCAAGGCTTTTAGCGCGAGGAGTAGAGAAAGTACGTGGAATGTATGCCTCCATTCCAGAGACAATCACCTCTGTGATGCGCTGAGCACACACAGAGGGGTCTCTATCCTGGAAGCAATAATCATTCCACGGGAAATTGGAAAAGTACATCCTCAGGTCGCCCCACCGAGCTGAAGCAAAATGCCAGAAGCATCGCCTCTTCGGCGGGTCCAGAGGGTGTACAGGAGCGATAGGACAGGATACAGAAATAAGATTGTGATCGGAGGAGCCCAACGGAGAGAACAGTTTGACAGAATAAGCAGAAGGGTTTGAGGTAAGGAAGAGGTCTAGAATCTTGGGCCTGTCTCCAAGACGGTTGGGAATACATGTAGAGTGCTGGACCAACTGCTCTAGGTCGTTGAGGATAGCAAAGTTGTAGGCTTGTTCACCAGGCTGGTCAGTGAAAGAGGATGAAAGCCAAAGCTGGTGGTGAACATTGAAATCTCCTAGGATGGAGATTTCAGCGAAGGGAGAGTGGGTCAAGATGTGCTCCACTTTAGAGTTCAAATAGTCAAAGAATTTTACATAGTTAGTAGAGTTAGGTGAGAGGTAAACAGCACAGATGTATTTAGTAATAGAATGACAATGAAGTCTTAGCCAGATGGTGGAAAATTCTTATTATTATTATTGCACCTTTCACTGCATTTTATCTTTAGCCAGCAGGAAGCGTAATGTATCTTTCTGTATTCCATTTTATCTTGACTTCTGAAGTGTTTGATCTCTGCAGGTGGTGTGGGACGGCAAGCGGGCGGTGGGTGTGGAGTTTGTGCAGTGGGACAACGCGCGGCTGAACGGCACCGTGTACGCCAGAGGGGAGGTGGTGCTGAGCGGCGGCGCCATCAACACCCCGCTGCTCCTCACTCACTCAGGGGTGGGGCCCGAAAACGTGCTGAAGAAACTAAAGGTAACTGGTCTTGATACTATATTTCTATATGCTAGTGTTATATATTGTGAGGGATATGTTTTTTTTGTTTTTTTTTGTTAGTTTAGGGTGTTGAAGAGTGTTTTATTAGTGTCATTCAGGGGTTACTTCTTAAACTATGGGAGGTGTGTTTGTGTGTGTGTGTGTGTGTGTGTGTGTGTGTGTGTGTCAGAGGTGGGCAAGTGCAGTACTTAGTGCGGTAGTGCCGCATCACAAAAAATACCACACTACCGAAGAATTTCTAAAAATACCGCACTACCGTGGACCGCACAAAAAAAATCCTGCGGTACTTTTTTGCGGTACTTTGAAAACTATCGAAGACAACATTTGCAGCGCGGCATGCTCACAGAATTTTTTTTATTTTTTTTTACAGTGAATCGGACTCAATCAGTCAATCGATATCAGTCATCAGAATCAGTGATTCAATCATTCTGACTTTTCAGTTATTGTTCAAAATTAAATACTAAATATACAGACTAAACTACTACACTGCGAGTCTTCTTTAACCCGTGCGGTGCTGGCCATTTTAACCCCGGATCCGTCCGTGATGCCGGCCGTTTTTTTTTTTTTTTTTTTTTTGAGCCTAAAAAATCCTAAGCAATTGTAAGATAAGGGAAAAACATGCAAAAAGTGGTTTAGCAAAGTGAGTTTTTTTTAAACCCACCTTATATATGTTGGTGTTGCCTCTCATTGGTGCATATTAAATGACGGTACTCTCACTCGGTTTTACAGAGTTTTTATTAGTTACTGAATCATCACCAGACATGTCTGATAACTTGATAACGTATCCTCAATACCAAATGCGAATAACTCTGAGTAAATTTGTTCGTCACTCAACCCAAGGCGGCGCGCCATTACTGCCTCTGACGATGACTGTACAAGCACTAACATGATCGCCGCTCATGTCCCAATTGTACTATTTTGGGCATGTTTTCTTTGTTTGGTTAGCCAGGCTAGGCACTGAAGTATTTTTAATTTTGACTACCGCTAACGCGCATTACCGCACACTGCGTACGGCACTGGGAAAGAAAAAATGGGACCCTACTCTGGAAAAAGTACTGCACTACCGCAACCACACTACTGATTTTTAAGTACCGCGCCCACCTCTGGTGTGTGTGTGTGTGCAGCAATGTTATTATTCATGAAAAAACAACATTCACGGTAGTTGGTTTCATAAGAATGGGGGAATTAAGTGTATGTCAGATGAGTGCCTTGAATGATGCTGTAGAGTTATAATAGGAAGTTGTAGAGAAGATTGGTGCAGGGAAAATCAACAGGATGTAAAAGGACTGATGTAAATGAGATAAAAAAAAGGAGATAAAAGAGGGGTGAATGAAACTCAAGAGGAGGGAGAGCAGTCAAGGGCTTGTTATGGAAGTTAAGTCAGGGTAATGTAAAATAAAAGATAAGAAAATGAATAATGAGAATGGGAGACTATCCTTGGCTACTCACTTTAGCTTCACATTTATCCCTATATAACAAATCCAAATAGTGTCTTATTAGTGCTGGGAAAAAGAGCTTATACACGAACACCTTAATCTTCCTTTCTTTCAGTGTTTCTTGCATGCATAAAGAAACATGTATAGCGAACAATGCCTCAGGTTAATCCGCTCCTGTAACTCCAGATCCCAGTGGTGTCTCCTCTAAAGGGTGTGGGAAGCAACCTCCAGGACCACCTCAACCTCCCTCTCTATGTGTCCCTGGAGCAGCCCGTTTCGCTCAACCCAGCCAAGCTGCGCTCCGTCTCAAACCTCTGGGACTACTTCTTCAATGCAGGGAAAGGTGGGGAAGGGAGAGTCATGTCACAGGGGTCATATACATTGTTTTCTTACTCCCTAAAATCAGTTCCTTCATTTGATCTGCTTTTTCAACTAAGGGAAAGGTGTGGAAGGGAGGTCATGTCACAGTGGTTGTATACATTGTTTTCTTACTCCCTAAACTCAATTCTTTAATTTGATCTGCTTTTTCAACTAAGGGAAAGGTGTGGAAGGGAGGTCATGTCACAGTGGTCATATGCATTGTTTTCTTACTCCCCCAAACAGTTCCTTCTTGTATTCTTTTTCTTCTTCATCTCAGGGAAAGGTGAGGAAGGGAGGGTCATGTCACAGTGGTATTATGTATTGTTTTCTTACTCCCCCAAACAGTTCCTTCTTGTATTCTTTTTCTTCTTCATCTCAGGGAAGGATGAGAAAGGAAGGGTCTTGTCACATTGGTCTTATACACCCAAAACAATTCCTTCAAGTATTCCTTCATTGTGAGATTTATCTTCTAAAGTCTGTCTACAATCCTTCCCTCCTTAGTTTTGGCAATTGTAGTCTTGTGGAAATTTCTTGTGCATGCTCCTTCTCTTTTACCAAGTGCAGAGTCAAAGGACACAACCAAAACATCTAAGCCAGTGGTTCCCAATCTTTTTTTCCGACGACCCCAATCATGCACCTCTAGACATGACTGCAACCCCACTAGTTTAGTTGTATATGTGTTATTATAATGTAATATAATAACACCATTTTTCATATTTTGAGGTCTTGGTGACCCAAGGAAAAACGCTTGGGATCATGATCTCAGGGTTGGGAAAGGGGGATCTAAGCATTAATGGAGCCTTTCACAATAAGTAGAGAGAGATATAGCATTCCCTCTGCTTCCCTCAGGTGACTTTGGACGGGCAGCCATCGAGGGTGTGGGCATAATGCGTGGCGAGGACAAGCTGCCGGAGGTGGGGGTCATCCTCTTCAACATGGGGGCCGTGGACAAGCACCTCTACTCGGAAGTGGCCAACATGAAACTCGATGTAAGTGATATGTATGTTTTTAGAAAGCACTGAACCTTCTTGAGCATTGAGGTGGCCAGTATGAAGCTAAATGTATCTTGTCCTATTGCAGCTTGTTTTGACTCCTGAAGTGGCTTATTGAAACTTGATGTAGTTGATGTATGTTTAGAAACTGCATACCTTCTCTACATTGAAGTGACCAAAATGAAACACGATTGAAGCTTCTTTTCTACGTACCTTCTTGACCATTGAAGGGGCTGACCTGAAGCTTAATGCATCTTTCTTTATTGCATTTTATCTTGCCTATTAAAGTGACTATCATGAATCTTTATGTCGACATCTCTGGATATAATTTCATGATGAGAAACAAAAAATAAAAAATGAATGTGATGAGAGAGAAGGGGAAAGAGGGTGAGGAGATTCTGGTGAAGCAAAAACTGAGCAAATCAAGAGTTCCGAGCACCCTACCGTGTCTCATGCAGGGGAAGTCCGGGTTGGAGAGGTAGGCCGGGTCAATGATAGGAGAGTCCTGAGTATGGTACATCTTCCCTTGTATCTTAATTTCTTTTTGTGATGGCTTGACTGTTACATGAATAGTTAAACCAAGCCCATTAGTGGCGCAGATTTTTTTAGTGATGGCTGTTTTGAGTGCTTAACCTGTCCGCTGCGATTGGCGCGGATTTCGCCTTCACTGGTAGCCTGGTAACATATAGTCCCAGGTCATTCTCTGCCTCAGTGGTGGATAGTGGAGTGTTTCCCATGTGGTATTGGTATGCTGGATATCCCCTCCCAAGGTGCATGACTACATTTTTCTTCATTGAATTGTAGCAGCCACTTTTTGTTCCATTCCTGTAGCTTGGTGATGTCTTCTTGTAGGAAATCCACAGGCAACGGGTTAAAAGGAAATGTTCTTCGACAGTTATCCATTCTCCTCATCTTAGTACCTGAATGTAGTAGGGAATGTAAACTGGCCTTTTGTCCTGAGGTAATGGGTTATTTACTGCCACAGATTCAAGGGCCAATGTGATGGAGATGAGCACTGAGGCCATGTGCAGCTATACCATATGCACGCAATTTTATCTTTTTCTCTCTCTCTTGGTCCACAGTTCTTTGAGAAGGTGTTCCCGGGGATGGAGAACCAGAGTGCCGAGGGGTTCATCCTCCTGGCGACGTGCCTTCACCCACAGAGTAAAGGCCGCCTCCAGGTTGTGTCCAGTGACCCCCGGCTGCCCCCTGTCATTGATCCGGCCTACCTCTCCAACCCGGCGGACTTCCCCTGCATGAGACACGGTAGGGTGCTCGGAACTCTGGATTTGCTCAGTTTTTGCTTCACCAGAGTCTCCTCACCCTCTTCCTCCTTCTCTCTCATCATATTCATTTTTATTTTTTGTTTCTCAGCATCTCAGGTCTTTGGGTGCTATTGAACAGGCAGTGTATGGTGTCTGCACTCCTCCCTATTTACCTGTTTCTTCTTTTATAATAATAGTGTTGTGCTGAAAGCTTCCCCCGGGGTCTATGGGCCTCTGGAAGACTCCGGGGGAAGCTTCCAGCACAACAACAACAATAGGTTAAGAAAAAAAAATTGAAGTAAAGTGCAGTAAATATCAGACTGCCACTGGAGATGTTGTTTTTGGTATAAAATAAGGCATAAAAATGATTAAGTCAGTATTATTAAACTCTTCAAGACCTTAGTATATCTATTTAAAAAGGCTCTGCAGAAGTTGTAAGGGTTTGCATGGGTGGTTTCATGACCCTGGTGGTAGTTTTGAATGAATGGGAACACACTCATGGCAGCCCGGCGTATCTTCTCTTCGGCTCTTAAAAATAGCCATAATAGGAGTCCGAAGCATTTAATAATATGAGTCTTAGCACCATATTATTAAACATTTCAATTCCCAAGCACACACAGTTAACATGGCTTTTGTAGGAGTTGTGGGCATTTCCAGTGGTAGTTTTTTTACCCTGCTGGGAGTTTGAGAAGGCTTCTGTATCATGGACTCAAAAAAGTACTCATGAGAATGCATTTTACCTCTTTTTTGGGCTGTAGAAATAATTGATGTGAGTCGGTAGCATTTAAGAATATTGACTTTAGTCCGTTAGTAACCTTTCCTCTCCAACACACAGCCTTCAAGTTTGCCATGCGGTTGGTGCGGACAAAGCCATTCCTGAAGCTCGGGGCGGCGGCTCACCTACCCCGCTATGAGGAGTGTGTCGGTGGGGCAGGGGGCGCTGCAGGGCCAGGACCCGGGGCGGACGCACGGGCACGATACAAGGAGTACGTCAACTGTCTGGTGCGCCTCGGAGGCATCACAGGATACCACCCGCTAGGCACAGCACGTATGGGCCCGCCGAGTGATCCTGATGCTGTGGTTGACCTTGACCTTAAGTGAGTATGTAGGTGGTGAGTGCAGAGGTCATACTAGTATAAAACTTGTTGCATAGGTATAGTAAGTGTAAATTCTGTAGCTTGAAACTTGTGGTGTCTTAAGGTAGAGTATACATAGAACTTTTAGAACCGTTATCAGTAAGTAAATGGCAGAGGGAGGGAGAGAGAGAGGTCAGAGGAGGTATAGAGATGTAGCTTGACCATTTCTTGTGATTCATGGAAGGTCAGAAGGTAAAGTGTTTTCGAAAAGTCTGCACACTCGTAGAATCATTAATAGTTAGTAAGCAGCATTGAGATATGGTCAGAGGAGGTATAGAGATGAAGGGTGACATTTCCTTGTGTTCTAGGGTGATTGGCACTGAGAGGCTGCGGGTAGTGGATGCCTCGGTGATGCCCACACAGATCTCCGGCACTCCAAACTCTGCCATCATCGTCATCGCGGAGAAGGCTGCCGACCTCATCAAGGTGAGATAGGGAGGGAGGTGTAGTGACCCGCCTGATGCGTTAAGCCTCCCACACTCAGTCTATGCATGGGGTACCTCTTTGGCTGACTGGCTAAGGAGTGGCTTTCCCATCTAACCGGTCGTGTGTTTGATTTCCAGCTCCGGAAAAACCCTTTCCAGAGGTGTGATTTTGCTTGAGTTAATCAGTGTCTTGATTTTCTGCCTCTGTAACGCTTTGGCTGACTGGGTAAGGAGTGGCTTTCCCATCTAACCGGTTGTGGGTTTGATCCCTGGCGCTGGTAAAACCCTTTCCTGAGGCATGACTTTGCTTGAGTTAACCAGTGTCTTGATTTTCTGTCCCTGTACATCTTTGACTGACTGGCTAAAGAGTGGCTTTCCCATCTAACCAGTCGTGGGTTTGATCCCTGGCGCTGGTAAAACCCTTTCCTGAGGCATGACTTTGCTTGAGTTAACCAGGGGCTTGATTTTCTGTCTCTTTCCTGGTAAACTCTGTAACAAACTCACTCCTGTATTTCCTCCTTCTCATTACTTCAACTCATTCAGGAAGGGAGAATTATGCACATGAAGTTTTGAAGATTTGCCAGTTTGTCCCTAACTATGAGCAACATATATCTAGCTTCACGAAAAGGCATAACAAAATCACAAAAGAGAACCAAATAAATACCTCCCCCAAGGCACTTAGCAGGCGTTTTCCCCCCTTTTCGAGCTTCCGACTTTCCTGTAAAAAAAGAAAGAAGAGAGAGACTCCATACTGGCTGTCTAGTGCAAGAACAACTGTCTCTTTCCCTCATATGTACTCATTATTATTTTTTTTCACAGTTCTATAACAAGACAGACCACAGGCTTCACATATAAAAAGCTAACCATAAAGCTCACAATATCGCCACCTTTGTAAACAAAGCGCCATTATTTTCTACTTTACAGGAAATCAGAAAAGAACTGTCATCATCTCATTTGGCTTAAGATTTAGGCAGAAATGAAAAGGCCAATTCTAGAACACTCGAACCCTGGATGACGAAGGCAACTATACAGAAATAGGCGTCACATGATGAAAAATTTATGAAGACAAAAACCTGGAAATCACTGAAAATGACTCAGGCAATTATTTTATGAGGGTGACGATATGTTGCTCCTTTAAAGTAAACAGATATCAACTTCACCTTCACCATTCTTTCCGTGACAGGCTTCATGGAGCAACGCCACGGCCCTTCTCTCCCAGCGGCTGTGTTCCTCATCCCCCGACTGTGAGCAGCAGCTGTTGGCGAGGCTGGCTAGCTCCTCCACCTGCCTCCAGCACCATCATCCCTCATTCCTGGCTGTCGTGTGTCTCCTCCTACCTCTCCTCGTCTCTTTATACCTCTGAATCTTGGGTGGTTTATTTGAGATTTTTGTTTGTTTCTTCATTCCTTGGCTTTTGTCTTTTTTTCGGTTTTTTAGCTTCTCTTTTCTCTTTAAATTCTCTTTCTATCCTCCTTCTCCTCCTCCTACCTCTCCTCCTATCTTTAAACCTCTGAATCTTGTTACCTGGGTCATGATGGGTGGTTTATATATTTGAGATTTTTGTTTGTTTCTTTATTCTTCATCTGTCTTTTTTTTGTTTTTTTTTCTAGCTTCTCTTTCCTCTTTAAATTCTCTTTCCATACCCCTCCTCCTCCTCCTCCCTCTCCTCTCCTCACTCTGAACCTGTGAATCTTGATAGGCTATTTATTTTCTCTCATTTATTTTTTCATCCTCTGAGGGTTATATTCTTCTTTCCCTGTCTTCCTTTTCTTCATTATTTGCTGTCATGTGTCTTCTTTTTCTTCTCGTCCTCTCTCGCTCTGAACCTGTGAATCTTGATAGGCTATTTATTTTATCTCTCATTTATTTATTCATCCTCTGAGGGTTATATTCTTCTTTCCCTGTCTTCCTTTTCTTCATTGTTTGCTGTCATGTGTCTTCTTTTTCTTCTCGTCCTCTCTCGCTCTGAACCTGTGACTCCTCTTTGGCAATTCATTTCCTCTGATTTATTTTTTCATCCTCTGAGGGTAGTAATTTTTTTTGCCTCTCCATCCTCTATTATCTGCTGTTATGTGTCTTTTTCCTTCTCTTTCTCCCTGTGTGTACTCTGCATTTCTTCCTTCTTCTGTACTTTGCATTTCTTCCTTCTTCTTTTCTTTCTTCTTCTGTGTTCTGTCTTCTGTCCTTTCTTCTCCTGTCCTTTCCTTTCTGTCCTCTCTTCTGTCCTTTCCTTTCTGTCCTCTCTTCTGTCCTTTCCTTTCTGTCTTCTGTCCTTTCTTCTTCTTTCCTTTCTTCTTCTTCTGTCCTTTCTTCTTCTCTCCTCTGCATTTCTTCCTTCTTTTTCTCTCTGTGTGTCCTCTGTTTTTCGACATTTCGAGCGTGATTGGGGATTAACCTCCGAGTCTAGTCATTTGAGTTATGCTGTGGGATTTATTTGAGCTTTCCAATCTAGTACTTCTTCATTCCCTCACAGGTTGTTCTCCTTCCTGTCTTCCCATCCTTCTTTATTTGCTATCATGTGTGTCTACTCTTTCCCTCCTCTTCTTCTCTTTGAACCTCTAGTCATCTGGGTCTTGGTATGTGATTTATATGAGGTCTCTAATCCATTTATTCATTTTCTTGCATTCTCCTCATTCTCCTATCTTCCTTCCTGTCTTCCCATCCTTCTTTATTTGCTATCATGTGTCTTTTTTTCCTCCTCTTCCTCTCTCCCAACCTCTAGTCATCTGGGTCTTGGTATGTGATTTATATGAGGTCTCTCTAATCCATTTATTCAATTTCTTGCATTCTCCCCATTCTCCTGTCTTCCTTCCTGTCTATCTATCCCTTATTATTTGTTATTATGTGTCTCTTCCTGCTCCTCTTCCTCCTTCTTCTCTTCCTTTTTATTCCTATTCCTATTTGTGTTCTCTAATCCATTTATTCATTCTCTTGCATTCCCATCATTCTCCTTTCTTCCTTCTTGTCTATCTATCCTTCATTATTTGTTATTATGTGTCTCCTCCTCCTCCTTCTTCTTCTTCTTCTTCTCTTCCTTTTGCTTCCTATTCCTGAACTTCCTCCTCCTCCTCCTCTTCCTCCTTCTACTCTTCCTTTTGCTTCCTATTCCTGAACTTTCTCCTCCTCCTCCTTCCTTCTACTCTTCCTTTTGCTTCCTATTCCTGAACTTTCTCCTCCTCCTCCTTCCTTCTACTCTTCCTTTTGCTTCCTATTCCTGAACTTCCTCCTCATCCTCCTCCTCTTCCTTTTAATTCCTATTCCTGAACTTTCTCCTCCTCCTCCTTCCTTCTACTCTTCTTTTTGCTTCCTATTCCTGAACTTCCTCCTCCTCCTCCTCCTCTTCCTTTTGCTTCCTATTCCTGAACTTTCTCCTCCTCCTCCTTCCTTCTACTCTTCTTTTTGCTTCCTATTCCTGAACTTCCTCCTCATCCTCCTCCTCTTCCTTTTAATTCCTATTCCTGAACTTCCTCCTTCTCCTCCTCTTCCTTTCTAACTTCCTTCTCACTGAGCCTCCTTGCAAAATCTAGTCAGTTGGGTCTTGATAATATGTCCTTGCAATATCAGTCTAGTCTTGTATTTCCATGTTCCTTCACACAGTGCCTCATTTTTATTTCTTTTTTTATAGACAGAAAAAGATGATGTACTGTTTATTATCCTCTCTGGGGGTTGCGTTTGTGATGTTAGTCCTGTTTTGCGTATGTATGAGTCTGATGATGATGTGTATGTATAATTTATGCTGTAAAAAAATGTGTTTGTTGGTGTTTGTTTGTTGTAGAATACATTTTATCTGAAGGAGGTGTGTGTGTGTGTTCTGTTGTACCCTCTTCGTCGACGCACCTGGCTGGCTGGCTGCTGGGGTCCTGGAGGTAACGAGCCAAACCTTTCTAGTATACCTTAACCTGTCGGCTGCGATAGGCATGGATTTGGCTTTCACCGGTAGCCTGGTCACATAGAGTCCCAAGTCTTTTTCTGCCTCTGTGGTGGATAGTAGAGTGTTTCCCATGAGGTATTGGTATGCTGGATATCTCCTCCCAAGGTACATGACTTAACATTTTCTTAATTGAATTTTAGCAACCACTTACTGTTCCATTCCTGTGCCTTGGTGATGTCTTCTTGTAGGAAATCCACAGTCAAGGGGTTAAGGTGGGTCTCTGCCTCCTTCTGTCTTTGTCTGTCTGTTTTCAAGGAGCAATACTGAACTTCCATTCTTAACCCGGTAGCTGCGGGGATCATGTTTCTTAAAGGCCCCTCTAAGCGAGAAAAATGAGAAAAAATCATCACTCACTCAAACCATTTCATAATATATATCAACGCATTGGTGATCAGATTATGCATTATCTATTTTTGGGGGCTTATATCATAGCAAAAATTTGGCCCGTCACTGCTAGGCTACACTGTAAAGTCACAAATTTGGCCTGTCGCTGGTACCGGGTTAAGGTGGGTCTCTGTCTCCTTCTGTCTTTGTCTGTCTGTTTTCAAGGAGCAATACTGAGCTTAATTCCAGTCTTAAACAGTATTATTTTCATTAGTATTTGATCCACTGTGTTAATAAGGAATTTGATAATGGTACAGTCTCTTTGCAACCCCTACACATTATTATTTGCATTAGTATTTCATCAAATTAATTAGGAATTTGATAATAGTTATTTTTTTTAAAGTAGCTACATGCTCTTGACACCTCCAGTTATCAAAGCCCTTTACAGATATAATTTATTACTGACCTAATAATAATACAGACCTAACTAATACTAATAAGTTTCCCTCTAACCATTATCAACTGCATTAGATTCCTTCATTATTTTTCCCTTCATTATTTAATTGATTAGGATATTTATAGAAAGAGTTACTGGAACCTCGACAAAAGATACGAACTAGGTACAAATTAAGTATGTGTGAATCCTCATCGGTTTTTGGATATTAGATCTCTCTGAAGGGTCACAGTTTCAGCAATGTGGCGCGGGGGAGGATTCAAATCTCGCGCGTAAATTGCATTCATCTTCGTATTTATCCATTTATTTGATATTGCTTTATTTTCTAAAACTCATTCTTATTATATGAGAGTAGAAAAGTGTTTAGATGTATGTTGATCTATACTCACTTATATATCACCCGCCTTCATCTCGTCTATTTGTTAGTTTTACTTTCTACAACTTTTTCTGATTAAATGAGAGTAGAAAAAGTGTTTAGATACATATATATTGGTCTATATTCACCTATCAATCTCTTTATCCATTAATTATCACTATTTTCGTATACGAAGCCGAGAACGAGACGAGACGAGACGAGAAGCGCGATCGAGTGATTGAGTCGAAGCTTACCATCTCTAGTTCATCATATAACAACCGATTGAAGAGAATACAGACGTCATCCCGGGAAGAAAAACAAGGAAAAGAAGTAGAACAAGCCCATGGTCAGTCAGTGTCATAGTTAGTGCGTTAGTGTTAAGAGGAGAGGAGAAAAGAGGAAAGGAAAGGAGAGCATCAGTGATCACAAGGGCGAGTGGAGGACGCACGCCTAAGGAACACCACGTGGGCCAATGTTAAAAGGTAAGGAGCCACTCTCTATATTAATTACGTGACTTTTGTGAACAGTAATAACCAGGAACAGCAATAGTAATAATTAGCGAACAGTAAGCATTATTTCCAAGCTGCTTTTTTTATTTATTATTTTTTTTTTTACAGCTAAGGAAACAGCTCAAGGGCAACAATAAAAAAGATGTAAAAAAAAAAAAAGCTCGTTAATCGCTGTTCCCACAAAGATAAAAGTAATAAGTGTAGCGCTTTATTAACACAGATAACGCTAGGGTATGATGATGTTAGGCATAGCATGGTAAATGAGTTATTCTGCTATGTTATGCTATGTTCTATTATGCACATCATTGTACTGTGGATGTTAGGCTATTGGAGAGATATATCTTACGTAATAGTAAAGGTACATGAGAAAAATGGGAAGAAGAAAGCTAAGGGAAAAGTAACAGATAGATTTACATAGAACGAAGCCTAAACAATTCGAAACAAACTTATATATGATGTAGAATTAAGAATAACGAGATACTAAAGCAAGTAAAATGATTGTTTAGGTTATCTTTGGTCAATATTGAGTGTGGTAAAATGGTTGCACTTTATTATCTATTAGGCTATATGAACCTTTTTTAATTGCCAGTTGAAAATATTTAAGCCCCGTATTAGGCTATGTAAAAAAATCTTAGTCGCCAATAATCATCACTTTTTCAGTATTATGATTATTGTCAGTATTCTCATCATTGCCACTGACTGCTTTCTATACTGTAAAAAATCTTAATCACTAATAATTCATCACTCGTTCAGTATTATCATTATTGTCATTATTCTCATCATTGCCACTGACTGCTTTCTATACTGTAAAAAATCTTAATCACTAATAATTCATCACTCGTTCAGTATTATCATTATTGTCATTATTCTCATCATTGCCACTGACTGCTTTCTATACTGTAAAAAATCTTAATCACTAATAATGCATCACTCGTTCAGTATTATCATTATTGTCAGTATTCTCATCATTGCCACTGACTGCTTTCTATACTGTAAAAAATCTTAATCACTAATAATTCATCACTCGTTCAGTATTATCATTATTGTCATTATTCTCATCATTGCCACTGACTGCTTTCTATACTGTAAAAAATCTTAGTCGCCAATAATCATCACTCTTTCAGTATTATCATTATTGTCATTATTCTCATCATTGCCACTGAGCTGCTTTCTATACTGTAAAAAATCTTAATCACTAATAATTCATCACTCGTTCAGTATTATCATTATTGTCAGTATTCTCATCATTGCCACTGACTGCTTTCTATACTGTAAAAAATCTTAATCACTAATAATTCATCACTCGTTCAGTATTATCATTATTGTCAGTATTCTCATCATTGCCACTGACTGCTTTCTATACTGTAAAAAACAAAAAACAAAAAAAAAACACTTCGCATGGCTACGTAAAATCTAAATGACCATAGTAACCATTATTCCTAAACACTACTGCCATTAACCTAACAAAACTCATCACAAATCATGCATAGGACTGATCACACTGACAGAATTAGACAGGCAGTGACCAACCCGGAATCACATTAACATTATCATATCCCGCAGTAGGAAAAAGGAAAGGAAGTCGTTAGCTGCGGGGACTGACGTAAGGATGAGAACGAGGGAGAAGGGGGTGGACGTAAGAGTGAGAGCAAGGGCGAAGAGGATGGATGGACGTAAGGGTGAGAACAAGGGGGAAGGGGGCGGCCTGACGTAAGGGCGAGAAGTGAGAACAAGGGAGAATGGGGTAGCCTGACGTAAGGATGCGAACAGGGGGGACGGGGAAGGCTTGATAAGGGGAGACAGTGTGAGAGAGGGAGTGGTGGAGAGGAAACTGGGGTGCCATATTCTCAAACCTTTCGGCGCCCCAGCACACGCTTTTCGTAGGAGTTTTGGGCATTTCAAGGGGTAGTTTAATGGCCCTGGTAGTAGTTTGGCTCTTTTTCTATGCAATGATTGTGAAAAGGCACCCATGAAAATCCGGCTAATCTCCTTTTTAACCTTTGGAAATAGTTGATCTGAGAGGTGAAAGCGTCTGAGAATGCCTACCCTGTTTACTACAAATTATAACAGTCTTACCATGATTAGATCTTGTCTGGAGTTCGTCTTGCGTGGTCACATTGATAAAGAAGGGAATCTCGTTATTTTTTTTGTTTTCGGGCGAGATTTATTAAAGAAAAATGTTATAATTGTTCGTATGGGCCTCCTCGCAGTTTTTTGATTCGTAGAAGTGACGGAATGATGTAGTATTGCATATTTTTCACGTTTTTCTTATTTTATTGTTACTTTGCCGATAAATTATAGGTCGGGGACGAGGCTAAGGAAAGAGGAAGGTTATAATTGTTCGTATATTTGCAGTTTTTTTGATTTGTAGAAGTGATGGAATGATGTAATAAATATTCTTTGCCTTATTATTTTTTCTTATAGCTTTTGCCGATAGATTAGAGGAAATGAGATAGTGTTTTGGGGTAATGATTAAAGGTTATTGATATTATTATACGTATTTACAGTTAAGTTTGATCTGTAAAAATGACGAAATGATTAGTAATATATATTTCTCATGCTATTTTTTGGTTAACATTTTTGCTGATAAAGGATGGTGAGCAGATGGTGTTTTGGGGGGTAAAAGTTAAAGAGAAATGTTATTATTCGCATTTGCAGTGAGTTTGATATGTAAAGAGACGGAATGATGTCATAAATACGATATTCCTCATGTATATATTCTATTTTTGCATCTGTATTATTGCTTCTTTTACATATATAATTACCTTGTCTCTTCTTCGTGGAATGGTTTATATAAATACTAACTTTTGCACTTTCTTTCTCACTTTTATTTATCCGCTTGTGTATATATTGCTTTTTTTTCACAGTAGCAGGAATTCTAACCAACGTCACAGAGGGAGTGAAAAAAAAATGTTGTTGGGAAGATGGCTCATTATTTTATTAGTGCAAAGATGACTGGGGTTAGCGTCCTCTTAAATATTTCGGCGCCTAAGCACGCATATTTGACGTGGGCTGCATAGGAGTTTTGGGCATTTCCAGGGGTACTTTTATGACCCTTCTGGTAGTTTGACTCTTCTTCTGCACCACGAACGTTTAAAAACACTCATTAGAACCCGACTGACCTCCTTAGCCTTGAGAATTAGTTGATGTGAGGGATGGAAGCGTCTGACAATTTCAAGCAAGCACGTCCGGAAAAACCTCATAAGCAGGCTATTCTAGATTCTGCCTGCAAGCTTTTTTCTCATTTATATAATTCTTCCCTCAGATGTCTTCCTAGTTACTCAGTTAACTTGTATCTTCCCAACTGACGTCAAAAGGAAAGAATTTTTTAGAGAGGCAAGGTTATTAAATTTTGTTGCTATATATAATTTCGTCCTTGTGTGGCAATAAGATCCCACTGTTTACAGGGAACAAGGAAGCAGTTGTTAGTAGTTACAAAGTGCCGCATGGGTGACCTACATAGCCCTTCCTTAGTTAACTTATCGTAATGGTTGTTTGCGTTATAGTTAGATTAGGTTACGGTCTAGGGTATTCGGTAATTGCTTTCTGGGGTCATATAGTTAGCTAGGATTAGGTCACGGTCTAGGGTATACGGTAATTGCTGTCTGGGGTCATATAGTTAACTAGGATTAGGTCACGGTCTAGGGTATACGGTAATTGCTGTCTGGGTCATATAGTTAACTAGGATTAGGTCACGGTCTAGGGTATACGGTAATTGCTGTCTGGGGTCATATAGTTAGCTAGGATTAGGTCACGGTCTAGGGTATACGGTAATTGCTGTCTGGGGTCATATAGTTAACTAGGATTAGGTCACGGTCTAGGGTATACGGTAATTGCTGTCTGGGGTCATATAGTTAACTAGGATTAGGTCACGGTCTAGGGTATACGGTAATTGCTTTCTGGGGTCATATAGTTAACTAGGATTAGGTCACGGTCTAGGGTATACGGTAATTGTTTTCTGGGGTCATATAGTTAGCTAAGATTAGGTCACGTTCTAGGGTATACGGTAATTGTTTTCTGGGGTCATATAGTTAGCTAAGATTAGGTCACGTTCTAGGGTATACGGTGATTGTTTTCTGGGGTCATATTGTTAGCTTAGGTTAGGTCAATGATATACTGTGATGACTGTGTGGGATATATGGTTAGCTTAGGTTATACTGTAATGATTGTTTGGGTTATAGTTAAGTTAGGCTGTTCTTTTACTGTAATAGCTTTTTGGGATATAGTTAGCTTAAGTGAGTTTGTTATAATACTGTTGTGACCTTTTGGGTTATAGTTAGCATAGGTTAAGGTTATTTTTCAAACACATGATTGGCAGAGAGAGAGAGAGAGAGAGAGAGAGAGATTTTAACAATGCCATATAGTCCCATGATTTGCCTCCTCTATTTCGATACCAAGAGTTTCCTAACTATTTAATCTCGAATCCCTTTTATCTACGTGAGTCTTGGCGAAGCTTAGATTGGATTCTCCCATTGCTAATCACCCCTTGTATTATTTATTACGCCATACAGTTTCTCTCTCTCTCTCTCTCTCTCTCTCTCTCTCTCTCTCTCTCTCTCTCTCTCCCCGCAAACTTTTTTTTTCGTACTTAACCTTTTTGTTCGCTTCTCATCTTCTCAGCTTTTTTGCATATTATTTAAACTTATCGAACACAATCATATCAATTTGGCTCATTATATATATATAGTCTCTCTCTCTCTCTCTCTCTCTCTCTCTCTCTCTCTCTCTCTCTCTCCTTTGTTATTCGGGGTCTCTCGGTCTAATCTCTTTACTGACGCAAGAGAGTAATCAAAACGCGGATGAAGATTATTTTGGAAGACCTGCAGAGGGGCGTTTCATACACACACACACACACACACACACACACACACACACACACACACACACACACACACACACACACACACACACACACACACACACACACTCGCACTCACGCATTTGCTGGTGTTTTAATAATGTTTGTTGTTGATTGCATATAATGAGGTGTGTTACTTTTAAGGCAATGCAAGTCGTTGTTAATATTATAAAGAAACACTGGCAAACATATTATTATTATTATCATCACATTACTACTACTACTACTACTACTACTACTACTACTACTACTACTACTACTACTACGAAACGTTTCAACTGCCTTTCGTTATACTTAAAACATAAGTTACCTTCCTCCCGTATGTAATTATTAATACTTCTACTACTGCTGCTGCTGATGATGATGATGATGACGTCTTGTATATCCTTCTTGCCATTGATCCTTTCAGTTAAAAGTTAAAAGATTAGCGGCAACACTTTTCTTCTTCTTCTTGTAGCTTAATAACAAGAGTGGATCTATATTTTCCTGGTAACAATTATGAGAGAGAGGATAATTTGCATATATACTAGGAACCGTCTAATCACGGGAGAGGGAGCAGGAAATGGAAAGAAAATAATATATATGATAAGAGAGAGAGAGAGAGAGAGAGAGAGAGAGAGAGAGAGAGAGAGAGAGAGAGAGAGAGAGAGAGAGAGAGAGAGAGAGAGAGAGATAATTTAAATATACTAGGAACCAGCTAATCACAGGAACGAAGGAAGCAAGAAAATGAGAAGAAAAAGAAGAAAAAAATATAGATAAAAAATGAGGAAATGATAAGAGCTAGTGTTGCTTCCCTTCTCCACCCTCCTCCTCCTCCTCCTCCTCCTCTTCCTCCTCCACCTCCTCCTCCTCCTTCTCCTTCTCCTCCTCCTTCCTCCAGTGCACAGGAAATAATAATCTTCCTGTCATGACGTCAGCGCAAAATTACTTTCCTGGAAACATAAACAGCAAGGCGATTTTCTTCATTGTTTTGCCATTTTTCTTTCGTGTGTTAGAGAGAGAGAGAGAGAGAGAAGTGTGATACATGTAATTGTTCTTTTGTCAACACTTACTATTGTGTTGTGCGGTTGGTGTATTAAAAGGTATTGTTGTTGTTGTTGTTGTGGGTGGTGGTGGTGGTGGTGGTGATGGTGGTCTACGGTTTTCGCATTATTATTATTAGTATCATTATTATTATTATTATTATTATTATTATTATTATTATTATTATTATTATTATTATTATTATTGTTATCATCATTATTATTATTGTTGCTGTTAGTGTTATTTATATCACTGATGTTATCAATTCATATCAAGACGTTTATCAACAGGAGGATACAATTAAAAATAATTTTCAGAGAGAGAGTAAAAGCAAATATAGCGGTCAGTCCATGTTAATAACCTATCCAGAGAGAGAGCAGAAAAATAGGGCGACCGTTAACCTCTGGAGAAAGTCAACCTTGCAAGGACGTGTGTTTGTGTGTGTGTGTGTGTGTGTGTGTGTGTGTGTGTGTGTGTGTGTGTGTGTGTGTGTGTGTGTGTGTGTGTGTGTCCAGTTTTGTGAAAGTCTGTGTGCCTTTTTCTTTACGTTTTCTTTATATATATTTTTTCTTTCAGTCAATCGTTTGCATTCATGACTGTGTGTGTGTGTGTGTGTGTGTGTGTGTGTGTGTGTGTGTGTGTGTGTGTGTGTGGTCACATTCTTGATACGGAAAATATTACTACACCTCATGAATGCAGAGAGAGAGAGAGAGAGAGAGGTGGGATTCCCTTCTCCATGGTCACTCAAGTCTTCTTACTGTCACCATTCTTCTTCTCTATCTCTCTCTCTCTCTCTCTCTCTCTCTCTCTCAGGAATAATGAGGACTAATATCACATCACCATTATTAGTATCATCGTCATCATCATCATTGTCATATCCACACCTATATAATTATCTCCCATTCTTTTCTTCCATTGTTTTCTTTCATTATATTTATCTTCCTATTTACATGCCTACCTGCCTGCCTCACTACCTGGCTGCTTGTTTCACCTTTATGTGTATTCATTTAACATCAGCAACCTTCAGAAACTCATTAATATTTTCTTGCCTCCCTATCCTTCAAAATTACCTGTTTCTTGAGGTATGTGTAATTGTCTTGATCTACCTGTTCGTTGGTGTAAGTTATAAATACTTACCTGGATGTTTGTGTATCTACCTGTCCAGTACCCAAGAAGAGATTAAGTTGGATAAATTCATGGTTAGTGAGGTTAGGTGGGGTTAGGTTTCCAGGAGCTGCCTTGTGTAGACTACTCGGCCTCTTGCAGACTCCTTGTGTTCTTATGTTCTTATGTTCTTACTTATCCATGGCTCAGGAAGGGGATAGATAAATTCATGGGTAGTGAGGTTGGTGGGGTTAGGTTTACAGAGCTGCCTTGTATAGACCTACTGGCCTCTTGCAGACTCATTATGTTCTTATGTTTTTATCTATTTGTTTCTACTTCTCAGGTTTGTCTAGTTTGTGTATATATCTGTCTCTTTTACCTGTCTAGTGCTCCGTAACTTATATCTAATCAACTATATATGCCTGTCTAGCTAATCTGGGTCTGATATGGAGAGACAGGAAGCGAGCATCGTGGATTAGGGTCACAGACAAAAGCGAGAGAAATTCCAGTGGCGATTAGTAACAAAAAATGGACTTGGGGCTGGTGACATCATGCGTCGAACTGATTGCAAAGAGCCAGAGTAACGGGGTAGGAAAACCAGAGGGAGAGATGAAGTAATAAAGAATTGATAACAGATGAAGAA
>NC_066510.1:15931334-15936334 GCF_024679095.1 Eriocheir sinensis
AACTCGCTAACTCTTGCATAATTAAACTGGACGAACTGATACGGTAATGATGAGGTGAAGAAACTCGCTAACTCTTGCATAATTAAACTGGAGGCACTGATACGGTAATGATGAGGGGAAGAAACTCGCTAACTCTTGCATAATTAAACTGGACGAACTGATACTGTAATGATGAGGTGAAGAAACTCGCTAACTCTTGCATAATTAAACTGGACGAACTGATACGGTAATGATGAGGTGAATAAACTCGCTAACTCTTACATAATTAAACTGGACGAACTGATACGGTAATGATGAGGTGAAGAAACCCGCTAACTCTTGCATAATTAAACTGGAGGCACTGATACGGTAATGATGAGGTGAATAAACTCGCTAACTCTTACATAATTAAACTGGACGAACTGATACTGTAATGATGAGGTGAAGAAACTCGCTAACTCTTGCATAATTAAACTGGACGCAGTGATACGGTAATGATGAGGGGAAGAAACTCGCTAACTCTTGCATAATTAAACTGGACGAACTGATACGGTAATGATGAGGTGAAGAAACTCGCTAACTCTTGCATAATTAAACTGGACACATGAAAACGTTTGGTAATTTTTTTTTCTTTGTTTGTAGCTCATATTCATCAACGTATCGGGCTCCTACTACGACTATTTTGCCAAGGCCACAGAGAAGATTAACCGGGTCTTCGTAAGTGTTTTCCCGTTCAAAGCGTAGATGCCGTGTACAACTATCACTGGGATCGTAAAACAGCCCATGAAAAGCCCAACAACTTCTACGAGAGGCTTTTCAAAGAGGCGAACTGAGGCACCGGGGCGTTTAATAAGAAGACAGGCTGTAGAATCGTGTGGTAGTATGAGCTAATAATACCACGTAGCCATTCCTGCCTGGTCTCGTGTTTAGCATCAGTGGTTGGCGATGATCAGCCTTGGCGTGGGGCCGTGTTGTCGCCGCGGCCTGATAAAGAGTCTGTCAGGCCTGTCATTCCTTGCACTCCCTTCATCCCTCCCTCCCTCCCTTCCTTGCTTGCTTGCTGGCCGCTTGCTCGCTGCCTGCTCGTTGCTCTCCTTGAAGTGGTCACCTCACGCACCTCTCCTCTCCTCTCCTTTCCTCTCCTCTTCTTCTGCATCTCTTCTTCGCTTCTCGCCTCCTTTTCTCTTTTTGTATATCTCCTCTTTTTTCCTCTTCTTCCTGTGTTTCGTCTCCTCCTCTCTTCTGTCATTCATCTCCATCTCGTCTCCGATCCTCTCCTTTCCTTCTTCATCTCCTCTTCTGTTCTCTCCTTTCCTCTCCTCCTTCTGAATCTCGTCTCCTCTCCTCATCCTTTCCTTCTGCATCTACTCTTCTCTTCTCTCTTCTCCTTTTGCAGCTTATCTCCTCTCATCTCCTGCATTTCGTCTCCTCGTCTCTTCTCCCCATTTGCATCTCGTCTCCTCTTCTCCCCTTTTTCCCTCCTTCTGCATCTCTTTTTTTTTTTTTTTTTTGTCCATTAGTATTGTTATTTGTTTGTTGTTGTTTGTACATGTTGTTATTTACCACTAAGGCTACACTTTTTTTCTTCTTGTTCCTGTTCTTGTTCTTACTCTTCCTGTTTTTGTTCTTCCTTTATTATTATTATTATTATTATTATTATTATTATTATTATTATTATTATTATTATTATTATTATTATTATTATTATTATTATTTATTATCACTATCATTATTATCTTTACTTCTACTACTACTACTACTACTGCTACTACTACAATACTACTACTACTACTACTACTACTACTACTACTACTGCTACTACTCCTACTACTACTACTACTACTACTGTTAAGTATTGTGTGCACAGCTGCTCACAAGCTTAATCTAAAAATACTCTCTCTCTCTCTCTCTCTCTCTCTCTCTCTCTCTCTCTCTCTCTCTCTCTCTCGTTAGAATTGTGTTAAGGAGATGCGTTAGGTTTTCTAATCGTGTGTGTGTGTGTGTGTGTGTGTGTGTGTGTGTGCAAGAAAAATAAGGAAGTGTGTTGCTGCCCATCTCAAGGCTGAACAAGTCACGACACTCCATGCTTGACTGACCCTCCTCCTCCTCCTCCTCCTCCTTCTCCTCCTCCTCCTCCTTCAGATCACCTATATGTTCACTTTTCGTGCGACCTCATCCACTTATTTTCCTTCCCAATATATTTTTTTGTCTACGTCCTCCCTCCTCTTCTTGGTCTTCCTCTTCTCTCTCTTTCCTCCTCTTCCTCCTCCTCCTCCTCCTCCTCTTATTGACCTCTTCCCCTCCATCTCTTCATTTTCCTCTTCTTTTTTTGCCTCTTCCATCTTTTCCTTGGTGTCCTCCTCCTCCTCCTCCTCTGCGTCTCATCCTTGCTCTCACCTTTGTGTGTATGTGTGTGTGTGTGTGTGTGTGTGTGTGTGTGTGTGTGTGAATAACATGTGGAAAGAGAATGAAAAAAGATATGAAGGGAAGGAAGGGAGGGAATTAAATAGGAAGGATGGAAGAGAGGAAGAAATGAGTGGAGAAGAAGGACAAGAAGATGGAATAAGGGAAGAAAAAGATAGATGGAGGTGCGTCTTTGTCGTGATGATGGTGGTGGTGGTGATGGTGGTGGTGGTGGTGGTGAAGGTGATGAGGGTAACAAATGGTGGTGGTTGTGGTGGTGGCTCGTGCGCTCCCACTGCTACTGTGTGTGTGTGTGTGTGTGTGTGTGTGTGTGTGTGTTGACTCTTCACTGTACGTATGATGATTTATAGTTGTGTAATTCAGTCACACACACACACACACACACACACACACACACACAAGGGACAAAGCGTGGAAAAGACTGAAAATAAATAAGAACCAAAGAGAGAAAGAAGACTTTAAGATAGCAAGAAATGAATATGTGAAAAAAAGGAGGGAGGAAGAGAAAAGTTACGAAAATGATAATGTTGGAAAGTGTAAGGAGGAACCTAAATTGTTTTATAGATTTAAAAATGGAAAAATCAAACTAAAGGAAAAAATAGAAAGACTGAAAGATGGAAATGAGGTAATTAAAGATCCTAAAGACATGACTGAGCTACTAAACAAGAGGTTTCGACAAGTTTTTACAAAAGAATCACAATTTAATGAACCACAAGAAGATAAGATAAATGTTCAAACGGAGGAAGTAACAGTAACTAAAGAAGATATATATAAAATAATGGAGGAGCTGGAAGAGAGGAAAGCAATAGGACCGGATGGAGTTTCCGGTTTTATTTTGAAAGAATGCAGAAATCAGCTGCTTGGACCGGTATATGATATCATAAAATGCTCAATATCAACTGGTAAAGTACCTAAGGAATAGTGAAGGGCTGAGGTGGTCCCTAAATATAAAAGCGGGAAAAAGGAAGAACCTCTAAACTGTAGACCAGTATCATTGACCAGTATAGTTTGTAAAATATGTGAAAAAGTGATAAAGAAACAATGGACAAAATTTCTAGAAGAACACAATATAATTACAGAAAAAACAGTATGGCTTTAGACGAGGGCGTTCATGTCAAACTTATTCAGTTTTTACTCGAGAGTGATGGACATAACAGGAGGGATGGATGGGTAGACTGCGTGTATTTGGACTTGAGGAAGGCTTTCAATAAAGTTCCACATACAAGACTATTATGGAAGCTGGAAAATAGAGGAGGATTGAAAGGGAAAATGATAAACTGGATGGAAAGTTACCTAAAGGGAAGAGAAATGAGAACAGTAGTAAAGGACATGAAATCGGAATGGAGAAATGTAGATAGTGGGGTGCCTCAAGGATTGGTACTGACACCAATACTTTTCTTAGTACTATATATAAATGATATGCCGGAGAAAGTAAATAGTTGCATGAGTTTGTTTGCAGACGATGCGAAATTGCTGAGACACAAGAAATAGTAAAGATTGTAAAATTCTGCAAGAGGACCTAAATAAGATTTGGGATTGGAGTAAGAAATGGGAGATGGAGTTTAATGTAAAGAAATGTCATGTAATGGAAATGGGAAGGAGTGAAGAGAGACCAAAATGGACATACAGAATGGGAGATGAAGAAATATTAAAAGTTCAAGAAGAGAGAGATCTGGGAGTGATAATACAAGATAATCGACAGTCAGAGAGTCATGTAAATAGGATATTCGGAGATACTTATAGAATGGTAAGAAATATAGGAATAGCATTCCACTACATGGATAAAGATATGATGAAAAAGATGATTACCACTATGATTAGACCTAAGTTGGAATATGCGGAAACGGTGTGGTCTCCCCATGAGAAGAAACACGTGAAAAAACTAGAAATAATACAAAGAATGGCAACGAAGATGGTTCCAGAACTGGAGGGATTGTCGTATGAAGAAAGGTTAAAGGAAATGAACCTGCCAACACTGGAACAAAGAAAAGAAAGGGGAGACCTAATACTAATTTGTAAATTGTGGAATAAAATGGAAGAAGTAGATAACGTGGAGTTGCTTCTAAGAGAAGTAAGAAACACCAGCAACACATGAGGACACAGTAAAAAATTGAAAAAAGAAGATGCTTGAGAGATATAACAAGAAATATAGCTTTCCGCAAAGAAACAGAGAGGTTTGGAACAGACTAAGTGAGGATGTAGTATCGGTGAAGATTGTGCACAACTTTAATTAAGGAAGAACTGGACAAGTACAGATATGGAGACAGGACCACACGAGCGTAAGCCCAGGCCCTGTAAAATTACAACTAGGTAAATACAACTTGGTAACACACACACACACACACACACACACACACACACACACACACAAAGGAGGTTTATTTCCTGAGAATGTTTGTTTACTTTCCCCTCTCTCTCTCTCTCTCTCTCTCTCTCTCTCTCTCTCTCTCTCTCTCTCTCTCTCTCTCTCTCTCTCATAGTAGTAGTAGTAGTAGTAGTAGTAGTAGTAGTAGTAGTAGTAGTTGCACCACCACCACCACCACCACAACAACAACAACAACAACAACAACAAATACACTATCACCACATTGTTATCA
>NC_066510.1:15941334-15978834 GCF_024679095.1 Eriocheir sinensis
TATTATTATTATTATTATTATTATTATTATTATTATTATTATTATTATTATTATTATTATTATTATTTAGTTTGTGTTTCCCAACCCCCCTCATCGTTTTTCTTTCTATTTCTCTTTTTTTCTCCTTTTCCTCCTCTTTCTCCTCCTTCCCATATTTTTCTCATTCCTTCTCAGACGCCTCCTCCTCCTCCTCCTCCTCCTCCTCCTCCTCCTCCTCCTCCTCATTTTCCTCCTCCTCCTCCTCCTTGCGGAATTTAATTTACCTCGCTACTCAATTTTTCTTTGCGACAGAGAAAACAGAGTTGGTGGTGGCGTCGTCTTATATATTCGAGCTGGTTCAAATCCACGTGTTATCAAAGTAAAAAAAGGAAAAAAAAATAAAAAATAATAATATAGACACCGTTTTCGTTGAACTGAAAAATCGTTCAAGTAAATTAATTATTGGGATTGTTTATAGACCTCAAAACCAAGCAATTGAAATAGACAGAAAACTGTTGGAACAAATTTCTAACATATGCAATCAATTTCAAGCTGTAATTATGGGAGACTTTAATTTACTAGTAATGAGTTGGGGAGACACGTTAAATATACACTCAGGTCACGATCTATACAGTAACTTATTAGAAAGTGCGCTTTATCAGCATGTGCATAAACCAACTCGAGAAAATAACATCCTCGATCTTGTTCTCACAACTAAAGAAAGCCTAATTAATGATCTCAATGTTGGTACAGAATTCAGCGACAGCGATCATCGAATGATTTTGTTTGAGATAAAAATCAAAGAGGACATGAAAACGAGTGAAGAAAGAATACCTGATTACCGATGTGCGGATTTTGACAAACTAAGAAATTTACTAGTGAATGCAGACTGGAGCGAAATTTCTGCAGCCTCAGATAATAAATAAAGCTTGGGAAACATTCACAGAAACTTTAAGTAGAGCCGTGAATTTATGCGTACCACTCCATAAAAGACGACCAACAGCCAACTGGAAGCCTAAGTGGTGGGACAATCAACTCAAACGCCAAACTGAAAATAAAAATCGAGCGCGTCACAAATACTTAATTACAAATAATGAAACAGACAAAATTGAATTCCAAAGATTACGACGAGAAACGAAAAGAATCATATGTGTCAATAAAAGAAACCTAGAGCTTCATATTGCAAGCGCCAGCAAAACAAATTCTAAAGAATTTTTTGCCTACGTAAGAAATAAAAAAAGTTCTCACCCCCAGTATTGGGGCAATTGCAACTGTAAATGGCGAATCCACAAATGATGATAAAGAAATCGCTAATATACTGAATGATTTTATTGCCTCCGTTTTTACAGAAGAAATCTTATCCGATAGGCAACCGGAAGCCTCAAGATATATTGATGACACATCCTTGAGTAGTATTAGCGACATTGTAGAAAGTGATATAGTACAAATTATCGATAATATTAAAGTAAACAAAACGCCCGGCCCAGATAAAATTTCCCCGCGTATTCTTAAAGAGGCAAAACAGCAGATCAGCAAGCCCCTCTTGATCATATTCTCAAAGTCGCTAAACACAGGAAAAGTACCACTAGAATGGAAACTCGCTAACGTAACTCCTATCTTTAAAAAAGGCGACAAGTCACAACCAGGTAATTATCGACCGATCAGTCTAACATCAATCGTGTGCAAAATTTTGGAGACGATCATTCGCGAAAAAATGGTATTTTTTTTTTTAAGAGAACAGACTAATTAAGGATTCGTAACATGGTTTTCGAAACAAAAGTTCCTGTTTGATTAACCTTCTCGATTTCTTCAAATACATCTTTAATGTATACGATGAAAGTCATTATATATTTGGACTTTCAGAAAGCATTTGACAATGTCCCTCACAACCGCCTCCTTAGTAAATTGCAAGCTCACGATATAACTGGTAATATCCATAAGTGGCTCAAAGACTGGCTTACCGACCGCAAACAGAGTTATTATGAATGGTATATCATCTGACTGGCGCGATGTCAAAAGCGGTGTTCCAAAGGGTCGGTGTTGGGACCTGTTATGTTTTTAGTGCACGTAAATGACATTGACGAGGGGCCATCGTGTAAAATATCGAAATTTGCAGCCGACACACAAATAGCCAGGAGAGTCACTACGACAATAAATAAAGAACACTTTCAAGCTGATCTCGAACGTTTAAGTAGTTGGGCACGAACATGGCAAATGGATTTCAATATTGAAAAGTGCAAGGTTATGCACATTGGAATCAACAACGATCGTATTCAATATCAAATTAACGGAGTGCGACTTTCTGAAGCCAGCAAAGAAAAATATCTTGGAGTAATAATTTCGAACGATCTTAAACCGAGTCAACATTGCACAGAAGTAGAAAAAACTGCCAACAAACTGATCGGATTTATTGGTCGTACATTTGAACATAAATCAGAAAAGTAATATTTGCACTGTACAATTCGTTTGTTCGCCCACATCTTGAGTATTGCGTTCAGTTTTGGTGTCCCTATTACAGAAAAAAAATATAGATAGATAGATAGATAGATAAACTCGACAGGGTGCAGCGTCGAGCTACTAAAATGATCCCTAGACTGCGAAATAAACCGTACGAAGACAGACTTAAAGAACTGAACTTATTCAGCTTATCAAAGCGCAGGCTAAGAGGTGACCTTATCGAAGTGTTCAAAATGTTCAAGGGATTCGACAACGTTAATGTTTATGATTATTTTACAGTCTCTCAATCAAGCGTAACAAGAAACAATGGATACAAAATAACGAGGAAGCGTTTCAACTCAAATGAATCAAAGCACTTCTTCTTCAACCGTGTCATCAATGTATGGAATGGTCTGCCTCAAAACGTCGTCGAAAGCGAAACTATTTGCACGTTCAAAAACCGACTGGACAAATATTTAGAAGCTAACCCGAACATCCGCTATTTTGCTCCGGGTCTAACAGAAGATAGTGTTAGCTTAGTCCGTGTATGATCTTCCTTCTATCCATATAAAATCCCATTGTAGTTTTTCTATACTACATGGCATTCTTCCTTTTCATGCCAGCCTCGGCTGGAGGGACCGGTGGGAGGGGAGGAGCCTTCACCTTTGCTGTCCTGTGTCTCTGACTCGTAGATTAGAGTAGAGTAGACCAAGAGGTCTGTTGCTGTTTTCTTTTCCTATGTACTCCTTTGTACTTCTCCTTCTCCTAATTAAAAGACTATTTATATCATCATTATCATAATATTGCTTTCAGTCATCAAGGCAATCAGTCTTTTTTTTTGTCTGTCTGTTTCTCTCTCTCTCTCTCTCTCTCTCTCTCTCTCTCTCTCTCTCTCTCTCTCTCTCTCTCTCTCTCTCTCTCTCTCTCTCTCTCTCTCTCTCTCTCTCTTCCTGGAAAATAAAGAAAGGGGATATCTCGCACATGTTTTCACTTCCATGGCTAACGTCCCATCATTAGTGTGTGGTGTGTGTGTGTGTGTGTGTGTGTGTGTGTGTGTGTGTGTTATGTAGAGAGGAATATGTAGTTGTTATTTTTATCGTTGTCATTATTATTATTATTATTATTATTATTATTATTATTATTATTATTATTATTATTATTATTATTGATATTGTTTTTATTACATCATCTCCAACACTAAGAAACCCCCCCCCAAAAATATTAGCTTTTATTTTTCTTCTTCCCACTCCCTTTTCTCTTCCTCCTCCTCCTCCTCCTCCTCCTCCTCTTCTTCCAAATATAATATAAAGATTCTTCTATTTTTTTCCTCATAAAATTGCTCACGCTCGTGTGTGTGTGTGTGTGTGTGTGTGTGTGTGGGCGTTACCGTTGCCCAGAGCGAGGCGAAGATGTGAGAGAGAGAGAGAGAGAGAGAGAGAGAGAGAGAGAGAGAGAGAGAGAGAGAGAGAGAGAGAGAGAGAACACGTGACAAAGGTATGAGAAAGATAAAAGAGAAAGTAAGACAAGGGAGGAGGGAGTGGAGAAGAAAATGAGACTATGAATGTATAAATGTAGAAAAGAAGAAAGAAGAGGAAGAGGAGAAGGTAATGTAATGATAGGGAAGAGAGGAGGAAAAAAAAGAGGAAGAAAGTGAAAAAATAAGGATAAAAGAGTGAGTGAAAAGAGATGTGTGTGGGTGTGCGAGAGAGAGAGAGAGAGAGAGAGAGAGAGGAGGAGGAGGATTAATATTAGAGACATGACAAAACAGAAGAAAATGTCAGGAAATTTGAGAGGATTGAGGAAAAGTGAAAATAAGAAAATAAAAATCAGACGAAAAATACTGAGAATGTTAAATAGGTTAAAGAATCAAGAAGAAAAAGCTGACTGAATACGAAGAGAGAGAGAGAGAGAGAGAGAGAGAGAGAGAGAGATAATCACCTCCTCTCTCAGGTGTTTGGTTTTAATTAAGGAAAAGATTTGCGTGGAAAAAGGTACAAAAATCGATTAGGCTCAATTAGAAAAAAAACAAGGTGACCTGTTTTTATTCTCTCTCTCTCTCTCTCTCTCTCTCTCTCTCTCTCTCTCTCTCTCTCCCACACACACACACACGCGCGATCCAAAATTAAAATCGTTGTCTGGGAAAAATTATTGAATGAAAAGTTTAATAATAATCCGCTTTCTGTTTTTCTTTTATATTTATTGAGATTTTTTTTGTCTGTGTGTGTATATATATGTATGTATGTATGTATGTATGTATGAATGAATCGATGAACGGATGCAGGAATGGATGTGTTTTTTTATACACACACACACACACACACACACACACACACACACACACACACACACACACACACACACACACACACACACACACATTATAAGCTCTTTCATTGACATTTCTTCGTTTTTTTTTGTTGATGTTATTATTTAATTGGCAAACATAACGGAAACAATTGCCACATATTAGAGAGAGAGAGAGAGAGAGAGAGAGAGAGAGAGAGAGAGAGAATTAGTAACATTTATTCGTATACATTCATTTCTGGTTCACCTAAAATAGATATTAATTGTTATTATGATTCAAAACTGTCTTGTCATTAAACCACTATAACCGTGTGTGTGTGTGTGTGTGTGTGTGTGTGTGTGTGGCCTTGACGTCAGTGGCAAAATGTAAACATGGAGGCGGACGGAAAAAAAAAAGGAAGGAAAAAAAAAGATAAAAGAATAAAAGGAAGACATTTGAAATCATAAACACATTAGGATATTAATCACCTAATTACCTCTCTCTCTCTCTCTCTCTCTCTCTCTCTCTCTCTCTCTCTCTCTCTCTCTCTCTCTCTCTCTCTCTCTCTCTCTCTCTTGGAACTAGTTTTTGCGGCGCATTGTTGTGTATGCTGCCGCAGTTCTCCTCTCTCTCTCTCTCTCTCTCTCTCTCTCTCTCTCTCTCTCCTAGTCATGTTATATATATTTACCACTTCTTTCAATTATTTTCTTTTCGTCCCCTACAAACTCTCCCCTTTTTCTATAATTTGTTTGTGACTCAACGGGTTTAGCTTTCTGTGGGGTGCCCTCTTCTGGTCCTGACGATGGTGATGATGATGGTGATGAAAAAGTATGTATAAAAGTGTGTTCCTTGCGTCAAATATCTCTATCGTCTATATTCTCGATTATATGTAACTTCCTGTGAGCACTGAGGCCACGAGTATCTATGGCGTATATGTTCCCCTAACTTAACCTCTACCTGTTGTGTGTGGGAGAGGAGGAGGAGGAAGGTTAAGAAGAAAGGCTTGCGTGTTTAACTTCTTCTTAAATTAATCAAGATTCGTATTATATCCCTGCGATAAATAACACAAGATAATGATATATGTGTGTTTGTTGATGTCTCTATTATTCATTAACAAACTCCTACCTACTTCGCGATTCAGAAGACGTAGTTACGGTCTAGTATGTGTCTGTTTCATCTTGTTTTATCCAGTATCCATGTTTGTGTATAGTGTGTGTAGTGGTAGTGGTAGTAGTAGTAGTAGTAGTAGTAGTAGTTACGTAAATAAAATAAGTAAATATATATAAGACAAGTTAAAAAAAAGTCACATTCTGGTTTTAATTAATTCTCTCGCCGTAGGAGTGTGTCATGTCAAATAATAACAGCTCTCTCTCTCTCTCTCTCTCTCTCTCTCTCTCTCTCTCTCTCTCTCTCTCTCTCTCTCTCGCAGGTAAGGTCGACGCACGAGTGACGGCGAACGTGTCTCTCTCTCTCTCTCTCTCTCTCTCTCTCTCTCTCTCTCTCTCTCTCTCTCTCTCTCTCTCTCTCTCTCTCTCTCTCTCTCTCTCTCTCTCTCTCTCTCTCTCTCTCTCTCTCTCTCTCAAGTATGTCTGGAGAGGGAAGAGGAAGGAGAAAGAGGAGGAAGAGAGAGAAGGAAAGAGGGAGAGAAAAGGAGGAGGAGGAGAAAGAATAGGATAAAGAAAGGTAAGGAGATATTATTATGGGGGAAATTGAAAGGGAGGGAGTGGAGGAAAATCAAGAGAAAAATGTGAAAATAGGGAGAGAAGGAAAAAAGGGAGGAAGGAAGGAAAGAAGTGAAAAACGAGAGGGGAAGAGTAGGAGGAAAACAGGAAGGGTGTGAGGAAAAGAATGAGGGAAGGAAAGATAGAGGGAAAGAAGGAGTGGAGGAAAACGACTAGACAGGGAGGAAGGAAAGGAGGAAAAAGATAAGTGATGTGGAAAGGGAAGAGGAGGAGGAGAGAAGGAATGAAGGAAATGCAGAAAACGAATAACATGAGGAGGAAGAAAAAAAAAAAGAAGACATGGAGGAAAGAGAAGATGAAGGGAGTGGAGGAAAAATAGATGCAATTAGAGAGGGAAGGAGAAATGGAAGAAAAGGTAGCAGGTGGAGGGAGGCTGTGGAGGAGGAAGATGGAGAAGAAGGGAGAAGGAGAAGGAGGTGGAGGGACGAAGAACTGGTTAAACAAGAGAGAGAGAGAGAGAGAGAGAGAGAGAGAGAGAGAGAGAGAGAGAGAGAGAGAGAGAGAGAGAGAGAGAGAGAGAGAGAGAGAGACCAGTCAGAATTGATAGAAGGTAACGAGAAAGATAAACAAACACATAAAGAAAGAAAGAAAGAGAAAACAGCAAAGAAAAAGAGAAGAGAAAGAAAATAAGAGGTGCGAAAGGACTAAAGCGAGAGAGAGAGAGAGAGAGAGAGAGAGAGAGAGAGAGAGAGAGAAATCACTAGTGCTAACGATGTAAAGAGGAAAGAAAAAAAAACGAATCAATGAAGGAGAAAAGAACTTACAAAAAGAAAGAAAAAGTAAGACAAGCTTTTTTTATTTATTTTGAAAAGGTTGGAAAAGAGGAGGAAAGGAAAAAGAGTTAAGGAAAAAATACTAGATAATTAATTAGTGAAGGGAATCGAGAGAGAGAGAGAGAGAGAGAGAGAGAGAGAGAGAGAGAGAGAGAGAGAGACCCCTTCATCGACATCTTATAGACCACTTTGACCAACACTGTGACTCATATCCTCTCCCCCCTCTTCCCCCTCCCCCCTTTTCCTCCCCTTTATTACCCCTTCCTCCCCTTCTTCTCCCCCTCCTCCTCTTTCCCCCCTTCCCTCTTATCTCCCCTCTTCCACATCACGATTTCCCCCTGATCATCTGTAACATTCTTCTTCCCTCTTCTTCCCCTCTTCTTCCCCTCCTCAAACTCTTCCCTCTCTTTATCTCCTCCCTTTTCCCCCTCCCCCTTTCAGCATTCTCCCTTCTTCTTTTTTTTTAGTTCTATCTTCGTTTTATTTCCTCCCTTTCTTTATTTATTTTCTCTTCTAAATGCATCATCTTCCTCTTCTTCCCTTTCTATTTAATTCTAGCACACACTTATCCTCCTCCTCCTCCTCCTCCTCCTCAATTCCTCAACCTCATTCCTCCATACCACGTTCTCTTAATTTTTTTTGCTCTTCTTTCCTCTCTCTCTCTCTATGCTGGAGGAGGAGGAAGAGGAGGAGGAGGAGAAGGAGGTGGAGGAGGAGGAGGAGGAGGAGGAGGAGATGAGTATAATGTTATGTCCGGCGTACGTGACTATGATAGGAATGATGATGATGATGATGATGGAAAGGAGGAGGAGGAGGAGGAGGAGGAGGAGGAGGAGGAAAGTAAAAAAAATATATAATAAATTCCGATAATTCAGACTGTGATAAGAATAAGGAAAATAATGTATAATTGTACAAGGAGAGAGAGAGAGAGAGAGAGAGAGATCCAACATTGTGATGTATAGTAACCGAACCAGACTAATTAAAATCGGTTTCAGTTACCATAGACTCTCTCTCTCTCTCTCTCTCTCTCTCTCTCTCTCTCTCTCCATGCCTTACGTCATGCCATGTTACTCCATTTTTTCACGTTATCATATTTTCCCTCCTGTCTTTATTTTTCCCTGTAACGTTTATCATTCTGACGTACACACTTTTCTCGCCCTGTTTATCTAGTTCATCTCTCCCTCCTCCTCCCTCCTCCATTTCCTCTTTTCCAGCTCTTTGTTTTTTTGTATTTTAGTTCCATCGTCGTTTTACCTCCTCCCTCTCTTTCTTTTTTCTTATTATTACGTCATCTCTTTCCTCTTCTTCCCTTCCTTCTTAATTCTAACGCACTTCTCCATTCTCTTGACTCACACGCGCGAGAGGTCTAGAGGTATTGTCAGACGCCTCCACCTCTCACATCAATGTTTCCAAAGGCCAAAAAGGAGATCAGTCGGGTTCTAACGGGTGTGTTTTAGGCTCATGGTACAGATTTCTCTTTTTGGCCACTCCTCTGTACTCTATTCAGGAGCAGTAAGTAGCGGACTTTTCTTTTTTCATTATTGTTTTCTATTTTTTTACGCCCTTGAACTGTCTCCTCTGCTGTAAAAACAAAAAAACAAAAAAACAAAAAAACAAAAAAAAAAAGAAGTGTCAGACTACCACCAGGGTCATTCAATTACCCGTGGAAATGCCCCCAATTCCTAGGTGTGCTTGGGCGTCGATATGTTTAAGAATATGTCCTCAGTATCAGTTCTGTCGTTCGGCGTCATAGAAAGAAAGAGAAACTAAAGAGCTTATGATAAAAAGAATATATATCTAAATGACGTATTAGGAAAAATAATGAAAAGATTATTAAGTTAAGTTCTAATTTTCATTCTGTGGAACACCATCTCTCCTCCTCTAAACCCCACCTTCTCTTCCTCACCGAAACACAGGTTTCTGAGGCTACTGACAGCAACCTCTACTCTGTTCCCTCCTACTATCTCTATCCTAAATTTCAATCCAAAGCTGGATGTTGCGCCTACGTGCGCAACGACATCACTTGCTCTCGTACCCACGACCTTGACTCTTCTGAATTTTCCACCATCTGGCTAAGACTTCATTGTCATTCTATTATTAAATACATATGTGCTGTTTATCTCTCACCTAACTCTACTAACTATGTAAAATTTTTTGACTATTTGAACTCTAATGTGGAGCACATCTTGACTCACTCTCCATTTGCTGAAATCTCCATCTTGGGAGATTTCAATGTTCACCACCAGCTTTGGCTTTCATCCTCCTTCACTGACCAGCCTGGCGAACAAGCCTACAACTTTGCTCTCCTCAACGACCTAGAGCAGTTGGTTCAGCACCCTACTCGTAATCCCAACCGTCTTGGAGACAGTCCCAACATTCTAGACCTCTTCCTTACCTCTAATCCTTCTGCTTACTCTGTCAAACTGTTCTCTCCGCTGGGCTTCTCCGATCATAACCTTATTTCTGTATCCTGTCCTATCGCTCCTGTACATCCTCTGGACCCGCCGAAGAGGCGATGCTTCTGGCATTTTGCTTCAGCTCGGTGGGACGACCTGAGGATGTACTTTTCCGATTTCCCGTGGAATGATTACTGGTTCCAGGAGAGAGACCCCTCTGTGTGTGCTCAGCGCATCACAGAGGTGATTGTCTCTGGAATGGAGGCATACATTCCACGTACTTTCTCTACCCCTCATGCTAAAAAGCCTTGGTGTAATCACGCTTGTTCTCGTGCTATTAAAGATCGAGAGGCAGCTCACAAAAGGTTCCAGAGCCTTCGAACTCCCACTAACTTTAACCTTTACATTTCAGCCCGGAATCGTGCCAAATCTATTCTCCGACTTACCAAAACTTCTTTTATTAACAGAAAATATCAACACCTTGCTTCTTCTAACTCTTCCCGTGACTTCTGGCATCTAGCCAAAAATATCTCTTCCAATTTCACTTCTTCCTCTTTCCCTCCTCTCCTTAACCCTGACGGCAGCACTGCCGTCTCATCTGTCTCTAAGGCTGAACTCTTCGCTCAGACTTTCTGTAAGAACTCCACCCTGGACGATTCTGGGCATATTCCTCCTACTCATCCCCCCTCTGACTCCTTTATGCCTGTTATTAAGACTCTTCCAAATGATGTTTTCTATGCCCTCTCTGGCCTCAACTCTCAGAAGGCTTATGGACCTGATGGAGTGCCTCCTATTGTCCTTAAAAACTGTGCTTCTGTGCTGACACCCTGCCTGGTCAAACTCTTTCGTTTCTGCCTATCAACATCTATCTTTCCTTCCTGCTGGAAGTATTCCTTTGTACAGCCTGTGGCTAAGAAGGGTGACCGCTCCAATCCCTCAAACTACCGCCCTTTAGCTTTACTTTCATGTCTATCTAAAGCTTTTGAATCAATCCTTAACCGGAAGATTCAAAAGCAACTTTCCACAACTAACTTTCTATCTGATCGCCAGTGTGGATTCCGCAAGGGGCGTTCTACTGGGGATCTTCTTGCTCTCTTAACTGACTCTTGGTCATCCTCTCTTAGCCGTTTCGGTGAAACTTTCTCTGTTGCGCTAGACATATCGAAAGCCTTCGATGGAGTCTGGCACAAGTCTTTGCTTTCTAAATTGCCCTCTTTCGGATTCTATCCCTCTCTCTGTTCCTTTATCTCTAGTTTCCTTTCCGGCTGTTCTATCTCTGCGGTGGTAGACGGTCACTGCTCTTCCCCTAAACCTATCAACAGTGGCGTTCCACAAGGCTCTGTCCTATCACCCACTCTCTTCCTGTTATTCATCAATGATCTTTCCATATCAAACTGTCCTGTCCATTCATACGCCGACGACTCCACTCTGCATTATTCAACTTCTTTCAATAGAAGACCATCACAACATGAAGTACACGACTCCAGACTGGAGGCTGCAGAACGCTTAACCTCAGACCTTGCTATCATTTCCGATTGGGGCAGAAGGAACCTTGTGTCTTTCAATGCCTCAAAAACTCAATTTCTCCACCTATCAACTCGACACAACCTTCCAAACACCTATCCCCTATTCTTCGACAACACTCAGCTGTCACCTTCTTCAACACTAAACATCCTCGGTCTATCCTTAACTCAAAATCTCAACTGGAAACTTCATATCTCCTCTCTTGCTAAATCAGCTTCCTCGAGGTTGGGCGTTCTGTATCGTCTCCTCCAGTTCTCCCCCGCGCAGTTGCTATCCATATACAGGGGCCTTGTCCGCCCTCGTATGGAGTATGCATCTCACGTGTGGGGGGGCTCCACTCACACAACTCTTCTGGACAGAGTGGAGTCTAAGGCTCTTCGTCTCATCAGCTCTCCTCCTCCTACTGATAGCCTTCTACCTCTTAAATTCCGCCGCGATGTTGCCTCTCTTTCTATCTTCTATCGATATTTCCACGCTGACTGCTCTTCTGAACTTGCTAACTGCATGCCTCCCCCCTCTCCCGCGGCCCCGCTGCACACGACTTTCTACTCATGCTCATCCCTACACTGTCCAAACCCCTTATGCAAGAGTTAACCAGCATCTTCACTCTTTCATCCCTCACGCTGGTAAACTCTGGAACAATCTTCCTTCATCTGTATTTCCTCCTGCCTACGACTTGAACTCTTTCAAGAGGAGGGTATCAGGACACCTCTCCTCCCGAAATTGATCTTTCTTTCGGCCACCTCTTTTAATTCTTTTTTGGGAGCAGCGAGTAGCGGGCTTTTTTTATTGTTGTTTTCTTTTTTTGTGCCCTTGAGCTGCCTCCTTTGATGTAAAAAAAAAAAAAGTGTGAAAAAATGATTTTCACTGCGTTGAAAAGGTTTCCGTTGACATTATAATGAATTGCTGTCAAATAGAAATATATAGAAATAGAGATGAGAAAGACTGCGTAGGGAGGAGAGTAAAAAAAAAAGTTAGAGAAAATGAGAGGAAAAAAATGCGGTATCGAGTATTAAAGATTTCTTATAAAAAAATCTTGGCACGGGATGCAGATTCAAAAAATAATAAATAAATAAATGAAAGGAAATATTGAGGATAAAGCTAAGCTGCACAGGAAATGAAGATTAGGAAGAGAGGAAAAAACATGATAAAAAGTTGACAAACACCAACGATTTCACAACAAAAAATAATCTAGACACGAGATAAAAAGTGGAGCAAAAAAATATGAAAAGAAATTAAAAAGAAAAGAAGAAAGAATATAAAGTAAAGAGATTATGGGAAAAAAATGAAATATAAAAACAGAAGACTTTTAAAGGCAAACTAATAACGATATGAATGATTACTTAGAAACGAAATGCAGAGTCAAAAAAAGAAAAAGCGAAAAAGGTAAAAATAGCATCAGATCACATTCAAATAATCAACTAAGAACCAAAAAATAAATAAATAACAAAACAAAATAAAAACTGATTTGACCTCGTTCGCATTTTCTTTAGATAACAAAAATATACGATAATATAATAATAATAATAATAATAATAATAATAATAATAATAATAATAATAATAATAATAATAATGAAAGAAAACCGTAGGGATATAATACAACCAGAGAGAGAGAGAGAGCAGGGAATGGAGAGGTCTACCTGATTCAATATGACCCTTGAGTGTTAAGTAAAGCGATCTCTCTCTCTCTCTCTCTCTCTCTCTCTCTCTCTCTCTCTCTCTCTCTCTCTCTCTCTCTCTCTCTCTCTCTATACCTCCTCTCCTCCTCCTCCTCCTCCTCCTCCTCCTCCTCCTCCTCCTCCTCCTCCTCCTCCTCTTCCTCCTCCTCCTCTTAACCTGGATACAGATAATCTAATTCACCCACATCTGAGCAAATAAAATTGACTGTGCCTCTCTGTCTGTCTTCGCGAATGAGGGAGAAGAAGAAGAGGAGGAGGAGGAGGAGGAGGAGGAGGAAGAGGAAGAGGAAGAGGTGATGCTCCATGGCGGGCACCTGCCTCTGCTTCGTCATGCTGACCCTCGGAAGCAGGAGAAAGAGGAGGAGGAGGAGGAGGAGGAGGAGGAGGAGGAGGAGAAGAGATGCAAAACAAGTATCACCTTCTTTACAGTTTTTTTAGTCCTCCGCCCCCTCTCTCTCTCTCTCTCTCTCTCTCTCTCTCTCTCTCTCTCTCTCTCTCTCTCTCTCTCTCTCTCTCTCTCTCTCGAACTGTCAGTCTCTATTCAGGTCTTGCCATGATGAATGTTAGAGAAGAAGGAGAAGAAGGAGGAGGAGGAGGAGGAGGAGGAGGAGGAGGTGAGAAGAAAAGCGTAGGTGGATGAGGAGTAGGTGGAGCCAAGTTACTAGAGCGATTGAGTGGGAGAGGGAGGAAAGGGGAGGGATAGGGAGGGAAGGGAGAGGGAGGGTGATAAGGGGAGAGGGGGAGGTATCCTTACATAACACCTCAGGAATTTCAACCATAGAATGAATAATGGTTCCTCTCCTCCTCCTCCTCCTCCTCCTCCTCCTCCTCCTCCTCATTATCATCATCCTTAGATATATACATTTTTGATAGGTTTTAGTTATTTATTTTTTTATTCGATTTCATTCATCTCGTTTTTATTGACATTATTTTATGGTTTCTCGATTTCCTCCTTCTATTCCTCCCTCCCTTCACTCTTTCTCCCTCCCTCCTTCGCATTTCTTCCTCCCTCTCATGCTGGTGTTGCCTCATGCTAGGTTAGTCATCTGTGGACATAGTTTCTTATCTCTCTCTCCCTCCCCCCTCTCTCTCTTTCTCTCTTTCTGTTCGTTGCCATTGAAAACAAATAGATTCTTACTTCATCTTTTCCCATCGTGTAAGGAAAAGAATATCGGTGGTAGCAGTAGTAGTAGTAGTAGTAGTAGTAGTAGTAGGGCCTCACAACCAAGGAGAGCAATAATTGTAGGAATGTTAGAATTATCATCATTATCATCAGTATTAGTAGTGGTTGATATTTTCGCTGTTATTTCAGTTGTTTTGGTGGTCTCTTGGGTTGGGTAACAGGGTGGTGTTGGATGCAGCAGGCCCGTGTGGTGACTCTGTAATCTACCTTGAGCCCCCCTGACGCCTGGAGGCTTGACAGGCGAGGGTGCTGGTTAGGGGGCGTCCCTGGTCCAGCCCGGCCTGGTATTAGCTAGTTTTTCAAGGGTCTCGTCTTCAGTCTCCTCCTAGCCAGCGATACTTCATGTCAACTAAGTCCTAATCAAGGTTACGGTAGATGGGGGATCGTTGGATAGCTCTGTGTTGCCTTCGCTGTGTTCTTTTTATATACAACTCATTCAGATTCTTCTAGTTCCTTGATATTAGCTGTTTTTTTTAAGGGCCTCGTCTTCAGTCTCCTCCTAGCTGGCGATACTTCATGTCCAATAAGTTCTAATCAAAGGTAATGTAGGTGGGGTAGCTCTTTATTGCCCCCGCCATGTTCTTTTTATGCAGAGCACCTTCTTCAAATTCTTCCTAGCTCTTTGGAAAGCCCCCTGTTGCCTTTACCTTGTTCTTCTTTTTATAGTCTCTTCCTCAAATTCTTCGTGGTCCTAAATGCTGTATGTTCAGTCTTGATCGCATTTATGGTCGATGGTCGGTCTTGATCTCTTCTTTTTATATAGTCCTATCTTCAGAGTCTTCCTCGCTCAGCTCCCATTGCTTCATATCAACCAAGTCTTAGCCAAAGTGACGGTAAAGACTTGTATAGCACCCTCTTGGTCTCACTCTGCCCTCAAACAAAATCTTCAGCTCTGGTTATTTTAAAGATCTCTTGAGCATTCCTGAAGTCTCACAATGCCTGTACTCAGAGTTTGGATAAGCAGTTACTATTCTGCTCGCATATGCCTCGCAGTACGTCGCATCTTTAGTGATATTTATGAACTCGCATTGTCAGTGAGTCGCATTTTAATGATATGAAGCTTTCTAGTGTTTCTTCTGTCCACGGCTGGCATAAATGTCGACTTTGATGATGGAGATGACTCTTTTTATGCACGGATTAGTGATGCAGCAGGACTTAATTAAATCGAACGTGAGACTCCGCGTCCATCACATCGTAAGAAGAGAGCCAAACTGTAAAGCAAGACGAACAGGACAACTATAAGAGCAAGATCAGTAAAGTCACAAGGAAAACAAACCCAGAAAAGATTCACAGGAACTCCAGGAACAAACAAATAGTACGGTAAAGCTAAATACGGCACTGCAAACCCTAGTAGAGGCCTTCACCGTTTCATCTTGTTATACGTAGGTCTTCCATAACCTGCGACCTTGACTAACTAACTGTCTGGGCTTCCGCGGAGCTGCTAGTACTAGGCGATAACACCCTCACGGTCAATCCAGCTTCATAAACATGGCACTGCAAACCATAGTAGAGGTCTTCACCGCTTCATCTGGTCCTGTTATACGTAGGTCTTCCATAACCTGCGACCATGACTAACTAACTGTCTGGGCTTTCGCGGAACTGCTGTTTCTATGCAATGATGCCTTGATGGTCAACCCTGCTTCATAAACACGGCACTGCAAACCATAGTAGAGGCCTTCACCGCTTTATCTGGTCCTGTTATACTTAGGTCTTCCAAAACCTGCGACCTTGACTAACTAACTGTCTGGGCTTTCGCGGGACTGCTGTTTCTATGCAATGACACCTTGACGGTCAACCCAACATTATACTCCTCTATCTTCCAGAGACTTAACCCGTTAGCTTGCAGTTGTCATTGGCAGAGCCTTGGGGTAAACCCGTGTGCCATCAGCTGGACAGACCGCTCACCCCTCTCTCCAGTCCCGCTCTTTCCTGGCCTGCCTCTCGCTCGCCTTGAGGTAAACAGGTAGTGAAGAGTAGGTTAGGTAGTACTGCCAATGGTTACCTGCCCAACACCTTGCCCGATTCTGTGGCGAATGAAAGGCTTGTTAGTTTTTGTATGTTGCTTTTTCCATGACTTTTAAAACTGGGTGAGTGGGTGGGTGGGTCGGTGGGTGATATTACAGGGCTTGCTTGCAGTTTGAAATGTCCTTACTCTCTGCCTCTGTCTACCTAGCTTCTTTCTATCTATCTTTCTCTCTAGTCTATCTTTCTGTCTATCTATCCTTCTGTCTATTGTTTTGTCTATGTCTTTTTGCCTATCTTTCTGCTTCTCTCTCGGTGTGACGCTCGACAATGGGGAGGCTGACGCTAGTACGAAGGGTTGTAGGGTGCGGGGTCTGACCTATTCGTATCACCGTCACGCGAGTCGCCTCAACCCTCAACACACGCGACGCAAGACACAAACGCAACGCCTCTACTCCCTCTTTCTCTTTCTCTTTCTCTTTACCTTAGCCGTCATGACCTTCCCTTCCCTTGATAACCTCCCTGATAACCACTTCTGCAACACTGACACTACTGCTGCTACTACTACTACTGCTACTGCTACTGGTACTTCTATTTTGGTATCATTTGTTGTACTTTTTTGGTAGTGTTGTATTGTGCTGTGATTTTGTCTTTGTTGTTGCTTACTGTTTTGCTATTGCTTTGTTTCTTTACCGCTTCTACTACTACTACTATTACTACTACTACTACTACTACTACTACTACTACTGTTGCTGCTATTACTACTAAGAATGAATTATAGCTTGGAGATTACTGATGTTATTTTCGTATATGTTAGAGGTATAATACTCTACTTTTCTCTTCATTGTTATCATCATCATCATCATCATTGTCATCATACACAACTTTGCGCAATGTGAAGGGCGAGTGTTTCGTTTCTTTGCCATTGTTTAGTCAGTCAGTGAGTCAGTCAGAGAGGAAGATGAGTCGCAGGTGTTGTTCGGCCCACCAGGTGCTGAGGGAAAGGCCGCGCACCTGTCTATTGTTCAGAGAGAGAGAGAGAGAGAGAGAGAGAGAGAGAGAGAGAGAGAGAGAGAGAGAGAGAGAGAGGACAGGAAAAATAAAAGGAAAGGAAGAAAGAATAGAAAAACGAATGAAAATTAAAGTTAAAATAAGAGAAAAAACAGAGAGAGAGAGAGAGAGAGAGAGAGAGAGAGATGGAGTGACTCACGTAGGTGTCGATGGAGTGAGAATTAATGGATACAGATGAGACACCTTTCTCTCTCTCTCTCTCTCTCTCTCTCTCTCTCTCTCTCTCTCTCTCTCTCTCTCTATCGCCGTGAATCACCTCAACACACACACACACACACACACACACACACACACACACACACTTCAGTCTCTTGACCCCTTGTCAGATAAAGCGAGGCAGGGTGTTGAAACTAACAAGTGCCCTCTCTCACCCTCCCTTTCTTTCCTTTCCTCCCCCTACCTCTCCCCTTTTATTTCAATCCTCCCTCTCCCTTATACCTATCCCTTCAGTCCCTTGTACCCCCTTTTTATTCCTTTTCTCTCTCTGTCTTTCCTATTTCTCACGTGTATCATCTTTGCTGTTTCTCTTTCCTCCTTTTTCTCTTTTTCTCCTTCGTCTTCCTCTTCCTTTTACATTTCCTTCTACCTCTCTTTTTTTCCTTCTCTCTCTATTCCCTTTTTCGTATATCCATTTTCTCTCCTTTTGCTCCCCATCTCTCTTCTTCATGCCTACCCATTCACCCATTTTCTTTCTCTCTCCCTATTTCTCCTCCTCCTCCTGTTCTTGATAATGAAAGAAAGATAAAGATGAGTTATTGATTACGCTTTTTTTTTTACCTACTGTTTTGTTTTTGGTCCTTGAATGTGTGTCTGTCTGTTTGTGTTTGTGTGTGAGTGTGTTTGTATCTGTTTGTGTGTATATGTTTGTGCCTTTCTGTGTCTCTCTTTCGTCTAGAAGTTTCTCTCTCTCTCTCTCTCTCTCTCTCTCTCTCTCTCTCTCTCTCTCTCTCTCTCTCTCTCTCTCTCTCTCTCTCAAAGCCTCTCGTCTTTCAGCAGCTGGGACTTGTCATCTGTAGAGCTGCATATGGCCTGTCACATCCTTCCCCCCTCCCCCATACTCAACACCCCTACCACCATTACCCAACACCCCCACCTCCACCACTACCCCGACCACCACCACCCACCACCACTACCACGACCACCACCACCACCACCCATCACCACTACTACCCGTGGTATCACTCAAACCACTGCCACTGCTTCTATTACCCCTTCTATCAGTCCTACCACTATTTCAACCACGATTACCACCACCACCACTACCACTACTACAACCACTATCACTATTCCCACTGATATCATAGCCATTACCACTGCCACCACCACCACTACTACTTGCATCTGCCACTATGACCACAACCAATACTGCCACTTCTACAGCTACTACCATCGCTATCACCACCACCTCTATCATACACTCACCACCACTCAATGGACCGTATTGGCTATCCGGCGGCGACTCGGAGAAAGTACTGTTTTGACTTAACTCGGTTCCTCTTTTCTATTTCGGAAAAAAATAATACTGGTTGTCGTTTGGAGCCAAATGCCCAAACGTGGTACGTGCTGGAAGGAAAAAAAATGTATTTACCCTTTGCTGGTAAGGTTTTAAGGTTTGCGTCTGTGTGTGGTGTGTGTGACCACTGAGGGGCGAATGTGCCGCGGGCCAGTCTCCTGAGCGGTCCAAACAGACAAAACACAGCTGGGAGGTTTCGTATTTTTTCGCCCAGGGCTTTATTTTGCTCTCCAGCAGCTTAAGAATGATTTATTATTTTTTTTTTTTTACAACAAAGGAGGCAGCTCAAGGGCACACAAAAAAAGAAAACAATAATAAAAAAAAAAAGCCCGCTTCTCGCTGCTCCTAAAAAAGAAACAAAAGAGGTGGCCGAAAGTAAGATCAAATACGGGAGGAGAGATGTCCTGATACCCTCCTCTTGAAAGAGTTCAAGTCGTAGGCAGGAGGAAATACAGATGAAGGAAGATTGTTCCAGAGTTTACCAGCGTGAGGGATGAAAGAGTGAAGATGCTGGTTAACTCTTGCATAAGGAGTTTGGACAGTATAGGGATGAACATGAGTAGAAAGTCGAGTGCAGCGGGGCCGCGGGAGTGGGGGAGGCATGCAGTTAGTAAATTCAGAAGAGCAGTCAGCGTGGAAATATCGATAGATGATAGAAAGATAGGCAACATTGCGGCGGAATTTAAGAGGTAGAAGACTATCAGTATGAGGAGAACTGATGAGACGAAGAGCCTTAGCCTCCACTCTATCCAGAAGAGCTGTGTGAGTGGAGCCCCCCCACACATGAGGTGCATACTCCATACGAGGGCGGACAAGGCCCCTGTATATGGACAGCAACTGTGCAGGGAAGAAGAACTGGCGGAGACGGTACAGAACGCCCAGCCTCGAGGAAGCTGATTTAGTAAGAGATGAGATATGAAGTTTCCAGTTGAGATTTTGAGTTAAGGATAGACCGAGGATGTTTAGTGTTGAGGAAGGTGATAGCTGGGTGTTGTCAAAGAATAGGGGATAGTTGTTTGGAAGATTGTGTCGAGTGGACAGGTGGAGAAACTGTGTTTTTGAGGCGTTGAAGGACACCAGGTACCTCTTGCCCCAATCGGAAATAATAGTAAGTTCTGAGGCTAAGCGTTCTGCAGCCTCCAGCCTTGAGTCGTTAAGTTCCTGTAGGGTGAGTCTTCTATTAAAAGAAGTTGAGTAATGCAGAGTGGAATCATCGGCGTAGGAATGGATAGGACAGTTCGTTTTGGAAAGAAGATCATCAATGAACAACAGAAAAAGAGTGGGAGATAGGACAGAACCCTGTGGGACACCACTGTTAATAGATTTAGGGGAAGAACAGTGACCGTCTACCACGGCAGAAATAGAACGGTCAGAAAGGAAACTGGAGATAAAGGTACAGAGAGAAGGATAGAAACCGTAGGAAGGTAGTTTGGAAAGCAAAGATTTGTGCCAGATCCTATCAAAAGCTTTTGATATGTCCAGCGCAATAGCAAAGGTTTCCCTGAAACGGCTAAGAGAGGATGACCAAGAGTCAGTTAAGAAGGCTAGGAGATCACCAGTAGAACGCCCCTTGCGGAACCCATACTGGCGATCAGATAGAAGGTCAGAAGTGGAAAGGTGCTTTTGAATCTTCCGGTTAAGGATTGATTCAAAAGCTTTAGATGGACAAGAAAGTAAAGCTATAGGACGGTAGTTTGAGGGATTGGAGCGGTCACCCTTCTTAGGCACAGGCTGTATGAAGGCATACTTCCAGCAAGAAGGAAAGGTAGATGTCGATAGGCAGAGGCGAAAGAGTTTGACCAGGCAGGGTGACAGCACGGAGGCACAGTTTTTAAGGACAATAGGAGGCACTCCATCAGGTCCATAAGCCTTCTGAGGATTGAGGCCAGAGAGGGCATAGAAAACATCATTTTGAAGAATCTTTATAACAGGCATAAAGGAGTCAGAGGGGGGATGAGTAGGAGGAATATGCCCAGAATCGTCCAGAGTGGAGTTTTTAGAAAAAGTTTGAGAGAAGAGTTCAGCCTTAGAGATAGATGAGACGGCAGTGTTGCCGTCAGGACTGAGGAGTGGAGGGAAAGATGAAGCAGCGAAGTTGGAGGAGATGTTTTTGTCTAGATGCCAGAAGTCACGGGAAGAGTTAGAGAAAGCAAGGTTTTGGCATTTTCTATTAATGAAAGAATTTTTGGTTAGTCGGAGAATAGATTTGGCACGATTTCGGGCAGAAATGTAAAGTTCATAATTAGCATTATTTTAAAGGCTCTGGTACCTTTTGTGAGCTGCCACTCTATCATTGACAGCACGAGAACAAGTGTGATTAAACCAAGGCTTTTTAGCGTGAGGAGTAGAGAAAGAACGAGGAATGTATGTCTCCATTCCAGAGACAATCACCTCTGTGATGCGCTGAGCACACACAGAGGGGTCTCTATCCTGGAAGCAATAATCATTCCACGGGAAATCGGAAAAGTGCATCCTCAGGTCGTCCCACCGAGCTGAAGCAAAATGCCAGAAGCATCGCCTCTTCGGTGGGTCCAGAGGGTGTACAGGAGCGATAGGACAGGATACAGAAATAAGATTGTGATCGGAGGAGCCCAACGGAGACAACAGTTTGACAGAATAAGCAGAAGGGTTTGAGGTAAGGAAGAGGTCTAGAATGTTGGGCCGGTCTCCAAGACGGTCGGGAATACGTGTAGGGTGCTGGTCCATCTGCTCTAGGTCGTTGAGGATAGCAAAGTTGTAGGCTTGTTCACCAGGATGGTCAGTGAGAGAGGATGAAAGCCAAAGCTGGTGGTGAACATTGAAATCTCCTAGGAGGAAGATTTCAGCGAAGGGAGAGTGGGTCAAGATGTGCTCCACTTTGGAATTCAAATAGTCAAAGAATTTTACATAGTTAGTAGAGTTAGGTGAGAGGTAAACAGCACAGATGTGTTTAGTAATAGAATAACAATGAAGTCTTAGCCAGATGGTAGAAAATTCAGAAGAGTCAAGGTTGTGGGCACGAGAGCAAGTGATGTCGTTGCGCACGTAGGCGCAACATCCAGCTTTGGATTGAAATTTAGGATAGAGATAGTAGGAGGGAACAGAGTAGAGACTGCTGTCTGTAGCCTCAGAAACCTGTGTTTCGGTAAGGAAGAGAAGGTGAGGTTTAGAGGAGGAGAGATGATGTTCCACAGAATGAAAATTAGAGCGAAAACCGCGAATGTTGCAGAAATTGAGAAGAAAGAGGTTCGAGGAGTTATCAAGACACCTCTCGGGTCGGCAGCCAGAAGGGGAGTCCTCCCTGGGGGAATTTGTGGTCCCCCCCCCCCAGGCGGGGACTCCGAGGCTTGATGTAGGTGCGCCATTTTGAAATTTTAATTTTGGGAAAAGGTGTATATGTTGTGTGAATGTAGTGTGGTGTGGATAAAGAGAGGATCTGTCATTAGAGAGCATGCTGAACTACTCTCCGGTGTTGGTGAGACAATAGGGAAACGGTTAGTGAGGACATGGGAAGGGTCTTTGGAGGGCTTCAGTTCCCTTCTCACCTCCCATATATACCTCACCGGGAGTGGCTTGCGCCCGTTCGGTAGGTGTCTTCCTACCTACTCCAGCCGTTAGCCGTTACTCCAGCTGTTAGATAATTGTTAGTTTTAGCACCTGTAGCTATTTTGACTTCTGGCCTTAAGATAAGTGATTTACAGACGCTCCCTACAGCGAGAGGACTTATCTTAAGACCAGAAGTCGAAATAGCTACAGGTACTTAAAGTAACAATTATTTAACACCCAGTTAAATCATTCTTAAGTTGCTGGAGAGCAAAATAAAGCCCTGGGCGAAAAAAATACGAAACCTCCCAGCTGTGTTTTGTCTATTTGGACCGCTCAGGAGACTGCGGCCCGCGGCACATTCGCCCCTCAGTGGTCACACACACCACACACAGACGCAAACCTTAAAACATTACCAGCAAAGGGTAAATACATTTTTTTCCTTCCAGCACGTACCACGTTTGGACATTTGGCTCCAAACGACAACCAGTATTAATTTTTCCCGAAATAGAAAAGAGGAACCGAGTTAAGTCAAAACAGTACTTTCTCCGAGTCGCCGCCGGATAGCCAATACGGTCCATTAGCATATATCTACAGTGATTTTAACATACACACACACACACACACACTCGCAAGCATCACCACCTACACCATCATCACCTACACCATCACTACACGCATCACCACCACCACCACCCCAACACCGTCCTTCCCACAGCCTCTCCTCAGCTCATGTTACGCTGACTCACTCTCTCCTCCACCCCCACACGCACATACATACACATGCACTCATACGTAAATACACACACACACACACACACACACACACATACTAACGCATATGAGTCACTGTTTATTCTGTGTTTGTGTTTGTGAGAAAGAGAGAAAAAATAATGTGCGTAAATAACACTTACTTACACTTTGTTGTGGCAAAGGATGGAAAGTTGTTTTTGGTGTTAGCAAGGGTGTTTTATCAAATTATTAACTGTTTGTATAATTTGGAATTTCAGTATTGCAGAGGTGGGAAGGATTTTTTTTTTTTTGATAACTGCAGGAGGGTTTGATAGAAATGATAGTTTTGGTAGCACTGTAGGGATGAGATATATCTTATTTTGGTAGTACTACTTTTGCTAGGATTGAAAAGAGTTGTTTTTAGTGCTGGAAAACTACAAGGAAGGAGAGAAGCTGATTTAGTTAGTAAGAAATATATCGACACAAGCTATTACTACTACCACTGCTTCTACTATTACTACTGCTCTTCCTCCTTCTATTACTACTACTATTTCTAATTATAATACATCAACAACAGTATCAACAACAATAAAAGCAACTACAACTCCGACTACTTCTACTACTCCTAATGACGATAATAACACTAACAACAATGACAACAGCAATAGCAAACACCTTCACTACTTAACAAGCAAAACAAAACAAATAAACTTTCCTACATAATTATCTTCATTCATCTCTATACACACTCTTATTATCCTCATTAGCACCTTTGTCACACTGTACTTAGCCTCCCCCTCTTTCCCTTCCTTCCTTATTCCCTCCCTTGCTCTCCTTCTCCCTTTCCCTCTCTCTCCCTCCCCCTCCATCATGCAGTTAGTAAAAGAAAACGCAAAGGCCGCTCCAAAACCTTCTCCGTTCGTCCCTTTCTTCCTTTGTTTTGTTCAGTTTGGTTTCAATGGATGATTTTCTCGATTCGCAACCCTCGTCCCGTTTTCTTTCTCTCTTAAAAAGGTTTCTTTTTCTTTCCTTTCTCTCACTGACACGTTTTTTTTTTTTTGTTCTTTCTTTGTGTTTATCATCAGGAAAGTTGCGTCAGGTTGAGAGAGAGAGAGAGAGAGAGAGAGAGAGAGAGAGAGAGAGAGAGAGAGAGAGAGAGTTTCACACGCGTCTTAACCTAATCTTGTACCCGTCGCAAGAAGGTCGCTTGAATATGTGTGTGTGTGTGTGTGTGTGTCCTCGGTGTTGCTACGTGACTGTTCGTGCGTTGGTCTCTGGCAAGGTTTTTCTGAGAGAGAGAGAGAGAGAGAGAGAGAGGAAGGGGGGAGTGGGGGGGGAGTCCTTTCCCTGATATCAATTTCTTTTGTTCTCATTTAAAGTTCATAAATCGTTTCTGCGAACTTCAATTATCAATATCAGCGTTGTAGATATTATTATTACTTATTTATTATTTTACAATTATTTTTACTATCATCATTATTATTCTCATTGACCAGGGATTTCCACTGGGTGTGATCTCCGAACGTTCTTGTTGCAAGTATAATGTTTTCCTTTTTTATTATACATGTAGATGAGATACGAACTCTTTTTGATCATCTATCTATATATATCATCCTTCCTTTTCCTACTCATCTGTTTGTGAGTTTGTACAGGTGAGTTCAGAGGCGGACACCTTCCCAACAAGGCAGAAGATGACATGTGAAAATTAATAATCCAATGAGGTCAATATTCAATAACTCTTAGTACTTTTCAACGAGGGCTTCAGTAATTATGAGCTCGGTTGCTAATTGAAGGTATGTAAGCCCACCTGCGTCTTCTATTGGGCATCATCTGTCATTGTCTGTCTTTGTGTTTACGATTGTTCTTTGTTGTTGCTGTTGTTGTTGTTGTTGTCCTTCCCCTTCCCGTTATGGTCTGCTCAAGGTGGCTCCAGGCTCGTGGAATGCAGGGTTTCCATTTTCTTGCTCCATAAATTATATTCACCAGTATGCGAAGGCAAGCCGGTGAGTGGGTTTGTAGGTACTCGTCCTCCTAACGCTACCTTGTTGTCTGTGCCATGCGTCGTCTGTTTGCTGGTGTGTTCGTTATGTTTGTATTGCTGCTGTTGCTTCCTCTGCTTCTGTTGCTGTTATTACTACTGCTATTATTGTTCACCCCCTCCCCCCCCCCCTTCCCCGCAGGACACACAAACACATGTTAAGGGTGGAGTTTATTTTCCGCGGCGCCAAGGCTCCGCCGCCACGCACTCATAACGTGGGGGATTTTTTTTTTTGTATTTTTTTTGGTGTTTTCTTGTTTTGGGTTATACTCTTAAGGTATACATCAACAATAACTTGCATAGTACAAAAATATACTATGACCATTAGAGTGTGGCGGGCGTCGGGCGCGGGTGGGCGTGGTGGGGTGCGGGCGTGGCTTGGCGCCCCACCACGCCTACGCCGACACTGTGCCGCCCGACGCCCGGTGGGCGGGGCGGGGTGTGGCCGTAGCGACAGCCCCGCCCCGCCGGGCCGCCCGCGACGCCGCCGCTACAGTGCGGCGGCGCGGGCGGGATGTGGCAGCGGGCCGCCCACGCCAGCGCCAAAGGGCGGGCGGTGACGGGGGCGGCTGTTGGGGGGGAGGGGTGGCCGTACCCCTCCCCGTGCCCCACAGGCCCTGCCGGCCCCTGCGCCAGGATACAACACTAACACTAACATTATCAGTAATACTAACTTACAGATCTAGGGCTGTGAGGGCGGGCTGAGGGCGGCGGGCGCGGCGCCGCAACTCGCTGCGCCTCGCCCGTCGCCACCGCCGCAACACGCCGGCAACTTAAGCTAAATGATGATGACATAGGCCTATGCCGGTCCGGGCGACACTAACTGCTGCCGCCGCGGACGCAATATAACACGAAGTTCATAGAACTTACATATTTCAATATATCACAGATATATGGTGTAAAAATGACACACAGGGTCTGACGCGGCGCTCAGGTCTGGCTCAGACCGAGTCAACCAACATCGACCGTGCATGGAATCAAGGGAAATTACCTTCCCCCCCCTAACGCTAGGCTGGGCACACACACACGCATACAGACAGGCACACCGGGCTCTGGCCGCGCCCTACAGGCTGTAGGGGTGACAGAACTGGTACACGAGGCGCTGCGAGCGTTCGGTCTTCTTCATGATGCCCTTCTTGTAGTACTGGCGGATGGAGCGGGACAGCTTGTCGTAGTTCATGGCGGGACGGTTCTTGCGCTTGCCCCAGAGCCGGGCCACACGGACGCTGTCCTCGATCTTGAACACACCCTTGGGGCGATCCAGCCAACGGATGCAAGAGCCGTACAGTTGAGGCTGCTGCAGAAGCTCCTTCAAGAACTGCCAGAGGTGAATGTGCGTGCCCCCGCGGCCGCTGGTGGTGGTGGTGGTGCACGGGTCCTCCTCGGGCTCCTCTGTAGAAGAAGAAAGATTTGGTCACGAGCAGCTCCACAGAGACACACTTGCCTCAAATATAGCGTCAAATATAGCAAAGTAATATCTAGACCTCCGCGGCCCCCTTCCCGTCCTGGCCTGCGCCGCGCTCCCCCACCTGTCCCTCCATCCTGTCCACGCGCCGCAGTGACGCCCCGGCGCGACGGAAGTGTAGGCCAGGCAACAATACCCAGGTGACGGCCGGGCTGAGGCACCCAACGCCCCCCTCCCAGCTGGCATCCTCGCTGGTTGTTTACCACCTGCACCCCTCGACCCCTCCCCCCCTTCAACCGGAAGAGACAGCAGCAGCACTCCTTCCCCTTTCTCTTCCCTTCCCTTCCCTCGCTCCACCTTTCACTGCAGGTTCCCTCCCCCCCACCTCCTGCACCAAGTAACACCACCCACACCCACGCCCACGATAGCCTTGAAAGGAAGGGGCGCAGTGTTCGCCTGTACGCCGCCCATCGCTAAGGGTGTCACAGCTCGCCCGTTACGGAGAGCGATGATGCAAGCCACCACCTACCTAGCTAACTCCTAACGCCTCTCTCTCTCTCTCTCTCTCTCTCTCTCTCTCTCTCTCTCTCTCTCTCTCGCCTCGGATCAGTTTGAGTTTGGGCACGTGAGGGGGGGACAAGGAAGGAGGGGGGAGGGGGAGGCAATCTGGAGGTGAAGTGAGAGGTGTGGGAACAGGTGCAGAGGAGGAGGAGGAGGAGAAATCGCAAAACCTGGGAGTGGAGGGAGGAAAAGGTAGGTTGAGATGGGGGAGCTTAAAGTGGGAGAAAAAGAGGAGGGAGGCAGGGAGAGGGAGAGGGCGGCCTTGGGAACTTGGGAAGCCCTGTGTACTGTGAGAGGCCACACCCACACGCCCACACCTACACTTCTTTCTTCCTCCTCCTCTTCCTCAATCCTCCCTTCCCTAACTTGTTCCCCAATCCAATCGTTCCCTTCCACTTTCTTACTCTTTCTCTTTACTCTTTCTTCCCTTCCCTTCCTCCCTCTGCTCACTAATTCAACCTCCTTTCCTCTCTTTCACCCTCCTTCTTCCTCCTACTACCTATTCCTTTCCTTCCTTTTTTCCACCCTCCTTCTTTCTACTCCACAATCCTTCTCTTCCTCTCTTCCCCCCTCCTCCCTCTCCTCCTCCTGCGGCACCCCAGTCACGTATTAATGGCGATAGCTATGTCCCTGCATGCGATAGTGGCAGTAACAACAGCAGCACTCAACCGCACGCAACCGCACGCACTCAGCCGCCCGCGAAATGGTGTCCAAGAATGAAAAACCATCAAGATTTTCGCGGAAACCACCGACGCGCAACACACACACACACACACACACACACACACACACACACACACACACACAGTTTTTGCTTTTTACTTCTTGGAAAATTCGCCTCCAACAGCTATTTATAGTCTTAGGGGGAACGCCGGCATAAAGGGAGCGCAGGGGAGGAGAGGAAGAGGAGGAGGAGGAGGAGGAGGTCTTGCAGGGTCCTTGGTTGAGGCTAGCGCCGTATCACCTTGAGGTACACACACACACACACACACACACACACACACACACACACACACACACACACAGTCCCCGCGCTGCGCAGGACTCTCGCAGGACTCTCAGCCTTATCCTGCGCCGCGCTAAGGCCGATGACTCACGAGGGCACTTAAAGCCTTGTGTCGGGCTGATGGATTGCGCCAGCCTACCCTACTCCCCCCCCCCCACCATGTCCCTGCCTCCGGACCCCCCTTGCCCCTCCATGCCCTAGCTAACACTCAACCCTGCCATTGCCTTGTCCCTGTAGCACCCTAGACATGCCCCTGTTTTAATGTGTGTGTGTGTGTGTGTGTGTGTGTGTGTGTGTGTGTTGCCGCCCCAGAACGATCACTTCGGTGCCCTGATGCCCCTACTCCTCCCCCTTCCCATCCTCCTCTTCTCCCTTACTGCCGCTACCATTACTACCAGATGTCCCGCGAGATGCATCAATCTGCGTCGCCATGTGCACAGTTAGAAGGGCGGCAGTGATGGTAGAGAGGCTACACAGGGTCTAACCTCTTGTTGCAGGCCGCCTCTACCACGTACTCCTTCAGAGCGCATGTTTTTGTTAAGCCTTTAAAGACTAGCCGCGGGGGAAGTAAAGACAAAAAGTCTCTGCATAACTCTATCAATGCAACGTTCAGGTTCTAACAAAGTGACAGTCTGGCAAGCCCCGCCCCCCCCCCCCCAGCTATCCACCCCCCCATAACCGGCGGCCAGCCTCCCTAGATGGCCCCCGGTGCTCCCTGCCCAGCCTCGCCACGCCCTACCCGTCGCGTCCGCTGCCCCGGCCTTCCACAGGTGCCTAAGTGACGAGCCTCTTCCCTGCCCTGCCCCCCGCCCAACAACATGGCGTCAGTACTCACCCTCCGAGTCGTAGCCGTCCTCCTGGGGCGAGTGAGCCGGTAGGCGGGTGGTGTGGGCCACCTTGGGGCTGCTCTGCTGCTGGAGGAGCGCCGTCACGTCCAGGCACTGCTCCTCCAGGAACACGCCGCTGCCGGTCTGCTGCCCCTGGGGCGTGGGTGGAGGGCAGGACCCCCCGCCCACGGCTTGCAGGTGTTGTTGTTGTTGCTGCTGCTGCTGCTGCTGCTGCTGCTGCTGTTGTTGCTGCTGCTGTTGTTGTTGCTGCTGCTGCTGAGTCACCTGCACTACGGGCGTGGGCACCTGACCCAGGCTGGTAGTGAGGGACAGGGGAGGGCTGGAAGGGGAACCCAGGTGGTGGGGGGAGCCCAGGTGCGGCGGTGAGCCGGCTTGGGTAGACGACTCCACCTGCGGCACCTGCTGCTGCTGCGGCTGTGGAGGGGCCATGAAAGAGGAGAGCAGCATGGAGTGGTCCACCTGCTGGCCAGACCAGTAGTGGTACTGCGGCATCAGCTTGGGCGTGGCGCGAAGGGCGCCGCGCCAAATCTCCAGCTGGGCATACAGCAGCTCACCGCCGACGGGGGCCAGCTGGCGGAACTGAGCCTCCGTCAGCTTGAGCAGCTCGGTGCCGCCATAGTTCCAAATGTTGAGCATCAGAGGCGGCAGCTGCAGGTGGGCGGCCTGCTGGTCCAGCCAGGCCCTCACGTCATCCACGCTCCACTGGGCGGGGTCTGCGGGGGAAGACAACACACATTAGTCACCGCCACTACCACAACAACAACAACAACACGCCGAGACCCTGGCAGGCCCCAGCGGCCCAGGCACGCCTCCGCGCAGCCCCACCAACACCTACCCGGCGCGCCGCGCGACGGTGGCGACACCGATCTCGATTTCCCTGAGTCAGCCATGTTGGACAGGGGGCGATGTCCCCTCTCACAATCCTACACGAGCACACACACACGCACACACGTACACACACACGTAGCCAATAGTCCCGTCCCGACAGGCTCCGTCCCTCCGCCAAGAGTCAAGAGGTGCGACCGAAGTGGCCGCGCCGGCCAGACTATGCACCTTCGGATAATGTGGATGACAGAGGGTAACACTTGTGACGTCACGGGCCACGTCACAAGATCCTGGTCAGCGGCGGGAGGACCAACAGGCATTTCCCACTCGCCTCGTTCCCCGTGGCTGTCCTGCCCCGCGCCGCCCCGCCCCGCCCTGCCCTGCCCCGCCCTGAGGTCTGGGCGTTGTGCCCAGAGCCCCGCCACCCTCCTGCAGGGAGCCCAAACACTCAACAGGTGGGCGGGGCGGGGCGGGGCAGGGGAGGCTGACCCAGGAGGCGCAGGAGGCTGCGCCGAGCCTGACCGCCGCCATTACCGGTCCTGGCTGCCCCCCTCCCCCCCACCCCCTCGCGCCTCACCTGCTAAAGGTCTTGGCCCTTGCCGCCCCCTCAGGGCCTGAGGGGACCACCAGCCACCCCGTCCCGACCATTTACCTCCCCTTGCCCCGCAGCCCATGCCCCGAACATACCTCCCCACCTCCCTCCCCGTCCCCCAGCACGTCCACCTCACCCCTTTCCCCTCCACCAGGCCGTGCCACCCGCTCCACCATGATCCTCAGACTCTCCTCTCCCTCCACCTCGACCCCCGACACCTACTCCTCGCTCCTCCTCCACCACCACCGCCACCTGAGCATCATGCCAATCAAAGGCGTCTGTTTCTCCGTGAGGTGGTGGTGGTGGAGGAGGGAGAGAGAGAGAGAGAGAGCTGGTGGGGGGGAAGAGGAGGAGGAGGAGGAGGGTTGGAAGAAAGTGGACGGGGTGAGTGGATCCATTCCCCCTACTCGGCAGGTTAAGTTGGTCCAATGCGGCCTCTCTCTTCCTCCACCTCCTCCTCCAGACACAAGGGGGCTTTCAAGGTGCACAAGAGAACCACTCAGGGAGGAATGTAAAGGTGCCAAGGAGTGCTCGGCTTGGCGGCGCCGTGGCACTCTACAATTCTCCTCATCCTGTGACTCCTACTTACACTCCTCTGTTCTCCTCACCTTCCCCGCACCTCCTCCTCCTCCTCCTCCTCACCCTGCTCACTCCTCACTCCTCTTTGTTCTCTTCACCCTCCCTCGCTCCTCCTCCTCCTCCTCTCAGTTCTCCTCCTCACCCTGCTCACTCCTCACTCCTCTTTGTTCTCTTCACCCTCCCTCGCTCCTCCTCCTTCCCCTCCCTCACTCCTCTTCCCTTTGTCTAGCTGAGGCTTCACGTCTTTTTATTATTATTTTTGGTTGCCAGTTTACTCTTTCCGTTAGAACTCGTTTACTGCTCTTTCTCTTCGTCTTCCTAACTAACTAACTCTTATCTGTAGCTCTTCTCTTCTTCCTCCTGCTAGCTAAGATTCTTCTACCTCTTCTATGACCCCCATTCTCTCCTCCTCCTCCTCCTCCTCCCTTTTCTTTGAGTCCTATTTTCTATTTTCCTTTCTCCTCCTCCTCCTATTCTAAAACTTTCTTCTCTCACTCTCTCTTCTTTGCACCCCATTATCGCCTATTCTTTCTCCTCTCCTACACTCTTAAACTTTCTTCTCCTTCTCTTCTTCTACACCCGTTCTCTCCTCTTCATCTTCCTACTCTCTTACTCTCCTCTTTCTTGTCCTTGTCCTCCTCCTTACATCCATCCATCATCTAACTTCTCTTCCACTCCCCTTTCTCCCCTCAGGCTAGTCTCCCCTTCACCCATAGGCCATTCCCACCTGCCTCTGCTCCCTATCCACCTGACTTACCCTCCCCCCCTCTTCCTCTCCCCGGCTCTCCCCCCGCCCCCCATTCTCTTCGAAACTCCCCACATTGCTCAGTATGTAAATAATCTTATCAGGGCAGCGGAAGCCTCGTCCTGTAACCTTAAAAAAATGGTGATAATATAATGTTGTTGACGTCAATGCGCTGCTGATAGTGTGTGTGTGTGAGAGAGAGAGAGAGAGAGAGAGAGAGAGAGAGAGAGAGAGAGAGAGAGAGAGAGAGAGAGAGAGAGAGAGACTTGCACTTCGGAATATATCATAAAGAAGTGCAATGCCTTTTCCTTCTCTCCTATTCCCCTTCCCCTCTCCCCCCCCTCCCCCCCACTCCTCCACTATCACCCCCAAGTCCTTCGTGGGTGGAAATTTCGTCCTATTAACAAGGGGGCAGAAGGGACAAGGGGCAGAGCAAACCTTAAGGCGTTTATGCCACCAAACAACTAAGAGAAAAACTAGTCAGCCGTGAGTCTTTGGGGGGGGGGGGGGAGGAAGAGGGGAAGGAAGGTCAAAGAGGAGGAAGAGGCAAGGGTTGTGGAAGACAGGGTGAGAAGGAAAACTGAAGAGGAGGAGGAGGAGGAATTATTGTTGAGGAAGGAGGAGGAGGAGGAAGGGAAAGAGTGGTGGTGCGTGGGAGGTGGAGGAAGAGGAAAACAAGGCGCACGTGTGTGTGTGTGTGTGTGTGTGTGTGTGTGTGTGTGTGTGTGTGTGTGTGTGTGTGTGTGTGTGCTGTAAAACTTTCTCCTTGAACCACAAAAAAAAGAATAAGTCACGAGTAAAAGACTGCCAAAAATAAAACAATAAAAAAGCTAATAATAAAACTCCAGAGAGAGAGAGAGAGAGAGAGAGAGAGAGAGAGAGAGAGAGAGAGAGAGAGACCGCTTTAACCCTTCCTTCACTCCCTCGCTCCCTTCCTTCACATGCTGCCTGCCCCTTCCCACCATCTCGCCCTTCCCCACGTCAGCACCCTTGCCACCACCTGCAGTAAGGACCACAATGGCCTGCCTTCACGTACAATCAAGGTCAGAACTTAAGGGGAGGGAGGGAAGGGTGAGGAAGGGAGGGAAGGGAGGTTAGTTGTGTGTGTGTGTGTGTGTGTGTGTGTGTGTGTGTGTGTGTGTATACGTGCGAACTTGGATATAAGAAAGGAAGGGGGAGGGGGGGGGAGGGGGCAGATAAGTGTGTGTGTGTGTGTGTGTGTGTGTGTGTGTGTTTAGAAGTTGATGTTTTACGTAATTATTACCCCGAAACGAAATCTTATCGGTGAAGAATCTAAACAAACACACACACACACACACACATGTACGCAAAACAAAGGCCTGATCATCAGACAGCAAGCAATTGAGAGAGAGAGAGAGAGAGAGAGAGAGAGAGAGAGAGAGAGAGAGAGAGAGAGAGAGAGAGAGAGAGAGAATAAAGAAAGGGAAGGAGGGAAGGAAGAAGAGGGGCCTTGAACCCCTTCCCCCCATTTACTCCTTCCCTCCCTCTTTTGCTCCCTCCCTCCCTCTCTCACAGTTACTGGCGACTGTCCAGAGGCAAAAACACGTTTCTCCAAGGGCGTCTTCCTCATAAAGTCATTGGGAGAGAGAGAGAGAGAGAGAGAGAGAGAGAGAGAGAGAGAGAGAGAGAATAGGGAATGATGATAATAATAGTAACTGGGAAGACTTTAAGATGATAGAAGAAACAGATTAAGAGAGAGAGAGAGAGAGAGAGAGAGAGAGAGAGAGAGAGAGAGAGAGAGAGAGAGAGAGAGAGAGAGAGAGAATGCAGTATATATCAAATAAATTTTTTCTCTCGGACGTGTGTGTGTGTGTGTGTGTGTGTGTGTGTGTGTGTGTATGATGTCATGTGGTCAGAATGTGTGCGTGTCCTTCATTTTTCCATTCAGTGTATCCAGCATTATCATGAAACACACACACACACACACACACACACGCATTTCCTCATTCATTTTATTTCCTAGTCTCTTCGCCTCACTGAACAGCTCTTCAATTTTTTTACCCTTCTCCCTCCCCCCCCCCACTCTTTTATTCTCTCCCCCTCCTCCTCCCCGCCCCCTTGCAATGCCTATTCTCTTCCTCCTCCAACTCAAAACCAGATTCTCCTTCCCTCCCTCCCTCCCTCCTTCCACCTCACTACTATTAATTCTCTCCTCCTCCTCCTCCTCCTCTTCTTCCTTCACTTCTTTTCCTCTTCCTTCGCTCAAGCAGCCTTTTGCTATCAACATTTGCTCTCTGTTTCAACTCCCATTATTTTGTCTAACTTGCTCTCTCTCTCTCTCTCTCTCTCTCTCTCTGGTGCGGTTATACATACATGTTCATATAATGACAGCAACAACAATAATAATAATAATAATAATAATAATAATAATAATAATAATAATAATAATAATACTGTGTTGATGTGTAATTGTATTTTTTTTTTTTTTTTGTGTGTGTGTGTGTGTGTGCAAGGGCTCGTCACACACTCACCGCGGGGGATGTTGAGGGAGTCGGACACCCGCTGCACGTCCATCCTGGCGTGCTCCAGGGCCAGCTGCTCCACCGTCTCCAGAATGTCCCTCTGGCAGGCGGCGGCGCTGACGGGGGCCATGGGCGGGGCGGCGGGCGGGGCAGGAGCGGGGGCGGCGGGCTGGGCGGGGGCCTGGGGGGAGCCACAGGGCGCCACGATGAACCCGTCGTCGTCAGTCTCCTGCTTCATGTCCATCAGCATGTCCAGGAACCCCAGGCCGTCGTTGCTGGGGGAGGGAGTGGGGGGCGCGGCGGTGGGGGGAGGTGGCAGGGATAGGGGACTTGTAGGGGGCCATGGCGACGATCTTCTTATTGAAGGTGTTATCCTCCAGGCGGCCGCGCAGGAGGGGGTGGTCGGGGTAGGGGGCATAACCGGGGGGGGCCTGAGGCATCTGCTGGGGGGGCTGCAGGTGGTGGTGGGTGTTGGTGAGGGCGTGGTTTTCCGCCAGCAGCTCCGACAGGTTGAGGGAGGTCTCGTAGGACTCCTTCTTGGGGTGGACGGCTTGCTGGGGGCGGGCGTAGGGGGACATGTGGTGGGGGGCAGGGGGGGAGGGGGGGAAGGTGGTGCAGGAGGGAGGGGAGGGGGAGAACGGCTCCTCCTTCACCTTCTCCAGCTCCCCGGGTTGGTGCTGGGGGGAGTGGAAGGAGGGTGGGGAGTAGCAGGGGTCGGACCACTGGGAGGGGGAGGGTACTTGGCACTCCCCGTAGGCGCCCTCGTGGCCCGGGCTGAGCGAGGCGCCCCCTGGCACGGCCTGGTTCATCTGTAACGACAGGTAACGCGCCCCGTCACTCACCTGTGCGCGCACACACACACACACACACACACACACTTGCATTTAAATACTCCATTTCTTTCGCCCCAAGTGGTAAAAGTTTTAATCTTCCATTCATTTCGTAGTATATGACCTCGCACATACGCACAAACACACACTCGTACAGAAACACACATACACACTCATCGCTACCAAGAACATGAGATCAATAAATTTACTTGCTTCCTTGAAATGACTTACAATTAAAACTGAACTCTCTCTCTCTCTCTCTCTCTCTCTCTCTCTCTGGTCGTCGCGTGTGCGCATGCGTACAAGAACCACGTAGGGATAACGCAGCTTGGCGCAATGCAGATCTCTCCATGTACGCAGTTACACACACACGCACACACATTTATGACTTTATATCATCTACTTGAATGCAATAAGTGGCGAGTGGTGGAGATTGTGATATAAAAATGATGGGGAGTGGAGAGGGAGAGAGAAGGGGAGGGGGTGGGAGAGGGAATGGTTAGAGGGGACAGGAGAGGAAGGGAGGGGTAGAGGACTGGACAGGGGTGAGGGAGGAGAGGGGGGGGGGGTCGACAGGAAAAGGGGGGAGAAGGAGGAGAACGAGTCGGGCAGGGTTATGGCATGGGGACAGGGGTGGAGGAGGAGGAGGAGAGATAAGGAAGAGGAGGAGGAGGCGGAGAACGAGAAAGAGGGGGAGTTGAGAAGAAAGAAGACGAAGAAGAGGGGACAAGGATTTGTGGAGGAGGAGGAGGAGGAAGAATCACACGAAGAACAGAAGAGGGAGAGAAAGGTAAGGATGAGGGGGGAAGAAGAATACCCAATAAAGAAATAAGAAAAGAGAGAAGTGATATCTGGAGAAGTGGGTAGAATATCAGGGGGAATCAATGCACCTGCTACTGATGGTGCTCGTGATAGATAAGGCACACAGATGGACAGGCAAGCGCAAGATGGATGATGACAACACTCGAGAGGGGGCACTCAAGCAAGATAACGCTAGGCCAAGTGACTCAGACACTAACGACTGAAGATAAATGCTTAGTCAAAAGTTTACATGCAGCCACATTTCCATCGCTTATCATTCACTGTTGTCTCCATTGGCCTCATTTCTCATGCGTACACAATCTCTCTCTCTCTCTCTCTCTCTCTCTCTCTCTCTCTCCCATGCAGCACCATACCCAACAAAGCCTTTACACACACACACACACACACACACACACACATTATAACTATCCACCCGGGGCTGTGAAATCCACTCTCGAAAAGCCAACCCAACTCCCTCAGCCAACCAGCCACTCAGCCAACCAGCCAGCCACTCAGCCAGCTAGTCCAGCCCTGCACAGCGCCCCTCCCCTCCCACACACATTCACACCCTCATCTCCCTTCTCGCACACCTAAACTACAACCCGATTTAAAAGCCTCCTAAATTAGTATTCCCGTTGAGACTCAGTGGTTAAACTTTCTTTGTTGTGAACTTCTATTCTTTAACCCCCTTTTTACCGAGGCAGCGGCAGCAGCAGCAGCAGCAGCCACAACCACCTGTAGCTTTCACCAACTCTTTAACCCGCCCCTGCCCAGCGCCCTACCTGGACGCCCTCCCTCCGTATCCGCTCAGGTGTGTTCGTGCCCTGTGGACTTACCTCAGAGTAATACGCCGCAAACTGCATCATGGTGGCGGTGACGGGAATTGGGAGCAAGGTTTGTCTCGGAGCACTACAGCACACGTCTACTCCTCTCTGTGTCAGGACTCAGAGTGATTTCATTCTGGCCCCAGCGTAGGCTCGGCACCTGCAGCCACCCGCGGCCAGTGCCACACGCCGCTAGCTCCACCCGTACCTGTCCACACCTTAGCCTCTCCCTCATTAATCACCTTTTGGCCCTCTCTCCCACCTGTGATGTTAGCCAAAATTCCTGGCGAGGTTTGTTATTGTAGTTTTCGTTTTGTTTGAGCGGTTTTGAGGTTGTATAAAGGCTGTGGATGTTAAAACTGTCGTCGGTATCTGTCATGCAGCCACTGACGTCAATGGTATCCCATGGCAACGGTGCAGGCGACCAAACGCCGGTGGGAAAAATATGATGGTCTGAGTTTGTGCTCGGGAATTGGCAGCGATATTTCCCTCCCCTGGCTAGAATATTTAATCCCCCAAAGGCCGGTGTCGCGCCACTTCTATTTTCCCCCTCAAAAAGTCGGATAATTTCACATCTCTAAATCGTAGTCGGTAACTCGGCGCCGCGGCAGCTCAAGTGAAAGTTATTTCTCACTGTCTCCTCTACTGCGCACCTTCTCCCTGTCACTTTACTTCTCAGAACACTCGCTGCCGATAGAAATAATTACAAGAGGCGAATGGGGGGGCAAGAGAGCTAACGAAAAGAAGAGGGGAATGAATGAGCCGGGAGCCCGCCCCCCGCCCCGCCCAGCCCCCATCTTCTTTGCAGGGGAAGGTTGAGGAGATGCCGAAGAAAAGTTGCTATTTGTAGCCTCCTCGTGACTGGCCTAGGCGAAGGGGGGTGAGGAGAGGAAGGAGGAGAGAGGGAGGACGGAAGGGGGGAGGAGAAGAAAGAGGAGAAGGGGGAGGAGGAGGAGAAGCAGCGGAATCTTGTCGAGAGGAGAACCTACTCCGTCAACTTTTTCTGCACCTCCACTCAAACCACTACTACTTACTGCATTACTCTCCCTCCTCCTCCTCTCCCTCCTACTCCTCCTCCTCCATGTCCCCTGCGAAGATATTAGGCGCCATAACACCTCCCTCCCTCCCTCCCTTCTCTCCCTTTTCTCCCTTCTTTCCTCCATCT
>NC_066510.1:15983834-15988834 GCF_024679095.1 Eriocheir sinensis
CAGACCGCCTAGTCTGGACCATGGGGTTTGTGTGGTCTGATTTTCTACGTAAATCTATGTAAATTTCTCTCTTCCGTTTTCTATCATTATTTCTTTGTTTTCTGATGTTGTTTTTTGTTTTTGCTTATGTGGTAACACTGTATTTGTCTTTTTTTCTTGTTTTTGTTTTGTTTTCTTTGTTTAGTTGTGGTACGCTTCTGTGATGGTTGTGATGATGATGATGATGTTATGAAAAGGGAATGGGAGGAATGAGAGTGAAAGGAAGAAGAACAAGAACTGGAAAAGAAGTGGAAAGTGATAATAGATAAGAGACAATCGAAAATGAGAAAGAAGAAGAAGAGGAAGAGAAAAAGGAACAAAAAGAAAAAGAACAAGAAGAAGCAGAAGAGGAAATGAAAAAAAAGATGAATATGAAGAAAATAAAAATAAAACTGCACACGAAGAAAAGAACAAGAACAAGACATACAAGAAAACGAACATAAAAAAAAAGAAAATTAACAAGAAAAACAAGATAAGAGAAGATAGAACCAGTGGAGGCATTTGTTTCTGCACGATCTTCAATTTTCCTCGGTAAATAATTTTCGACTCAAGAAGAAGAAAAAAAAAAGGAGTGGAAAGCCGCGCAAAAAATTCTATTACTGCACAACCAAAGTCGTATTAGAAAAGGAAAATAAAACCGTATATACATATCCTCGTGAAGATGGCTATATACAGTTGTCTTTATAATTCCATCCACTGTGAAGGGGTAAAGAAATTGAAGCTTGTGGGTACAAAAAATAGACAATGGATGGTGGGTTTAAATGAATAGGAAATTGACGTTTAATAGAAACTTATAGAGAAGATTATGTATGTTTTTTTGTTTGGTTTTATTGTCTAGAGGAAGATTTTGACTCATAATTACTTACCTATTTGCCTATCGAATCTACGTCCTTTTTCCTACCTACCTGACAACCTACTTTCTATCTACTTACCAATCTACCTACCCCCACCTCTTCTCCCCACACGCCCTCCCCTCCTCCCTCTCCCCAACACAACCTTACCCAACCAAGCCTCACTGTCACGCGGGCTACTGAGGAAGGAGAAGAATTTGCAACGCCCACACTCCATGCCCCTTCGAATGACGTCAAAAGCTCGTCAAGCAGTCAGTCTCAGCGTTCCTTCCTCTCTGTTCGTCTGCTGCCATGAATCACCACCTGTCAGAGTGCTTATTAGGAGCCGCTGTTTTGCTTCCTGTCAATGCCCGAAACGTTATTGGCTGTAAATCACTGGTAAATGGCGTGATATCCGGCGTTGGTGGCTTGTATATCAGTGTTGATGAGGAAGAGAGAGATAGAGAGAGGTATTGTTATGTAAGAATGAGAAAGAGGAAGAGAAATATTGAAGCTTTTAAGTTATGTATTGTTGATGTTTAAAGTGAAAAGGAGAATTAGGAAAGAGAGAAAGAGAGAAAAAATGAGGTATTGTTGTGTTAATAAGGATGAGAAAGAGGAAGATGAATATTGATGCTTAAGTGATTTATCATTGATGTTTGAAGTGAAAAAGAAAACCAGGGAAAGAAAGATGAATATTGATGTTTATTAGGAGGAGAAAAAGAGAATAGTATTTTTTGTTATGGTAAGAATGAGAAAGAAAGATAAATATTTATGTTTAAGTAAGAATAAGTAAGAAAGACATAATTGCTCAGGTGTAAAGGAAAACAAGAAAGAAGATAAATTAGAAGTTTTAAGTAAGGCGAACTAAAAAGTGAAGATAATTAGTGATGTTTCAGTAATAAATAAAAAAAGGAATAGAAAAAAAAGAATGTATACAAGTGAAAGCGAAGAAGGAAGAGAAAGATAAGTATTGATATTTAACTAAAAGATGCAGGAGAACAAACAAGAGAAAGAAAAACGAAAACAACACCAACAACAACAGCAACACGTGATCACAGGGCAGTGTTTACAGAGCCGAAGAGTGACGATGAAGGTGGTGATGTTGATGTTGATGGTGATGGTGATGATGGTAATGGTATGAGGATGTGGTGAGTGATGGCCAGTCCAATATGGAGGGGGGGTAGAGGGCCTTCTTTGTATTCCTCTCTTCCTTTCATTCCTTTTTTTATTTTTAGTTTCGTTTGCTCTCGTTTTATTTTTTTCCTTTTTCTCAAGTGGGTATTTCCGCTGCTCAGTTGATTCGTCCAGAACCTTTTCGTTTTCTTCGTTTCTTTTTATTGTTGTTGTTGTTGTTGTTGTTGTTGTTGTTGTTCTTTTTTTTCTTTTTCTTTTTCTTCCTCTTTTTCGTCTTCTTTCTGGTTTCTTATGTTATTCCCGTTTATATATATATATATATATATATATATATATATATATATATATATATATATATATATATATATAGATATCCGCCTCTCTCTCTCTCAGTCCTAAATCCATAAATTAATAGGAAAGGAATCACTTGAATCGTTTTCACTGATTTAAAAATACAATTATTTATTTTCCCTTTCTTGTTTTTTACCGAATATGATGTTTTTTTGTGTGTATATGTGTGTGTGTGTGTGTGTGTGTGTGTGTGGGCGTGGGCGTGTGCGTGTGTGTGTGTGTGTGTGTGTGTGTGTGAGAGAGAGAGAGAGAGAGAGAGAGAGAGAGAGAGAGAGAGAGAGAGAGAGAGAGAGAGAATTACATAGAATTACATAGAAAATCAGACCACACAGACCCCATGGTCCAGACTAGGTGGTCTGTCCTTAAACCTAAATGAATCTACACTAATCAGATGGCTCCAAAACGTTGCTTTTCTACTCTAGTTAATATTAAGTTCAAGGAAGTGACGGTCAAGCTTGTTTTTAAAGGAGTCAATCGTGTTACACTGGACCACTGACGGTGGGAGCTTATTCCATTCTCGCACTACAACGTTGGTGAAGAAAAATTTGGTGCAGTCTGAATTTACTTGTCTACATTTGAGTTTTATGCCATTGTTCCTCGTTCGCAAAGTGTCATCGATCATAAACAATTTTGTTCTGTCTACATTCGTGAAACCATTAAGTATTTTAAAACATTCGATCAGTTTTCCTCGGAGGCGACGTTTCTCAAGAGAGAACATGTTAAGGGTGGAAAGCCTTTCTTCGTAGGATTTGTTGCGCAAGGAAGGGATCATTTATGTTGCCCGACGCTGAACACCTTCTAATTTAGCAATGTCCTTTGCATGGTGAGGAGACCAAAACTGTACCGCATATTCCAAGTGGGGTCTGACTAAACTATTGTAGAGGGGAAGTATTACATCTTTATTCTTGAATCAAAAGTTTCTTTTAATGAAGCTCAACATTCTGTTCGCTTTATTTGCTGCATCGATGCATTGATGTGAGAATTTGAGGTTTTACAAGATTTTGACCCCCAAGTTCTTAACGCATTGAACGCTTATGAGTTTAACCCCGCGCATTTCGTAATCGAACTTCTTATTTCTTGTTCCAACTTGAAGGACCTGACACTTGTCTACTTAAAGGGCATCTCCCATCTATCCGACCAAGCTGAAATTTTGTGCAAATCCTCTTGGAGGCTTTGCCTATCTTCGTCAGTGAGAACCGAGTCACCAATCTTTGTGTCGACTGCAAATTTACTAATGCGATTATTGAGTCCAACATCCACATCGTTGATGTAAATAATGAAGAGCACTGGGCCAAGAACCGAGCCCTGAGGAACCGAGAGAGAGAGGGGTGACAGCAGGGTTTGGCACCAGCAGGATATGGCGTCAAGGGTCACGCAAGCAAACACACACACACACACACACACACACACACACACACACACACACACACACACACACACACACACACACACACACACACACAGAAAGGAAATGAAGGAAATTAAATGAGAGAAAAGGGGATGTGAGATCAGCAGAGAGAGAGAGAGAGAGAGAGAGAGAGAGAGAGAGAGAGAGAGAGAGAGAGAATAGTGAGTAATGCAAGGAAAAGTAGGAAAGGAATGAAGAGACAATAGAAAGAAAATACAGTCAAACTTGGGTCAGAGAAAGAAGAGAGAGAGAGAGAGAGAGAGAGAGATATTTACATAGATTTACATAGAAAATCAGACCACACAGACCCCATGGTCCAGACTAGGTGGTCTGTTCTTAAACTTAAGTGATTTTACATTAATCACATGGCTCCAAAACTTTACATTTCAACTCTAGTTAATATTAAGTTGAAGGAAATGTCGGTCGAGCTTGTTTTTAAATGAAACAATCGTGTTACACTGGACCACTGAAGGTGGGAGCTTATTCCATTCTCGCACTACAACGTTGGTGAAGAAAAATTTGGTGCAGTCTGAATTTACTTGCCTACATTTAAGTTTTGTGCCATTGTTCTTCGTTCGCAAAGTGTCATCGATCATAAACAATTTTGATCTGTCTACATTCGTGAAACCATTAAGTATTTTAAAACATTCGATCAGTTTTCCTCGGAGGCGACGTTTCTCAAGAGAGAACATGTTAAGGGTGAAAAGTCTTTCTTCGTAGGATTTGTTGCGCAAGGAAGGGATAATTTTTGTTGGCCGACGCTGAACACCTTCTAATTTAGCAATGTCCTTTGCATGGTGGGGAGACCAAAACTGTACCGCATATTCTAAGTGGGGTCTGACTAAACAGTTGTAGAGCGGAAGTATTACATCTTCATTTTCGAATAAAAAAAGTATCTTTTAATAAAGCTCAACATTCAGTTCACTTTATTTGCTGCATCGATGCATTGCTGTGAGAATTTGAGGTTTGACGCGATTTTGACACCCAGGTTGAAGGGCATCTATCGAACTTATTTCTTGTTGCAACTTGAAGGACCTGGCACTTGTCTACGTTAAAGGGCATCTCCCATCTATCCGACCAAACTGAAATGTTGTGCAAATCTTCTTGGAGGCTTTGCCTATCTTCGTCAGTGAGAACCGAGTTACCAATCTTTGTGTCGTCTGCAAATTTACTAATGCGATTATTGAGTTCAACATCCACATCGTTGATGTAAATAATGAAGAACACTGAGGCAG
>NC_066510.1:15993834-16006334 GCF_024679095.1 Eriocheir sinensis
CAAATTTATTACGGTGCTCACGTTAATTATCTACCTGGCATTGGCTCAATCATATGTTATTGAAGGGTTCAGGTAAGGTGAGTGTGTGTGTGTGTGTGTGTGTGTGTGTGTGTGTGTGTGTGTGTGTGTGTGTGTGTGTGTGTGTGTGTGTGTGTGTGTGTGTGTGTGTGTGTGTGTGTGTGTGTGTGTGTGTGTGTGTGTGTGTGTGTGTGTGTGTGTGTGTGTGTGTGTGTGTGTGTGTGTGTGTGTGTGTGTGTGTGTGTGTGTGTGTGTGTGTGTGTGTGTGTGTGTGTGTGTGTGACGAATGTGCAAGAAATTAAACTGATAACATTTAATTACTGAGAGAGAGAGAGAGAGAGAGAAGGTCAGCGACAGGTCACGTCATGTCGACAAGAGGTCAGGTTAGGTCACAGAAGGTCAATCTGCATTTATACGTGGATCAAAAATTCTCTCTCTCTCTCTCTCTCTCTCTCTCTCTCTCTCTCTCTCTCTCTCTCTCTCTCTCTCTCTCTCTCCATTTTCTTCTTTTTCATCACTTTTATGATTTTAAACATTCATATCTCCTCTTGCTCCTCCTCCTCCTTCTCCCCCTCCTTTTCCTCCCCCTCTCCTACTCCTCCTCCTCATCTTTCCTCACCTGTTAGACAAGTGACCTTTGCCGGGATATTCCACCTCCCTCCCTCCTCCTTCTCCTCCCTCCCTCCTCCTCTCCCTCCCTTCTCTCCATTCCTCCTCTCCCTCTCCTCCCTCCCATCTTTCCGTCACCCCACCGATTCCTCCTCCTATCTGTCTCCTTCCCTCCTTCTCACCCTCTTTCCCGCCTTCTCTCCTTACCTCTTCTCTCTTCCCTCTCTTTCTCTCTCTCTCTCTCTCTCTCTCTCTCTCCGTCCAAGCTCTCTCTCTCTCTCTCTCTCTCTCTCTCTCTCTCTCTCTCTCTCTCTCTCTCTCTCTCATTAAATCTCCTACCCCCAAAAACACTCGATTGATTGTACAAAAAAAGAATAAATTATAACTTGTAATGCTTTATCTGACTCTTGAGCAAACAGGTTGAGGGAAGCAATGGTGAGTTACAGAGTCAAGTATAACCCTGGAAGTTAAACTAATGATCTCTTGCCCGCTGAAAATGTATACACACACTTAGCAAAAATTGATATGTTTGGGTGATATGTGTTGGCTTATACGTTTTCTATTTTTTCTTTTGGAAGGATGAGGTGAATTTTTGAGGGTATAAATAGCAGTGGTGTGGAGGGGGTTAAGGCGTGGGAAAATGAAGAAAGGTAAAAAGAGCAGAAAAAAAGATGAGAGGGAAGGATGGAAAGGGAAAACTGGGAGGAGAAAAGAGATGAAAAAGGGAATGAAATGGAGGAAGAGGAAAGAGAAAATGAAGAAGGATAATTAAAAGAGTAGAAAAAAGATGAAAGGGAAGAATGGAAAGGGAAAACTGAGAAGAGAAAAGAGAAAGAGGGAAAGGGAAAACAGAGAAGAGAAAAGAGATGAAAAAAGAATGAAATGGAGGAAGAGGAAAGAGAAAATGAAGAAGGACAATAAAGAAGTAGAAAAAGAGATGAAAGGGAAGGATGGGAAAGGAAAACTGAGAAGAGAAAATATAAGAAAAAGGGAATGAAATGGAGGCAGGGGAAAGAGAAAATGAAGAATGATAATAAAAAGAGTAGAAAAAAAGATGAAAGGGAAAACTGAGATGAGAAAAGAGATGAAAAAGGAATGAAATGGAGGAAGGGAAAGAGAAAAAGAAGAAGGATGATAAAAAAAGTAGAAAAAAATATAACAGGGAAGAAAGGAAAGGGAAAGCTGTGAGGAGAAAATAGAAGAAAATGGGATGAAATGGAGGGAAAACAAAGGGTAAGAAGAAGAAGAAGAAGAAGAATAGAAGAGTATTTTCTTATTGGTCTACGTATTCGTGTATTTCCTGACGAGCGGATAGAGTCTGAGATCGTCACTTCCCCTCCTTTGCCTTCCTTTCGCGTCGTTTCCCTTCCTTCCTCTGCCCGTCACATCGCACCACATCCCTTCCCATGCCTTGCCTTTCCGTTCTGTTCCCTTTTCTTTTCTTTTCTTTTCTTCTTTCTCCTGCCTTTTCATCTCTTCTCTTCTCTTCTCTTTTCTTTTCTTTTCTTTTCTCTTCTCTTCTCTTCTCTTCTCTTCTCTTCTCTTCTCTTCTCTTCTCTTCTCTTCTCTTATCTTCTCTTCTCTTCTCTTCTCTTCTCTTCTTTTTTCTCCCTTCCCTTCAGTTCAATACAGTCATTAACGTAACCTAATCTAACCTTTTTTTGCCCTTGAGCTTCATCTTGTTCTGTAAAAAGATCAATAATAATAATAATAATAATAATAATAATAATAATAATAATAATAATAATAATAATAATAATAATAATAGTAATAGTAATTTGAGATTACAGTAATTGGAAAGATCTTAAATTCATTATATTTTTTTTCCCATGATGACTGAGGGAATAAATTTTTGGAAGTTCATCACACTGCTACTGCAAATAAAACTAAAATAAATGAAATAAAAAGGCTTGGTTTTTTTTTGTTTTTTTCAATTTTATTTCTTTCTATATTTCCTTTCTTTATTTGCTGTTGCTGTGTTCTGCGGTGTCATTGTCCTCTATCCTCCTCCTTCATTTACTCTTTCTTTCCTTTCCCTCCATTTCACCCCCTTTTTCTTCTTTTTCCTCCTTTCAATTTTCCCTTTCCATCTTCCCCTTCATCTTTTTTTCTACTCGTTGTCATCCCTTTTCCTTCATTTTCCCTTTCCATCTTCCCCTTCATCTTTTTTTACTCGTTATCATCCCTTTTCCTTCCTTTTTTCCTCCCTTCCTTCATAAATTAAAATGTAATATAAAAAAGCTTGACAGGACGAGACAGACGAGCATGTAAAAATGTGCGCAGGACGGCCGGAGAAGTCAATCAGGGAGGAGCGATCTTCATGCTCCAGTAATTGTTGTGGGGGGGAGACTTCACTACCTGTAACGATGGTGTCAGCACTAATGATTGTGGGGGCCGATATTGAGTGTGTGAGGGGGTGTAAAGGGGGTAAGGGGGGGGCGGGGTGATGTGGTTGGTTAAACATCATTATTTTGCTTGATATTCGTTGCTGCAGGCTTGATGTTTTTTTTTATTATTATTTTTTTTTTTGTTGTGTTTTGCGGCGTCATCGTTCTCATTTCTCCTCCTCCTCCTTCATTTTCTCTTCCCTTCCCTCCCTTTCATTCCCGTTTTTCTACTCCTTCTTATCTTTTGTTTTCTCTTCTCTTCTCTTCCCTCCTTTCATCCCTCTTCCTCCTCTTCCCTTTCTCCCTTCCTTTATCTCTATTTATTCTCTGTTCCTCCTATTCCCCTGTTTTTCCCCTTTTTTTCCTCCTTTTCCCTTTCATCTCTTCCCTGTCTTTGTTTCCCCTTCCTTTTATTTCCTCTCTTCATCTAATCATTCTTCCATTTCCTTCTCACTATAATTTATTCTCCCTTCCCTTCTCCTCTCTTTCCTTCAGTCCATTCACCCCTTTTTCCTCTTCATCCCCTATCCTCCCTTCGTCTTTCCTCAAACCCTCCCTTCACCCTTCATATCCTACCCTTCCCAAGCCCCCCTGCCCCTTCCTCTTGCCCCTTTCCTTCATAAACACGTTCAAGTTATTGGAAGGGGGGCAGACGAAAGGGGCAGGTGAAGGGGGGTAGAAGAATGGGGTATAGAGGGCACTGACTTGTATGTTTTTTTTCTTGTTGCCTTGCAGGGTGTGAAGGTATGTCTGTACAGAGTTCGCCTTGAGGATAAAAGAATGGGTTGGTAAGTACCGGGTGGCTTGTTTTGTTTATTTATTTATTTATTTATTTATTTATTTTTTGGAGTTGCTCATGCTCCTCTTTCTCTTTTTTCTCCTCTTCTTTTTTCTTCTCCTCCTCCTCCTCCTCCTCCTCCTCCTTCTTTCTTATCCATCTTTTCCTTCTGCTTTCCTTCTGCTTTTTTATTTCTCTGTTTCCTTCTTCTCTTTGTCTTCTTCCTCCATCTCCTTCTCTTTTTCTTCTTCCTCCATCTCCTTCTCCTTTTTTTTCTTCTTCCTCCTTCTCCTCTTTTTCTTCTTCCTTCTTCTCCTCCTCTTTTTCTTCTTCCTCCTTCTCCTCCTCTTTTTCTTCTTCTTCCTCCTTCTCCTTCTCCTCTTTTCTTCTTTCTCTTTTTTCTTCTCTTTTCCCCTGCCACCTTTTCATCTTTTCCTTCTATTCCACCTCCTCTTCATTCTTATATTTCTTCACCGACACCGCCACCTTCTTTCTCCTCCTCCTCCTCCTTCTCCTCCTCACCTATTCCCTTTCTATATACTTTACTCCACTCCATCCACTATCTAACCACTCCTCCTCCTCCTCCTCCTCCTCACCTATTCCCTTTCTATATACTTTACTCCACTCCATCCACTATCTAACCATTCCTCCTCCTCCTCCTCCTCCTCCTCCTTCCTTTCCTGCCAGCTTTGTCTGGAAGGATGGGGGGGTGGGGAGGAGCCTTCGCATTTGCTGTCCTTCATCTTCTACCTTTGATTAGATAATTAGTGTAGCTTATCACAAACAGCCTCGTATGGACCATCAGGTCTGCTGTTGTGTGTTCTTCCTTTGTGTTCCTTTGTGTTCCTCCTCCTCCTCCTCTGATATCACAGCCGAATCATGTCCATTGCCAAAAAAAAAAAAAAGTATAAAAATGTCGGATTGTATTGCCAATTAAATCACTTGCTTTTGATCGGGCTCGGTTAAAGTTACTGTTTGATGCTTTTAGTGTGTGTGTGTGTGTGTGTGTGTGTGTGTGTGTGTGTGTGTGTGTGTGTGTGTGTGTGTGTGTTGATTCCATATCCATATTTCTGTCAGTTTGTGTCAGATATGTATATGTGTGTTTTTTATATCATTCTGTGTCTGTTTGTGAAATGTATGTGTGTGTGTGTGTGTGTGTGTGTGTGTGTGTGTGTGTGTGTGTGTGTGTGTTCATTTACCCCAGTCTTTCCGTCGTCCCTCTCTTTTTCCTCCTCCTCCCCCTCCTTCCCCTCCTCCTGCTCCTCCTCTTCCTCCTCTTCTTCCTCCTCTTCTTCCTCCTCCTCCTCCTCCTCTTCCTCCTCGTCTTCCTCCTCTTCTTCCTCTTTCTCCGTTTATACTTCATCAAATATTCATCAAAACCGATGAGAGCTCTTTTCTCCTCTTCCCTCCTCCTCGTCCTCCTCTTTTTTTTTTTTCCTCTTCTTCCCATTCAAGAATCGCATTGATCGCCACTTTCCAAGAGTAGATACACAAATGCTTTAATCCTTCCCTGCAAGCCACTCCTATGGCAAACGGATTGATTAAATCACTGAAAGCAGGCAGCCTAGTAATGAGCCAACAGGCTTTCTGCTGCCTGCTAGTCCATGTTTCCATGTTTCCTCAGTCCCTTTCTATTTTCCTTCTTTTTCCTCTTTTTTCGTCTTCTTTTCCTATTCTTATTTTCCTGGGTATCATTTTCTTCCTCTGCATTTCCTTTCTCTTCCCTTCTTCTTCCTCCTCCTCCTCCTCCTCCTCCTCCTCCTCTTCCTCCTCCTCCTCACCCTCCTGGCTCACCGACAGAAAACAACGAGTACTACTCAACGGACAGCCTTCCGATTGGCTTCCAGTCACTAGTGGAGTGCCTCAAGGGTCAGTGCTGGGACCCATCCTCTTTATCATATATATCAATGACCTAGAATCAGGACTGAAATCCACAATATCGAAATTTGCAGATGACACCAAGGTGGGTGGAGATGCCCTCACAAAGACCGACTGCGAAATCATTCAGAAAGACCTCAATCACATTATCGAATGGTCGGAAAAATGGCAAATGTCTTTTAATGTTGACAAATGCAAAGTCATGCACATTGGGTCCTAAAATAGTAACCACACATACATCATGAATGGGAGACCTCTGCAAGCGATGCAGGAGGAAAAGGATCTTGGAGTCACTATCAGCAGTGACCTGAAACACGCGAATCACTGTAAAAAAGCATACAACAAGGCCAACATTATGCTCGGGTTCATAGCGAGGAACTTCGAGTGTAAAACACCAGACGTGATGCTATCCTTGTATAATTCCATGGTAAGACCGCACCTCGAGTATGCAGTGCAGTTCTGGTCTCCCAATTACAGAAAGGACATTGCTTTACTGGAAAGGATTCAACGACGCGCCACAAAGATGATTCCAACCTTCAGGGCTCAACCGTACGAGGAACGACTCAAGCGACTCAATCTCTTTACATTGGAGAAAAGACGCCTACGAGGGGATATGATTCAAGTCTTCAAGTACCTGAAAAAAGTTCAATAACGTCGCTTACTCCAAATTCTTTGAACTGCAAACCAACTCAAGAACTAGAAATAACGGTTTACCCATTCAGTCGAGTCGATGTAACACAGACATTGGAAGGAGTTTCTTTTCAAACAGAGTCATCCTCCACTGGAACAATCTTCCCCCAGAAGTAGTAAATGCGAATACCATCAACTCCTTCATATATAAAATCGACCGTCATTTCGCTGCGTCGGGAGTAAACTGAATAACGAGGTGCTTTCATCTGCTCCTCAATATCGAAGTGCTTTCATCTGCTCCTCAAGCCCCAAGTGGCTGTCGAGCAGATTAAATCACCCAAGCGGGCGACCTCGTAAAGAGCCAATAGGCTTTCTGTTGCCTGCATTTCCATGTTTCCATGTTTCCTCCTCCTCCTCCTCCTCCTCCTCCTCACTACCTTCATTATCATCATCATCATTTTTCATGGCTCTTGGAAGGAACATTTCAGTCAGGGAGACAATAATTAATGAATGCTAATCTCCCTTTCCTCCCTTCCCCCCTTCTCTCCCTTCCTCTACTACCCTCCCTTTCCCTATCCCTCATATCAATGTCTAAACTAACCCTCCCCATGTCTCCTACCCCTCCCTCCCTCCCTTTCCTCTTCCTCCCTCCCTCCCTCCCTCTTACCTAGCTTACCTGTTGGGTGTCTTATACAGGTGTGTTAGGTCCCTCTCCTCTCCCCTTCCCCCTCCCCCTTTCCCCCTGTGTTACCTTGGATGGGTTGATGGATGATATTAACCTGTGACGTCATCCATCATCTTATATTGAGGGCTATTTTTATCTTTTTTTTTCTCCTCGCTCCCTCCCTCTCCTTCATTTTCTCCTTCCCTTCCTTCCTCGTCCCTCCTTCCCTCCTTCCCTCCCTCGTGTCTTTTATCATTCCTTGGTATGTCTTTCTATTTTTTTTCTCTTCCTTATTTATTTTCTTCTCTCTCTCTCTCTCTCTCTCTCTCTCTCTCTCTCTCTCTCTCTCTCTCTCTCTCTCTCTCTCTCTCTCTCTCTCTCTCTCTCTCTCTCTCTCTCTCTCTCTCTCTCTCTCTCTCTCTCTCTCTCTCTCTTGCTTCCTTCCTTTCTTTTTTCTCGGTGTGCATATCGTTGTCTTTTTGTCTTCATCATCACCATTTTCTTCTTCTTCCTTTTTTTTTCTTTTTTTTTCTTTTTCTCTCTCTCTCTCTCTCTCTCTCTCTCTCTCTCTCTCTCTCTCTCTCTCTCTCTCTCTCTCTCTCTCTCTCTCTCTCTCTCTCTCTCTCTCTCTCTCTCTCTCTCTCTCTCTCTCTCTCTCTCTCTATTCATTCCTTTCTTATTATTTTCTTGTTTCTTTCATTCTATTAATTTTCTTGTTAGAGCTTTTCTTTCTTCTTCACTTTTTTTTTATTAATTCTTTATTTTTCATTTTTCCCTTTCGGATTTTTTTCGCTTTCTCTTCAACTTTCTCCTTTGTTTCGTTTGTAATCAATTTAATAGTTTCATTCTCTCTCTCTCTCTCTCTCTCTCTCTCTCTCTCTCTCTCTCTCTCTCTCTCTCTCTCTCTCTCTCTCTCTCTCTCTCTCTCTCTCTCTCTCTCTCTCTCTCTCTCTCTCTCTCTCTCCCCACTTTCTCATGCGTGCGTCAACACCTCTCCCCCCCTTTCCTCCTTTCCCCTCCCTTTCCTCTCCCTCTCTTCCCTCCTCTCCCTCCTCTCGTTTTCCTTCCTTATCTATTTATTTCACTCCATTTCCTTTCACTAACTTCTTTCCTTGATTGTTTTGACATGAAACGAAAAAGAAGGAAAAAAAAAGCAGGATGATCGGCACACAGACACACACACACACACACACACACACACACACACACACACACACACACACACACACACACACACACACACATATGACCCTAACATGTGACCAGAGCGCCAGAGGTCAAGCTTAGAGGTCAATCAATGTCGTGTAAGGTCAGCTCGTGCGTCATCAAGAGAGAGAGAGAGAGGGGGGGGGGGAGGTTAGAACAATATTGTGTGCTCGGGTTGCATATCTTCTTGTGCTGTGTATTTATGTTATTTATTTATTTATTTGTTTTTCTCGCTTTTCTGTGATTTTGTTGTTTGTGTTTTCTTTTTGTTTTCCTTGTGTGGTTGTTGTTGTTGTTGTTGTTGTTGTTGTCATTATTATTATCATTACTGTTATTTTTACTACTTCTACTACTACTACTACTACTACTTCTACTACTACTACTACTACTTCTATTATTATTATTATTATTATTATTATTATTATTATTATTATTATTATTATTATTATTATTATTATTATTATTATTATTATTATTATCATTATTACCATTATTATCATTATTATTATAATTATCATTATTATTATTATTATTATTATTATGATAAGCTACCAAAGCCTCCTTTCAGGGCAGATACAACAAGCTGAACCACACAAAATCCCTAAAGGTGCTGGAGAGAAGCAAAGTAGCGGGCTTTTTTTTTTTATTATTGTTTCCTTTTTTTGTGCCCTTGAGCTGTCTCCTTTGTTGTAAAAAAAAAAAAAGGCAACGAATAGTTAAGAAACTGGCCAGTCAAAGGGAAAAATAAAATTGCTGCTTCAAAATGACATTCACACGAGACTTAAATGTAGAAATGTCTGCAGAAAGGACAATCTCATTATGTAACTGACTCCATAAATTTGTCAACGACGGAAGAAAACATTGTGAGAATTGTGTCGTACAAAAATTCATAGGATTAAAAGCAAGATCGTTTTGACTAAGAGCAAACCTCGTGACCCGGGCAGGAGTAAAAGGATCAGGCAAAGCTTTGTGTAAGGGATGCCGATTATTTTTAAAAACTTTAAATAAAATGCCAAGGGCACCAATTGACGCCGTTGATCAAGATCAAGAACAAGTGCCGGAGAAATAAATTTAATTGAATTGATAGCTCTCTCAAGTAACTTTAAAGGCAATTGGCAGCAGACATCCAAACAGGAGCACAATACTCAAATTGGGGCAAAATGGATGCATAAAAAGATTTGATTACAGTTGAGTCACAAGCAAATATTTTGAAGCACTTACGAAGTAAGCCTGTCTTCTGTGCAATAGTGGAACGGATGTGCTTCTCAAATGTCAGTTTAGAATCAAGAGTGACTCCCAACAAACGGAAACTAGAAACATCCTTAACCTGTTCACCAAAAATATGCAAACAAGGATGAGGTGGATTCAAGGTACGGGATCTACTGATGGTAATGGAATGCGTTTTATCAGCATTACCACTACTACTACTACTACTACTACTACTACTACTACTACTACTAGAGCTACACTGACTATGAGAAACGTAACTAGTGCTGCCTTATCACACACACACACACACACACACACACACACAAGCACGCGTCACTAATATAACAAGTCGTGGAAATTCTCACAATGGGAAAACAAACTCACAGATCCTTATATCAATGGCATGCCGTGAAGACCCTATATATATTGCTTATCCTGACGCCCCGAAAGACTGACGTAGGAAAAGTGATCACAAGTTGGACACATGGTGATTGCTACACGCTGATTAGAAGACGCCCATTGGTACACGTTGATTGGTTTATATATTTTCTTTCCGTTTTCTAAGCTAGAGTGATGGGAGTAAAATAGGCAGAGGAGAGGTGATGTTGTTGTTGTTAGTGGTGGTGGTGATTGTAATAACTATTTTTTATTAGTGTTGTAATTCTCTCTTTTCTTTCCTCTGGTTACGGGGAGACAGAGAAAGAGAGCTGCTATATAAGATAATGATACATACGTGAAGAGGAGGGTTTTCCTGTCACATGCACGCTTTCCACTGACAGATAAGATAGGAAAAAACAGGAGGAGGAAAAATGAAGATAACAGAAACAAGACGAGGACCAGAAAAAAAAACGATAGTATCTAAAAAAGGGAAGACAGAATAAGCAAATAAACAGAAAAGGAGACAAAATGGAAAATACTTTAAAGCACGATAAAAAAAAAAAGAAATAATAATGATGACAGAAACAATGCGAAGACAAAAAAAAAAAACCGATGATAACTAAATAGAAACAGAAAAGACAATTAAACAGAAAATGGATAAAAGACAAATGAGACAAACTAAAAATCACGACAAAAAAATATAAAAAATAATAAAAAAAAGAATACCCTAATAACTAAAAAGAAACACAGAAATTACAAATAAACAGAAAATTGATAAAAGACAAATTAGACACAAACCAAAATAAATAAATAAATAAATAAAACTTACAAACTTACTAAAAAAGAGAAGCAATGAAAAAGCAAAAAAAAAAAAAACAAAAAAAAAAACATCCAATTTAATTTTTCAGGCGTCTAGATAGCATTCTCAGGACCTGTCGTCTGTCTGTCTGTCTGTGTCTAAAGGTGATAAGAAGGGAGACTAAAACAGCTGCAGGTGATGATGGTGGAGATGATGATGATGATGGTTGTTGTTTGTTGTTGTTGTTGTTGTTGTTGTTGTTGTTGTAGTTGTAGATGGTGGTGGTGGTGGTGGAGGAGGATAATGGGGAAGATGAGGGAATCAGATGACGAAATGAGAGGTATAAGAAGGGGAAATAAAGAGGAAGGACAAACGGAGAGGAGGGAATAAGAGGATGTGAAGAGATGAAGCGGAAATAGAGACAAGAGGGGAACAGAGGGAAAGGAGGAGAATAAGAGAGAGAAAGAGAAAAAGATAAAGGGGAGACAAAAAAGAAGAGGAAACGGAAAGGAGGGAAAAAGAGGGTGAAGAGATGAAGAATAAGGATAGAAAATAGGAAAACAGAGAGAGAGAGAGAGAGAGAGAGAGAGAGAGATAGGGGAGGAAGTAGAACAAAAAGCTGATGAAAGGAGACAATAGGAAGGAAGACGAGGGGAGAAAAAAAGAAGAAAATAGGACAAGAGAAGGAAAGAAGGAGAGGAATGAAAAAGAGGATGAAGGGAGGAGGAAAAGGAAGAGAGGTAAACAGAAGATGATGAAAAGAAAATAATATGAAGGAATAGGGAGAAAAAGGAAAAATGATAGGACAAGAGAAGGATAGAGAGAGAGAGATAGGAAGGAATAAGAAGATGAAGGGAGGAAGAACAGGAAAGGGGGATAACCGAAAGGGAATAGGGTGAATAGATAAAGGGGAGGGGGTAGATAATAGAAGGAAAAAGGGGAAAGGGGGAAAGAGAATAAAGGAGAAGGGAAGAACATGGAGAGAACATGGGCAGATCATATCATGTGTAAAACAGATAACAAACAGAAAGATAACCTAAACAACAGATGATGATGATGATGATGATGATGATGTCGGATTTAGTCAGTTCATGGTAGTCTATTTCATTGTCCACACCTTTTATTATTCAACGTGTGTGTGTTTATCAAATGAACAATGAAGGGAGTGAATGAAGAGAGGGAGGGAGGAAGGAAGGGAGAGAGAGAGAGGGAGGGAGGAGAATACACTCGCCTACACACCATTGCAACACCCTCTCTCACCTCTCCCACTCACATCTTTCCCCCTCTCATCCCCTCTGTCTCTCTCTCTCTCTCTCTCTCTCTCTCTCTCTCTCTCTCTCTCTCTCTCTCTCTCTCTCTCTCTCTCTCTCTCTCTCTCTCTCTCTCTCTCTCTCTCTCTCTCTCTCTCTCTCTCTCTCTCTTCTCTCTCTCTCTCTCTCTCTCTCTCTCTCTCTCTCTCTCTCTCCTCTCTCTCTCTCTCTCTCCTCTCTCTCTCTCTCTCTCTCTCTCCTCTCTCTCTCTCTCTCTCTCTCTCTCTCTCTCTCTCTCTCTCTCCTCTCTCTCTCTCTCTCCTCTCTCTCTCTCTCTCTCTCTCTCTCTCTCTCTCTCTCTCTCCCCCTCCTCTCTCTCTTTCCTCATCCCTCCTACCCTTCCTTCCTTCCCTCCCTTCCATTATCTTTCCGTCTCTCCTCTCGCTTTGTTCTCTCTATTTCCTCTCTTTTAATTATTACTTGATGTGTGTCTGTCTTCCTGTCTATGTCTATCTGTTCATCTTTTTTTTTTTTGTCTGTCTGTCTTTCTATCTGCCTGTAGGTATGTGTTTGTGTACTACTACTACTACTACTACTACTACTACTACTACTACTACTACTACTACTACTTTCTCAGTCATAGGAGGACAAACAGCACCTGTATTTTTTTTAGTAGTTAAAAGCCATATTAGTA
>NC_066510.1:16011334-16073834 GCF_024679095.1 Eriocheir sinensis
ATATATATATATATATATATATATATTCACAAATCCCACGAAGAAGAATCCGATTAGCTTCAGGTTTCAAGTTTCCCGGACCAGTTTTTGCTTGTCAACGCGTGGGATAATGTTTTTTTTTTTTTTTGCTCTTTATCCTTCTTTCTTTCCTTCTTTCTCTCTGTGTTTCTTTCTGTCTTTCTGTGTCTCTCCTTCTTTCTTTCTTTTCCCTAATTCTTTCTCTTTTTTTTTCCCCAAGTCTTTCTCTCTTTGCTTCTTTTATTTTTTTTCTGCTTGTTTTCTTTTCTTTCAATTTCTTTCTTGCTTTTTTTTGTGTTCCCTTACTTTTCTTCTCCATTCTTCTCCTGTTTTATTTTATTTACTCTTTATCTCTTTCTCTTCTTTTTTTCTTCTTTCCTTGACGCTTCCCTATTTTTCTTTCTCTTTGTTTTCTTTCTTCTCATTTTTATCATTATTTTTCTTTCGAGGCAGTGAATGGATGTCAAAGAGTTAAATGATTTTCAGTATGTATGTATGTATGTATGTATGTATGCATGTATGTATGTATGCTTGGAGTCTTTTTTTGTATTCGTAACATATTCTGAAAACTGGTTTATTTTTTCTTATCTGATTATGATTGTCGGCCTGTCTGTCTGTTTGGCCGTATCTAATCAATATTCAGTAAAGCAAACCAGTAATATGTCTATCTGTCTATCTATCTATCTATCAATGTCTGTCTGACTACCTCTCTCTCCATAACAATTAATACAGGTAACAATATATCTACCTGTTCATATACGCATGCCTATTTACTCTCTCTCTCTCTCTCTCTCTCTCTCTCTCTCTCTCTCTCTCTCTCTCTCTCTCTCTCTCTCTCTCTCTCTCTCTCTCTCTTTTCCAGCATCCCTACACATTCCTTCATTTTTTCTCTCTTATGTTCTTATGTTCTCTCTTTCCTAACCGCATGGAGAGAGAGAGAGAGAGAGAGAGAGAGAGAGAAGGTGGGAAAGGCGAATGAGGGCGAGGGAAGAAGAGAGGGAAGGAGATAGGAGGAAAATTAGTGAATCAAGTTTGCCGGTTTACCAGTCTATGTATATGTGTGTGTGGGTGTGTGTACGTGTGTGTGTGTGAGGGGAATACATAAATAGGGTGTCAGGGAAAACCAGTGCTATATAAAGTTAAATAAATACATAGAGTCATGCTTAAATATATAGATACAAGGAAAAAAACAGTGTTATAATTATGCTTCCGTCTAATTATATACGTGTTCCTGGTGTGTTTGCCCTTTGTTTTTGTTTTTCTTTTAATTATACAACTATACTGACAGACAGACGTATATTTAAACAGATAAACTTATATACAGACAGACAGACAGACAGACAGACAGGCAAATGATTTTATTTTTTTATTTTTTGTTTTGCTTCTTTATACAGCTACGTAGACAGATAGAAACAGATAAAGTTGTAAACAGACAGATAGACAGACAGATAGACGGACAGACAGACAAACAGAAACACGAGTCGGTTATATGAGTGGAAAGACCCATCCTCGCTCAAGATTCCAGGAGATACACACACACATACATACACACATACATACATACATACACACATACATACATACATACACACATACATACATACATACACACATACATACATACATACACACATACATACATACATACACACATACATACATACATACACACATACATACATACATACACACATATATACATACACACCTTCATCCATCCATCCATCCAATAGAACAAACAAACATACATACATACATACATACATACATACATACATGCACAGGTAAATGTCAGGTGTGTGTTTCTTCCTTCATGCAGGTGTAAGTTCGTTCGTTCGTTCGTTCGCTCGTTCAATCACAGTATTTCTCGCTTGGGTAATTAGTGTGTATTGTGTGGGAGGTGAAAGTCCATTGTGTACGTGTGTGTGTGTGTGTGTGTGTGTGTGTGTGTGTGTGTGTGTGTGTGTGTGTGTGTGTGTGATTGCGTGGGTGGGAGGATGTGTTTGCACGTGTGATTGTGTGTGTGTGTGTGTGTGTGTGTGTGTGTGTGTGTGTGTGTGTGTGTGTGTGTGTGTGTGTGTGTGTGTGCGCCATTTTCTGCTAATTTCTTCTATTTTTGCTACTTTCTCTGATGCAAGTTTCACGTTTATTTTGACTCCTCCACGCGCAGACAAAGCTTTATGTTATCATTACTTTGTCCTTCCTGAAGTGACAAGGCTCCTGACAATTTTTTTTCCCAGGTTTTTACTTTTTTTTGTGTATCTCGTGACGTAAAAGCTTCACAACTTATAGGAAAAAACGGAATAAATAAACTAAATAAATAAATAAGTAATGATTGTAATTGTATCTACCTGTAATTATATCTACCTTCTCTCTTTTTCACTCAATTAGTCTTTTTTTTTGCCTATATTAATTTTCCTCCATAAGAATTCACTGTTTATATATATTTTTTTCATAGTTAAGGCCTGTTACTCCATTGCACCTTACGCACCTCACTTAATCCTCTTCCTCCTCCTCCTGGTCTCATCAACGTGTCATCTCGTTATTGGTCTTCCCTGCATGACTGGATGGGGTTCGAATCCCTCCGTACTCTCGTATCATAGCCTTGTCTTGCCCCACTCGACCGTGAAGGCAGGAAGGAGAGAAGCAGGGAGGGACAGGGAGGGAGATGGAGGGGTGGAGAGAGATGGAGGGAGATATCGTTTCTATCTTCATGTTTTTTTTTGTTTTTTTCTCGTTCTTTTGAATCTTTTCTCGTGCCATCTTCATCTCCATCTTCTCTCCTCTTCCTTCTTCTTTTTTTCTCCCTTCGTTCTTTGCTACGTTTATATTTATTTTTATTTTTATTTTTACTTCGTCTATTTCCATCTTCCTCTTTCTCCTCTTCCTCCTCCTCCCTTTCTCTTCCTTTTTGTTTTCATTATTTTCTTTCTCTTTATTCTCTTCTTCCGTCATCGTGTCTTTTCTATTCCTCATAACTTCATTTATATCCATTTCCCATTCTTTTATTTTCTGTTCTTCCTCTCTCCCCCTTCCTTCGTTTCTTTCTTCATTTCTTTCTTTCCATTCTCTTCTTCCTTCATCTCTCTTACTCTCAGATGATCTCATGTTTCTCCCTATCATCTTTCATCACGTCTACTCCATCCCTCATTCTTATTTTACCTTTTTTTCTCTCCCTTCCTCCCTCTCAACCTTCCTCCCTTCGTACCTTTATTGCCTCACACCAGAAGGTCAACCCACGCCCTTTACCTTACTCCTCCTTACCCTCTCTTCCTCTCCCCTTCCTCCCCTTTCCTCTGGCCTACTTCATCTCCCTTCTTTCTTTACGTTTTATCTGTGTTTTTTCCCTTCTTATCTCTTGCTTGTGACTCATTTCCTCTCACTCTCCACTCTCATATCTTCTCTCTCTATTGACCTTTTATAACGACCTCTTCTCAGTTTATGACGTAACCACATCGTTTATGACAGTTTATGACGTAATCACATCGTTCGTTCGTTCGTTCGCTCGTTCAATCACAGTATTTCTCGCTTCGGATTGATTTCCAGAAAGTGTTTGATAAAGTCCCACATCATAAATTACTTTACAAATTAAAGCAAATAGGTATTGACGGTCAAGTACACCAATGGATCGCGAATTGGTTGAGCAACAGACAACAAAGAGTGGTGATTGACGGATTTAACTCAGAGTGGGCGCCGGTCACTAGTGGCGTCCCTCAGGGGTCGGTTCTTGGCCCAGTGCTCTTCATTATGTACATCAACGATGTGGATGTTGGACTCAATAACCGCATTAGTAAATTTGCAGACACAAAGATTGGTAACTCGGTTCTCACTGACGAAGACAGGCAAAGCCTCCAAGAGGATTTGCACAAAATTTCAGCTTGGTCGGATAGATGGGAGATGCCCTTTAACGTAGACAAGTGCCAGGTCCTTCAAGTTGGAACAAGGAATAAGAAGTTCGATTACGAAATGCGCGGCGTTAAACTCAAAAGCGCTCAATGCGTTAAGGACCTGGGGGTCAAAATCGCGTCAAACCTCAAATTTTCACAGCAATGCATCGATGCAGCAAATAAAGCGAACAGAATGTTGGGCTTCATTAAAAGAAACTTTTTATTCAAGAATAAAGATCTAATGCTTCCACTCTACAATAGTTTAGTCAGACACCACTTGGAATATGCGGTACAGTTTTGGTCTCCTCACCATGCAAAGGACATTGCTAAATTAGGTGTTCAGCGTCGGGCAACAAAAATTATCCCTTCCTTGCGCAACAAATCCTACGAAGAAAGGCTATCCACCCTCAACATGTTCTCTCTTGAGAAACGTCGCCTCCGAGGAAAACTGATCGAATGTTTTAAAACACTTAATGGTTTCACGAATGTAGACAGATCAACATTGTTTATGATCGATGACACTTTGCGTACGAGGAACAATGGCGTAAAACTCAAAAGTAGACAAGTAAATTCAGACTGCACCAAATTTTTCTTCACCAACGTTGTAGTGCGAGAATGGAATAAGCTCCCACCTTCAGTGTAACACGATTGACTCCTATAAAAACAAACTCGACCGTCACTTCCTTCAACTCAATATTAACTAGAGTTGAAATGCAGCGTTTTGGAGCCATCTGATTAATGTAGAATCACTTAGGTTTAACGGACAGACCACCTAGTCTGGACCATGGGGTCTGTGTGGTCTGATGTTCTATGTAAATCTATGTAAATCTATTATCTTCATTTCTCCCTGACTCTCCTTTTCTATCTTCGTTCTCTCTCTCTCTCCTTTTAATCTTCTCTTCTTTTCTCTTGTCATAACTCCATCTTCTTTTCTCTCTTTCCTCTCTCCTTTGCTCTCTTATTCATCTCTTTCAATCTTTACCTATTACTTCATCCTCTCCTTCTCTTCCCTCCCTCACCCCCTTCCCCCCCCCCATCTCTCTCTCTCTCTCTCTCTCTCTCTCTCTCTCTCTCTCTCTCTCTCTCTCTCTCTCTCTCTCTCTCTCTCTCTCTCTCTCTCTCTCTCTCTCTCTTATCTCGTCAACATTCCTCTGTGATTGACTCTTCAAGCGATTGATATATTGATGTTCTTTTTATATAGTCCATTACGGCAAGTGCGTGTGTATGTGTGTGTGTGTGTGTGTGGGGGGGGGGGGGGGGACGTGTTGGCGTGTGTGAAACGTTTTTCGAGTAGTGTTTATTTTGGTTTTCTTTGTTTATTTTTTCGATAAAGGAAACAGATGTGGCGTGACGCAGACAAAGGCATCAAGAAGCAAATGAAGGAAAGGAGAAAGCTCACTCTCATTATCAGCAGAACGACGAATACGACAATTATGTGCTTCCTCTCTCTCTCTCTCTCTCTCTCTCGAGAGACAGAGAGAGAGAGAGAGAGAGAGAGAGAGAGAGAGAGAGAGTTATGTTTCTATATCTTCACGTCCTTTCAGCTGCCCTGGTAACAAGATAAAAGTCACTCGTGAACGTTTTCATCTCCGATTACTACAAGGACGGACGGAGAGAGAGAGAGAGAGAGAGAGAGAGAGAGAGAGAGAGAGAGAGAGAGAGAGAGAGAGAGAGAGAGAGATTTACATAGATTTACATAGAAAATCAGACCACACAGACCCCATGGTCCAGACTTGGTGGTCTGTCCTTAAACCTAAGTGATTTTACATTAATCAGAAGACTCCAAAACGTTGCATTTCTACTCTAGTTGATATTAAGTTGAAGGAAGTGACGGTCGAGCTTATTTTTGAAGGAGTCAATCGTGTTACACTGGACCACTGACGGTGGAAGCTTATTCCATTCTCGCACTACAACGTTGGTGAAGAAAAATTTGGTGCAGTCTGAATTTACTTGTCTACATCTGAGTTTTACGCCATTGTTCCTCGTGCACAAAGTGTCATCGATCATAAACAATGTTGATCTGTCTACATTCGTGAAACCATTAAGTATTTTAAAACATTCGATCAGTTTTCCTCGGAGGCGACGTTTCTCAAGAGAGAACATGTTAAGGGTAGAAAGCCTTTCTTCGTAGGATTTGTTGCGCAAGGAAGGGATCATTTTCGTTGCCCGACGCTGAACACCTTCTAATTTAGCAATATCCTTTGCATGGTGGGGAGACCAAAACTGTACCGCATATTCCAAGTGGGGTCTGACTAAACTGTTGTAGAGCGGGAGTATTACATCTTTATTCTTGAATACAAAGTTTCTTTTAATGAAGCCCAACATTCTGTTCGCTTTATTTGCTGCATCGATGCATTGCTGTGAGAATTTGAGGTTTGACGCGATTTTGACCCCCAAGTCTTTGACGCATTGAACGCTTTTGAGTTTAACGCCGCTAAGAGAGAGAGAGAGAGAGAGAGAGAGAGAGAGAGAGAGAGAGAGAGAGAGAGAGAGAGAGAGAGAGAGAGAGAGAGAGAGAGAGAGAGAGAGAGAGAGAGAGAGAGAGAGAGAGAGATTTTTAAAGGTTATCACACAGACTCCAGGGCCAATGCGACAGATAAGAGCAATGAGGCCACGCGCAGCTACAGCGTATGCCCCAACCCCTCAACTTTATCTATACCTTATCTATTTCTTTTTCCTTATTCGCCTAACATTCGAGGGCATGGAGAGATGGTAGACTGTAGCTAGGAGATGTGGGAAGAATGGGATGGATTGGGTAATGTTGGCTGGCAACTACGAAAGGAAGGAAGAATAGGAGGGATGAAAAAATGATCCACGGTAAGTATAGTAGGTGTGGAAAATATAGTAGTGAAAGAGGAATGGCCGATGGTAGGCGTATAGGAAGAGAGGAAAAAAAGGAAAAAAAAAAGACTAAGTGAAAAAGAGAACAGGTAGATATAATTACAGGTAGATACACATACAATCATTATTTATTTATTTAGTTAGTTTATTTATTCATTTATTTTTTTCTATAAGTTGTGAAGCTTTTACGTCACGAGATACGAAAAACAAGAAACCTAGAAAAAAAATTGTCAGGAGCCTTGTCACTTCAGGAAGAAAAAAGTAATGATAACATAAAGCTTTGACTGCGCATGGAGGAAGGAAACCAAACATAAACCTTGCGTCAGAGAAAACAGCAAAAATAGAGGGAATTAGCAGATAAAAGTATGGCAGATGGTAATTAAGACGTGTGGGAAAGACTGGAAGGGATAGAGAAATGATAGATGGTAACCAGGTGTAGGAAGGATCATGGATGGGATGGATAGAGGAATGGGATGCGTAGGAAGGAAGGGGGGGATGGAGGAATGGTAGATGGTAACTAGGTGTAGGAAGGATGGGATGGATAGAGGAATGGGATGCGTAGGAAGGAAGGGGGGGATGGAGGAATGGTAGATGGTAACTAGGAGGTGTGCAATAAACGAAAGTGATGGGGAATGAATGATAAACAGTAACTAAGAGATATGGGATTAATATGAATGATGGAGAGATATTAGCCCTTGCCATTCCTATCTTTTCATATGGTAAGAATAGACTGACCAAACGACCAAGGATTAAATGAAAGAAAACACATTAAAAGGACCGTTCTCAGCTTGCAACCCATAAACAACGGAGGGAAGAGACCTAACCTAACCTAACCTAACCTAATCTTCCTAACCTAACCTTACGTAACCTAACTTAACCTTACCTAACCTAATTTTACCTAATCTAACTTTAACCTAACCTTACCTTACCTAACCTTACCTAACCTAACTTAACCTAACCTAACCGCTCTCAGCTTCCAGACCCATAGGCAACAAAGGGAAGGGACCTAACCTTTCCTAACCTAACCTAATCTATATAACCGTTCTCAGCTTCCAGACCCATAGACAACAGAGGGAAGAGACCTAACCTAACCTAACCTAACCTAACCTAACCATTCTCAGCTTGCAGACCCATAGACAACGGAGGGAAGAGACTTAACCTTACCTAACCTAACCGTTCTCAACTTTTAGACCCATAGACAACGGAGGGAAGAGACCTAACCTAACCTAACCTAACCTAACGTAACCATTCTCAACTTTTAGACCCATAGGCAACAGAGGGAAAGACAATCAGTTACCAAGGTCACTTCCATAGACGTCTTGATGCTCCCCTCGTAAAGGCGTTTGTCGTAGGAAAGAGGAAAGGCTGTAAAGGTTAAAAGGTGTTCGTTTCCTCCGTGATTCTTTATATCGAGGTGAGTGTGGGATCTAAGAGGCGTAAAAGGTTTCGTCTCTTCTCTGATGGTGATGATGATGGTGATGATGATGGTGTTATATGCTCGAGTGACAACTGTGAGAACGAAAAAGTCAAAGGTACGCGGTTGTTACGGTGATGGCGGTGGTGATAGTGGTGATGGTGGTTGTGATGGTGGTATTTCCGCTGCAGCAACAAACACACACACACACACACACACACACACACACACACACGCACGCACAGACTCTTGCAACACACACACACACACACACACACACACACACACGTTTCCCAGAAGAGCCGCGGGTGTGGTACGAGATTACTATTGCTTTTGTTTTTGTAATTGTTGTTAGGCTTTTGTTTGTATGGTTGTCTGTTTGTTTATCCCACTTCCACCACGTTGGCTTTGGGTGTCTAATTAAACTGAACATCTATTTTCCTTCTTGTGAAGTTGTTACGTATGCTTATGCTTGTATACGTTATAGACGCGAGTTTTTTTCGACATTGTTGCTAATGGTTAACTTTTTTTCACTTAATCACTTATTATTTACGTATTTATTCACTTATTATTATTATTTTGTTATTTGGGTTTTGTGTGGCTGTCTTGTGTGTGGCTGTCTTGTGTGTGTGTGTGTGTGTGTGTGTGTGTGTGTGTGTGTGTGTGTGTGTGTGTGTGTGTGTGTGTATTTTAATTTTTACCTTCATACTTATTTAATTATCATATTTTTTTGTAATTTTGGGTTTTGTGGGACTATTCTTGTGTGTGTGTGTGTGTGTGTGTGTGTGTGTGTGTGTGTGTGTGTGTGTGTGTGTGTTCCTTCGTATAAATGCACCCCATTCCTCACGTTGCTTTCCGTTGATCGAGCACAAGTTTCAGTGTAATTAGTCACGGCTTATCGGCCTTATCACGAGAGAGAGAGAGAGAGAGAGAGAGAGAGAGAGAGAGAGAGAGAGAGAGAGAGAGAGAGAGAGAGAGAGAGAGAGAGAGATAACTCCTAAATAAACAGTCTACCGCGCTCACAATCTCTGGCACGCACGTACACAACACGCCCTCTACCTCCCCCCTTCCCCCCTCTCCCCCTATCACCACCACCACCACCACCACCCTTCCTCCTCCTCCTACTTCTTATCTCTCCCTGACATACCCCATCACCTGTTAACGTAGCCCATCTTGCATCACCTGCCGAGAGTCCAAGAGCTTCATTCCATTACGTCAAGAACTAAGCTGTGGATAAGAGATTGGCTCACCGACAGAAAACAACGAGTACTACTCAACGGACAGCCTTCCGATTGGCTACCAGTCACTAGTGGAGTGCCTCAAGGGTCAGTGCTGGGACCCATCCTCTTTATCATATATATCAATGACCTAGAATCAGGACTGAAATCCACAATATCGAAATTTGCAGATGACACCAAGGTGGGTGGAGATGCCCTCACAAAGACCGACTGCGAAATCATTCAGAAAGACCTCAATCACATTATCGAATGGTCGGAAAAATGGCAAATGTCTTTTAATGTTGACAAATGCAAAGTCATGCACATTGGGTCCCAAAATAGTAACCACACATACATCATGAATGGGAGACCTCTGCAAGCGATGCAGGAGGAAAAGGACCTTGGAGTCACTATCAGCAGTGACCTGAAACACGCGAATCACTGTAAAAAAGCATACAACAAGGCCAACATTATGCTCGGGTTCATAGCGAGGAACTTCGAGTGTAAAACACCAGACGTGATGCTATCCTTGTATAATTCCATGGTAAGACCGCACCTCGAGTATGCAGTGCAGTTCTGGTCTCCCAATTACAGAAAGGACATTGCTTTACTGGAAAGGATTCAACGACGCGCCACAAAGATGATTCCAACCTTCAGGGCTCAACCGTACGAGGAACGACTCAAGCGACTCAATCTCTTTACATTGGAGAAAAGACGCCTACGAGGGGATATGATTCAAGTCTTCAAGTATCTAAAAAAGTTCAGTAACGTCGATTACTCCAAATTCTTTGAACTGCAAACCAACTCAAGAACTAGAAATAACGGTTTACCCATTCAGTCGAGTCGATGTAACACAGACATTGGAAGGAGTTTCTTTTCAAACCGAGTCATCCGCCACTGGAACAATCTTCCCTCAGAAGTAGTAAATGCGAATACCATCAACTCCTTCAAATATAGAATCGACCGTCATTTCGCTGCGTCAGGAGTAAACTGAATAACGAGGGGCTTCCATCTGCTCCTCAATATCGAGGTGCTTTCATCTGCTCACCAAGCCCCAAGTGGCGGTCGAGCAGATTAAATCACCCAAGCGGGCGACCTCGTAATGAGCCAATAGGCTTTCTGTTGCCTGCATTTCCATGTTTCCATGTTTCCATGTAAGCCCGTTGGAACGAAGAAAGTGATAAAGGGATGATCAAAACGGTATTCAGTTAAGGGATAGTTGCTTAACGTAGACATTCTCAAGGGAAGAAAGGAAGAAGGGAAACTGGGAAGAAAGGGAGGAAGGGGAGATGGGAAGAAGGTGGGAACAAGAGAATATTGTAAGAAGGGAAGGAATGGAGGAAGGGGAGATGAGAAGATGGGAAGAATGGGAGTCAGTCAATCAGCCATTCAGTTTATATGTGAATCCCTTTGTAGAATCCACCATTGATCAGTAAACTACGTAATTGCCTCATCAGTCAGTCAGTCAATGAGGCAGGCAGTCACTCAGTCACTTAAGTCATTCATCCTATAAGTCAGTTAGTCAATCAGTCAGTCAGTAGTGCACTGAGAGCTTAAGTACGTAATTGCCTCATCAGTCAGTCAGTCAGTCAATCAACCAGTCATCAGTCGGTCCATCTCCCTTTTGTCAAACCCTCAGGAGAGATGACAAGAAGACAAGGAGCAACAGGCCGTGAGTGAATACAATGTCCTCAGCGCGGTGGGAAAATAGCCACATATCATCGTATAACAAGAACTCGTGTGTGTGTGTGTGTGGGGGGGGGGGGGGGGTTCCAGGGTTGGCTTGGGTTGGGCAATGCTGCGGCGGCGTGAACCCAGCACGAGTGAACCCCAAGGAAGAGGAGGAGGAGGACTAAAGAAGGTGGGAAGAAGGGAAGAGGTGAAGGTGGGAAGGAGATGGAATGAAACAGGAAGATGGAAACAATATGAAAAGGGAAAATGGGAAAAATAGGAGGTGGGAAGAAGAGGAGATGAAAAGAAGGGAAGAAAGGAAGAAGGGAAGATGGGAAAAAAGAAGATGGGAAGGAAGGGAAGGGAAGAAGGGGAGAAAAAATGGGGAGAAGGGAAGAAGGGGAGAAAAAATGGGGAGAAGGGATGAAGGGGAGATGAGAAGAAGGGAAGGAAAGGTCACTGAGGCTGAAGGGTGTGACGCAGATGAAGGGAAGAAGGGTAAGGTCAAGGTCTTTAGATCTTGGGTAAGGTCACGTATTCTTTCGCACTCCTCTCTCTCTGTGTGTGTGTGTGTGTGTGTGTGTGTGTGTGTGTGTGTGTGTGTGTGTGTGTTTCCTCTTTCCTAACGTTTTCTCCTTACTCACTAATACGTTTTCTGTCTTTAATTCTCTTTTTTCCCTCTCACTCTCTGACGTCCATGCTTTTCTCGTTTTCTTTTTCAGTCCTGTTATCGCAATCTCTCTCTCTCTCTCTCTCTCTCTCTCTCTCTCTCTCTCTCTCTCTCTCTCTCTCAGTCGAAATCTACATAACACAATAAAAAGGGACACTCGATAACCTCGGACCGCGACAGTCGAAGCCCCGGGAATAGTTGCGTTAAAAATTTGCTTTGCCTCCCAAATACGCCATTGACCACAGGGAGGGAGAAAGACAGATAGACAGTTAGATAGATGGACATACAGAGACACAACTAATAAGAACAAATATCTGCTAACATAATTTTGAAATCATATTGGTCAGCGTAGAGCTTCGCAAAGGCCCGTAACGAACCAAACTGTAATTCAATAACAATTTAGAACAGGAAACTAGTCTGCCGTGGACCAGCCGATTCTAAACCTACCCATTCTCTTTCCTTCGATGTTCACGTATCCACAGCCATTCCTCTATGAAATTTAATCCCTCAAGGCGTCGTTTTATGAGGTTATAGTTGACGAGGATCACTTTTCAGAGAGAGCTTGTAGAGGCCGTGTGTCTGTGAGAAGATAGGAACAAGAGAAGATTGTAAGAAGGGAAGGAATGGAAGAAGGGGAGATGAGAAGATGGGAAGAAGAGAAGATGGGACGAAGGGCTGTCAGTCAATCAGCCATTCAGTTGATATGTGAATCCCTTTGTAGAATCGACCATTGATCAGTAAACTACGTAATTGCCTCATCAGTCAATCAGTCAATCAGACAGGCAGTCACTCAGTCAATTAAGTCATTCATAAATCAGTCAGTCAATCAATGTCAGTAGTGCATTGAGAACTAAAGTATGTAATTGCCTCATCAGTTAGTCAGTTAGTCAATCAACCAGTCATCAGTCGGTGTTCGTCTAGGCTATCGTGCGGCTCCTTATGTCTTCCTTCCTTCCTCAGGCGTCTGGTGTCCCGAGGAATACGAAAGGTCGGGCGCCACTCCTCTACGGCCATAAGTAACGCCACCTACAGTTCCCAGAATAGTCCCATCAGTAATGTCAGAGGTTGATCCGTGGTCCCCTAGATGGCCGTTTGGTAACTGGACGATCACTCTAAGCATCTCAGTCTGCCTTTCTTCCTTGCTTGTTTCCTAGTGTGGCAATTCCCGCCCTCCAGTGTGTGTGTGTGTGTGTGTGTGTGTGTGTGTGTGTGTGTGTGTGTGGCCTCATCATACTATAAGAAAAGAATAACAACGATAATAATAATAATAATAATAATAATAATAATAATAATAATAATAATAATAATAATAATAATAATAGAGAAAAAAGAAAGAAAACGTTGAATTAGAGGCGCGTCAGTTTTATTTTTAGCCTTTGTTCTGCCTTCTCTAACCCTGATAAACAAAAAAAGCAAATATACAAATAAAGTGAATAAATTAAACACATATAGTAAAATAAATACGTAAATAAGTAAATATATAAATAAGTAAACCTGCGTAACCAGTCTCCAAGCAGTGTGTGTGTGTGTGTGTGTGTGTGTGTGTGTGTGTGTGTGTGTGTGTTTCGTGGCTGGTCTTATAATTATTACAGGTAAAAACATACTCAAAACACCTGGCTGGTTAACCTTCACCTGTGCATACATACATAAATATGCGTTTGTTTCCAGGCCTGGGCGTCATCTGATCTTCCCTTTGTGGTCCATAGTGTTAAGAAACGCATCTGCCTGTGCCCTCGCGTGATGCTGGTGTGAGTCAAGGGTGATGGGGGGGAGGGGATAGTGGCGGTGATGGTGGTGTCGCAAGTTTGACCTACTGTGAAAGACAAACCAGCACGCGTAGAAGGCCATTGTTATTGTTGGTGGTGTTGGTGGTGTTGGTGGTTTGCCTAAGTTTGACCTACTGTGAAAGACAAACCAGTGCGCGTAGAAGGCCATTGTTGTTGTTGGTGTTGGTGTTGTTGTTATTGTTGTTGGTGGTGGTGGTGTTACTATTGTTCATTTGTTTTGCTTCTTCTTCTCCTCCTCTTTCTTCTACTTAAACTTCTTCTTCCTGTGTTTTCTTCTTGTTCTTCTTTATCTTGTTCGTGTTCTTGTTCTTCTTGCTCTTATTTTTTTGGTCTTTTTCTCCTTCCTTTCACGCGTGTCAACAGGGCAACGGGGAGCTAGATTTTTTCCTTTTACCTTTTACCTTTTTACCTTTTTCCACGGCTGTCTCCCCCTCCGCGGCGGCTTGTGAAATAGAGAACGAGAGGCGAGGAACGTGTTATCAGGTCCCTTCGACTTTATCGCTCACCCCTTGATGCTAGCGGCTGAAAATAACCCGCTGTGAGGAGTCTGATTCTAGCCAGTATTTTTAAACGTATCCGCGCCTCAGTTCACACGTTTGCAAAGCCTTTCGTCGAAGCTGCTGGGATTTTTATACTCTCTTTTTTTATCCTAGTGATAGTTTTACGCGACTTCTGCACCATGAACGGGAAAATCAAGCACCATCGAAACCCTGTTAATCTTCTCTGTGGCCTTGGGAAATACCTGTTCTGGGAGCCCGATACGTTTACGAATATGCACCTCAGAGAACGTTTATGTAGGCAGGCAAAGAGTGGATGTTAAGCAAGGTTGACATTTACGAGGTTACGACTTACGAACATGTTACGACCCCTAGTTGCAGAAAATTGGTGCGAGAAAAATTGCGAGGGACCGTTTGAGCGTGTTAAATTCCGGATTTTTGTTACGATGGTACGACCATGGTACGACCTTAGTACGGCTAGTACGATTTTTTGGGGGACGCGTGACTTTTTTGGTACGACGTTGGTACGACTAGTACGACTGGTAAGACGTTGGTTAGACCTTCGTTAGACGTCTCAACTTTTGGTAAGACTATGGTACGACCATATTACGACTATGGTATGACTATTAAGACCTGCCAGACTATGGTTGGAATTTTCCGAGGGAATCGGAAGGGTCGCGATTGTGTGATCCACCTGTATATAGGAGGGGTCCTGCAATATGCAAATCAGATTCCTCCTGACCTCCCAAGAAGATGGACGAGTACTACAACAACTACCTGGCTGGCCTCATGCTTGCCACTGTTGCCATGATGATCTTCAGTTATATGGTGGAACCACCTCATCCACCTCCTCCTCCTCCTCCTATACGTCGTCGTCCTCGTCGGTTGTGGTCAAGGCAGTGGCTATTGAGAAGAGAGGTATTTGGAGAATACGACAACTTACTGGCTGAGCTTCACCGGGAGGATGCCAGAGGCTTCAAGACATATGTCCGCATCACACCTGATTTTTTCGAGGAAATGATTGAGAGGATTACACCAGCTGTCCAGAAGAAGGAGACCAGATTGAGGAAGCCTCTCCCAGTGGGCCTCAAATTAGCCGTCACTCTACGCTTCCTGGCAACTGGAAACACTTACCAAAGCCTGGAATTCAGTTTTAGAACATCAAGGAGTGCCATCTGCAGGTTCGTTCCAGTAGTGTGCAAAGCTCTCATCAAGGCATATAAGCCCGAGGCCCTCAAGTGCCCAACAACTTCCGAGGAATGGAAAGAGGTCAGCTGTGATTTTGCCAGGAGGTGGAATTATTACAACTGTGGAGGCGCGCTCGATGGGAAACACGTCGCCATGAAGAAGCCAGCTGGTGCCGGATCTGTATTCTTCAATTACAAGAAGTTCCACAGTGTGATTTTGGTGGCCCTTGCAGACGCTAATTACCAATTCCTGTACGTCGACGTAGGCGCTGAGGGTGGAGCTGGTGATGCTGGGACCTGGGCGCCATGCAGCCTCCACAGGGCCATCATTGACGGACGGATAGGCTTTCCATACCCAACACCACTACCAAACGACGACCGAGACATCCCCTTCCACCTCGAAGGAGACGATGCATTTGCCCTGAAGACGTGGCTCATGAAGCCATACGCACACCTGTCCCAAATCCACCACGAGAGAGTGTTCAGCTACAGGCTCTCCCGTGCTAGGCGTGTGGTGGAAAATGCCTTCGGTATCCTGCAGCAGAGGTGGAGAGTCTTTTCAACAACCCTACTTGTCAGACCCAGAGTTGTCCGCCTCATCAGTATCTGTGCTTGTATTCTACACAACCTACAACTCAAGAAACAACCACCACTACCTCAACAGTTGGATCGTGAAGATGACAACCACAACATGATCCCTGGCTCATGGAGAGATGAAAACGACGTAATGGAAGACCTAGCCGGCGATCCAGGAATGAGGAACCCCTCCAGAGATGCAAAGTCAGTGAGGAAGTACCTAGCAGCATATTATGCATCTCCAGCTGGATCTGTGCCATGGCAAGAAGGAATAATATACCCAAGAGGAAGACCACGGAATGAATAGCAAATATGTAAGATGTATTAAAATATATGTATATATTTATTTTTGTAATAAAACATTAAATGTAAAAATGAAGGTACAAATTAAAACCAATTATCATAATATTGTTTCATATTCCCCCAACTGTAATTTTAAGGTATTAATAGTTAAGAATAAGAATTACACCAATTAGAAATAAATACATAATTAATAAAAAAAATAACAATGTAGTAGTAGTAGTAGTACCTAGTAATATTTATCCCTCTCCGAAACTGCATCGAGTACACATGAGTTTACATTCACTGTGAATAGGCTTCTAAAGCTAGGTTTTTCTTTAGAATTGCATTTATCTATTATATCTGGTCCTCCTTTCTAAGCTTACACGCTTACTTTGTGTGTAAGAGAGAGAGAGAGAGAGAGAGAGAGAGAAACAAATATAGAGTAAAGAGACTCGTGCTCCTAGGCTAGAATTTTGTTTTCAGTTGCATTTATTAATTATTTCTGGTCCTGCTTTCTGTAGGAGTTAAAACACACACAAAAAAAACTATTAGTATATTCATGATAAGAGAAATAAGTTAAAAAGGAAAAAAGAAACAGAGGCTGTACATTTTAATATTTATTTTACAAACATTTTATTTGTTTTTCCTTCTGATAAAAAAAACAAAAAAAATAAATCTTCACTTGCTGGTTCCTGGTTCTTCTGGGTCCTTTTGGGGTGTGTTGAGGGAGCTGATGGGGCTGGGGATGTCCAAATCTCGCATGAGATGTGCTAGAGGGCTGCCAAGGTCCGAAACTGTTCTCTTAGAAGGTGATGGTATTGTTTGGGCACCAGATGACGATGGTGCCTGAGAATAGCTACCAAACGTCTGTTGAGGGCCATACTGCTGCTGCTGCTGGAACGTTGCAGGAGGTCGAAACGGTTCATAGCTACTTGCTGCAGGAGGTGCCCAGGGTGCCGGCCCAGAAGTTGATGGTGCCACGTACTGCGGTTGTGTGAGTGGCTGCTGTTGATATGATATGGGTGGAGTCTGTGGCCTCTAATGTTGATGTTGTTGCTGAGGCTGGGTGTGGAGAAAGGGCGGCGGCTGCTGCTCATGCTGTGTCTGCTGGGCCGTCTGCTGCCTCTTCCTGGATTTGTACTTGTTGAGAATCGCCAGGATGTCCATCATGCAACTATCTTGTTCATCTGCCGAGAGGTATTGCAGATTGGCCAAGACAAACCTGGAGAACACTTCCAGCTGTGATTGTGAGGTAGACGGCGGTGGATGCTGGATCATAGCACTGGCCTTCTCGAACATCCTTTCAATAAAGCTTTCCCCGGGATGAACAGGAACTGCTGCTGGTGCAGGAGCTGGTTCAGGATTGCTTTCGGACTCTGGCAAGCGGCGCTTCTTCAAGTTCTTACGGCGTTGTATTGAGGTCGCCGAGAGGCCCGACAAGTCGCTGGAGTCCGTTGCAGAAGATGAATCTTCATGGGCAGAGAAGGCCTGCGAGGAGAGGGTAGGGGCATGCGCAATGTGGCCCCTGAAGAAGCCCCAATCCCTCATGATCTCCTGCTCCCTTGCCGTCCGTGGTCGGACCTCTGCACCACTCTTCATCTCGGCAGCTTCAATTTTCCCAAACGCCGTTCGTTTTTTCTCGAAGAATTTTCGTACCTGCAGGTACGAGCAGCCTGGGAACAGCTCAGCACACTTCTTCCACAGGTCCAGTTTCAGCATGTTGTTGTGGTAGGACTTCTCCTTCTTATCGTAGAGACAAGGGTTGTCCTTCAGGAAGTCTAGTAACGTCTGGACCTGCTCCTCGCTGAAATCGTAGTCCTTAATCTCGCTATGGGTAGGCCGGTATTTCTTCTTTGGGGCAGTAGTGGGAGCGGTGCTTGGGCCTTCATCAGGTGAGGATGATGGGCTCGAAGGTTCAGCAGGGGCGGCAGCAGCAGGGGCCTCAACAGGCCCCTCCGGCAGTTGGTGCTTCTTGGTGAACTTCCTTCGAACCATGGTGCTTGGTAGTAGGTTGGTAGGTTGGTAGGCAGGAGTTGGTGCTGGTGTGGCGGTCAAGGGTAGACTGAGTTCAGGGCAGTCAGCCACAGCCTATTAAGTTTTATACCCCAATGCGTGTCGTATTGGGACATCTCACGCGTCCAACCATAGTCACACGCGTCGTAATTTTGGTCTCACGCGTCGTATTATTGGTCTTATGCGTCGTAACACTGGTCGCACGCGTCTTACCAAAAATTCGCAACAGTCGTAAGAGTCGCACGATTCATGATTCATGAATCACGGAGGTCGTACCAAAAATCGCACTAGTCGTAATTTTTGTCTCACGCGTCGTAATTTTTGTCGCAATGGTCGTAACAAGGTCTCACGCGTCTTAACAAATTTCGTACTAGTCTTACCATGGTAAGACTAGTACGAACTTTGGTAAGACAAAATTGCGACCATTGCGACTAGTCATAATTTTTGTTACGACATGCCAAGACGTCGTAACATCGCATGGGGTCGCACCAAAATTACTAAAATATTAGAAATTTGGTACGACATATTACGACATCAGACGTCGTAATAATTTTTTTGTGACCATAGTACGACCATGTTTCGACCAAAATTACGACGCGTGAGACATGAGGTCTCACGCGTCTTACTATGGTCGTAACATGTTCGTAAGTCGTAACCTCGTAAATGTCAACCTACCTTTAACAGTATTGGAAAGCGAGGAACTGTTCACCCACACATACCTACACATTTATGGTTACCTGGGTGTTCGTACCTGTTCCTTCCTTCCTTCCTTCCTATCTTTCTTTTGTTGTTTTGTTTTGTTGTTACTGATACGTCTTGTGATGATAGTGGAAGGAAAAGTTATGCTCATCCACACAGCCACACATGTACGATTAGGTGTGTGTGCTTCCTTCTTTCTTTCTTTATTATTTTATTGTTTATATTCTGACGTTATTTGACAGGCTAGTATTTGAGAGAGGAACCATTTTTTTACATACAGCCACACATTTACCATTACGTGTGTTCTTACTTCTCTATATTACTTATTTATGTTGCTATGTGATTGCCTCCCACTCGTAATGCCGCTCATGTTAGTTAAATATCATCATCATTAACGTATAAATCCTTGAACTTATGTGTGTATTTATATTTTCATCGCATAGCCTCGTTTGGTAAATAATTCATCCCTTTTTGCTCAGAAGGGTTTCATCAATATCACCTAGACGTGTGTAAGGCTCCCAATATAAATCCTAGAACTTATTTGTGCATTTAAATTTCTATCACAGTCTCGTTTGGTAAATAATTCATCCCTTGTTACTCTGGAGGGTTTTGGATTCTCTTTCATCCTTATCACCTCGCTGTTTATAGGTCTTCCCAACGTGATGTGGTGTTTCAAGCTTCCCAGAGGTGACACAATCGTTTGGAGCTCTATATCTTTCCTACTGACACATGACAAAGCAATTATGTTCTCTCCGTGTTGTTATTTATCATTCTACCTGTTTATCCAACAAACTAATAGGGAGGATACGCTAGGAGGTTTATCTAGTAGTAATATATCCGATTTCAGTTAATCACATATTGCCCTGTCTCCTATATATATTTTTTTCTGTAATTTAGTCTCAATATTCCTAGATGTTTCTTAACCTCACGTAACACCGCATTTAAATCATTACAGATATCAATATTTATGTTTTGGGAGGTATCATTTTCTTTGGAGTATATATAATTACAGTGGTCTTTCGTTAATTGGTATTGATGACTCCTTGCCCTACCATCACCTCTAGTCGAAAGGTCAGACGGTGTGTGTGCGTGTATATATGTGTGTGGTCAATGGGAGCATGAGTGAGTGTAAGTTGTTGATATAGACTTTGTGTTTCGTAGTAGTGTGTGTAAGGAGTAGCTAGTGAGGAAAAGTGTGTGAATGAAGGAGTGACGCAATTTCCGATCTCCGTAGTGAGTGCGGTCGACATTCTCAGACGCTTCCTGTTCTCAGCGTCAGTCATTTCCAGAGGCCAAAAAAAGAGGTTAAAACGCCTTCCTATCAGTGTTTTTTCACCTTCACCGTACAGAGGCTTCATCAAACTACCATCAGGATCATAGATAAAACCACCCGCGGAAACGCCCGCAACTCCTACGAAAGCCTTGTCAAATGTGTGTGCCTGGGCGCCGAGATGTTGGCTATAAACGGTCGCTTCCATCCCTCACACCAACTATTTTCAAAGGCCTACAGGGAGGTCAATCGGTTTCTAATGAGTGTTTCCTTAGGTTCACGGTACAGAAGAAGGGTCAGTCTACCGGAAGGGTCATAAAACCATCTATGGGGACGACCACAACGCCTACGAAAGCCACGATAAAATGCGTGAGCTCGGGCGCCGAAATGTGTTGCCTAAGAATGACGCTGGGGATGCAGTGTGTTGTGGGGACGGCCAAGGTTGTGTTGCGTATAGGGTGTTGCGGGGACGGTCATTGCTGGTCATTGCTCCCACCTCCTACCTGGACACACTCGTCTTAATTAACATAAACGGGGGAAGGTCGTTACGGGTCGCAGAGGGTGGGGACGTGACCCAAGCGTGTGTGTGTCTTTGAGTATAGGGGTGAAGGTGGGGTAGGGAGGGATGGCAAAAGGGGGGGAGGGGGCCGGGAAGGAGGGTAAAAGGTGTGAAGGGAGGCAGGGGGGATCGCAAAAGGGGGGAAGGGGGGCAGGGAGGGAGAGCCAAATATCAAGAAATGGGTATAAATGAGAGAGAGAGAGAGAGAGAGAGAGAGAGAGAGAGAGAGAGAGAGAGAGAGAGAGAGATTTACATAGAAAATCAGACCACACAGACCCCATGGTCCAGACTTGGTGGTCTGTCCTTAAACCGAAGTGATTCTACATTAGTCAGATGGCTCCAAAACTCTGCATTTCAACTCTAGTTAATATTAAGTTGAAGGAAGAGTCGGTCGAGCTGGTTTTTAAAGGAGTCAATCGTGTTACACCAAGGCCATCTAGAGGGAGATGGCCTTGGTTACACTGGACCACTGACGGTGGGAGCTTATTCCATTCTCGCACTACAACGTTGGTGAAGAAAAATTTGGTGCAGGCTGACTTTACTTGTTTACATTTAAGTTTTGTGCCATTGTTCCTCGTTTGCAAAGTGTCATCGATCATACACAATTTTGATTTGTCCACATTCGTGAATCCATTGAGTATTTTAAAACATTCGACCAGTTTTCCTCGGAGGCGACATTTCTCAAGAGAGAACATGTTAATTATGGGTGGAGAGCCTCTCGTCGTAGGGTTTGTTGCGCAAGGAAGGGATCATTTTTGTTGCCCGACATTGAACAGTAAACACCTTCCAATTTAGCAATGTCCTTTGCATGGTGGAGAGACCAAAACTGTACCGCATATTCCAAGTGGGGTCTGACTAAACTATTGTAGAGCAGAAGTATTACTTCTTTATTTCTGAATAAAAAGTTTCTTTTAAAAACCCAACATTCTGTTCATTTTATTTGCTGCATCGATGCATTGCTGTGAGAATTTGAGGTTTTATGTGATTTTGACAGGTCTTTAACGCATTGAACGGTTGTGAGTTTAACGCTGCGCATTTCATAATCGAACTTCTCATTTCTTGTTCCAACTTGAAGGACCTGGCAGAGAGAGAGAGAGAGAGAGAGAGAGAGAGAGAGAGAGAGAAATGAAAGTCTGTAACTGTTAATAAGATCTGTTTATTCGATTTACATACAAAATTATTACATACATTATTCTCTTATGACAATACAATTAAATGGATAAAATTGTACTTAGATCTCTTCATGCTAATGGTTACAAGGAATCAAGGTTTATCACAGTCAGGCATCACCGGCAGCAGCTTTACCTGTGCCAAGACTGCTGGTAATGCATCACAGGAAGCTGCTCTTTATTAGCTGAAGTGACTTTACCGAGAATGTTGAGTGTTCCCTGAAGCACACACACACACACACACACACACCACTGATAACATCTCTCGGAGGAAGCTTTTAGGACAGGAAGACTGTTGATGCTTTACGTCACTATGCACTGCTGACAATCACTTCAACAATTTTCCTGTGGTGAAATGTAGGGCCACTGATAGACATCCAGGATGTTGTGGCTTATCCCAGTTCTGTAAAACCACAAACAACAAGCATACAAGGTCTGGCTGAGTATGGGGGCAAGCTCCCCGTAGAAATTTTTACTTTGACTCTCTCATATAGTATTTCCTGCCATCTGAAGACTATTATAAACTAACCAAACATTCTCAGAGATTTAGGGTTAGACAAAAAAAAAATCACGACTAAATAAAGCCCACAAGCCCTGCCCTGACAATGGCCGTGGCAAAATGCAGAAATGCCTTCCATTAAGTCCTGCATGAGGTGTGTCTGGCTAAGGCCACACCAACTGAACTTAACATAGTAATAGAAATATCAGGTACTAAACAGTGTATGACCTTACATATATCAGGTACTAAACAGTGTATGACTTTATAATACAACTGAGGTAATAGCATAAATATATTTTTCACCGAGACAAGCATTCACAATGCATGAAAACATAATAATGAAAGATGTTTGGCACATGTTTTCACTTTGTGAGTTATGAAGTATATCTTCCTCAGTAGTTGAACAATGCAATATTGTTTCAAAAGAAAACAGGTTCATTTTCAATGCCTGCTCACATTGTCCTGCAACCTTTTTTGTCTCTCTTAGTTTTGGGAACAAGCTTCTCAGGACAAAAAAAGGTAACCATCAGTCTGAAGACAGCCAGAGCACCGTTGGGTTACTTGAGGCTCAGGAGTTCTCAAAGAGCTTCACCTTCAGCTTGGCTCCATGAACCTCCAGCATGGCCGCCTGTACCTGGCTGATCACCACCTGGTACGCCGACTCCCAGAGTTTGTTATGTGTTCGCAGGATCTGCCTGGAGGATGATGTGACAATCTTCAGTCCTGCTCAGATATATGGTTAGCTCTGACCTAGTTCAGTTTAGTAAACTCAAGTACAGGTACAGGTTGAGAATCCTTTATCCGAAATTCCAAAATCCGAAAGATTTTTGAATGCTAACATGATGCATCACAAATGGAAAATTCCACAAAGTGATGGGAAGATTCCACAACGTACAGTTGTTGTGTGCTGCTCAGGGTGCCAGGTCCACGGTTTACCTGTCAAATTGGGAGGGTAAATCTACTGCTACGTCGACACCTTGGGCGTAAAACATCTGCCCACCACCAACGCGGGTTTTGGGCCGGCTTTTGGGATGGGACTGGGCAGGAACACAGTCCATGACCTGGCAACTCTGGTGCTGCTATGTGTTAGTTTGTTGTCAGCAGTCATCACAGTAACACCTTCCCTTGTTACTCATTGTGATTACCATGTGTTGTGTGCTCTGTGGTGTAAAGATACTGCTGTTGAAAATGTCAAAAGGGCCTGCATATTCCAAAATCCGAAAATATTCAAAATCTACAACACCTTCGGTCCCAGGAATTTTGAATAAGGGATTCTCAACCTGTAATACAAAAGCAATCCTACAAGCCCTTACCCTCACACTCACCTGTACAGGTACTTGATTAGGCAGTCCAACTTCTCCAGGTCGTGGTGTGTGATGAGGCTGGTGAAGTAGCTGCCCAATATGTCTGCGTCTTCATCCTCGGGACACGCACATGATGCCACCCAAGCCTGAATCACAGACTTCACATCCGGTAGCTGAAGCAAGTCACAGATGTAATATTTCAGTAAAATACAGTAGTGGCCCACTATACATAGGAATAGGAGCAGAGGTGTTGTTGGGCTTGCCTAAAGTTTTGCACTGGTCAGATTTTGTGCAGACTCAAGGTAACACGCCCAAAGGTCAACTCCTCATGACCTGGACAGCCAGTGAAACAACTGAGTTACCAGCCACCCAGACTGTGCAACTACACTACCTTGGAGAGCAGGAGCCATGCCCATCTTACATCTGCTGAGTGGGGAGTTGACCTCAGGGCGTGCTACCTACTGCAATGACATTATTTGTTCATTTATCGCATATTTCGTTTGTCCTGACCAATGCCTAAGGTAGAATTTCATTAAACCTTAGTAATATCTCTTACACTTCTCATTCCACAGAGATCAGGAACGACCTCAGCCCTTATTTTTTGCTCTTCCTTCCTCTCATCACTTGTTGGCAGCAGCTCACTGGTGCCTGCTGAAGGAGAGTATGGCATAGTGTCCATCTTAGGCTCTTCTTTTATCTCTTTACTTGGTGACATGGCTGACGCAGGTCTTTGGGGCTCAGGTGGTACACATCCTTTCTTACCAACAGAAATATTCTTCTTGATTCTGAAGTTTTGTGGCTGCAGGAAAGTTGAATATGCTATATACTGATAGTCTCGCATCACATGCAAGAAAATAATCTTGTATACAATATTTGTAACTCTGTTTCTTATGCTTTGTACAGTGGCAAAATATCTCACCTCTGCATTGCCGAGAATCAAGCTTGTCAGGGTGACCAGACCCTCTTCTCCCACCTGACGTGAGTCTGCCTTGCTCCCTCGCCCTCGCCGCCCCCTGGGCCTGCCCCGCCCTGTTGGCAAGAGTGGCATGTCACACCCTCCTTATGGTGTAGCAGGACAGTACAAGATCATGTGAATCTTCGGTTTAGGAAAAAATTAGCTAACCAACAAAATTTCAGCTTCAGGTAGATGCTCTTGTCTCCTAAAGGATTGCACAAGACTTGCTCAATTCCACTGGCCCAACAGGATGCAGTGTCTTCCATAAATCATGGACTAGTGAACCTTGCATCAAGTAAACATTATTTGTATCCAATGAACAGTGGGTCATCTATGCCTTTGGCATGCACACTGATGTGAGTGTTGTATTATTTACTTCTACTGTCTTTATTTGTATCATCATATCTCAATTCCAATGATTACCAGCAATTCTTTAAGTGGCATGTGCACAATGTGTTCATCTAGATGCTAGACTTTGGAGACTCACCTCGGCCTCGGCCATTTCCAGACCCGACCAGTGACCCTCTAACACTTCTGGCTCCTGGCAATGGTGGAGCTGCTTCCCTTGCTTGTTTACGGCGCTCCAGGTCTTGCCTCAATTCCTCTCGTAACTCTTCAGGAATGGCTTCCAAGAAGCTGGAATCTACCTGAAATGTAACTAGGATTTAGTGAGGTACACCAAGGAAAGCAGCTACATTATGACCACCAGCATGTCAGGAAAGGATAGGTCACTCAGTTATGTTGACTGCATTTGCAAGCTGTTTGGAAAGTAAATATTGTAGAAGGGTATATTGGAAGCCATCAAAACTGCTATCAGGGAGGGGGGGGAGGCTATCATGAGTACTTACCTGAGAAAAACTAGTAATCAGTGGAGAATCATAAGCATTTTCTGACACAGCAGAGAAATTGCTGTTGGAATTAGTAGCATCTCCAATCTCTCCGAAACCACTGGCCTCCTCCAAGACTGGCAGTGGTGCACTCTGATTATTGGTGGCAACCTCTCTGTGAACGTCACGCCCTCTCAGCTGAGAGTTGTTGCCTCTCGCTGTGTCTGAAAAACTTGTCTGTGGCCCATCAGCAGCTGCTGCTGGCTGAATAATATTGGAGGCTTCTTGTCTTCTACTTTCTTCAGGCATCAACAAACCAGATGTGCCTGGCTGTGCCTCAGCAGCACTGCCCCTGTGGCTGCTCTTGCTGCCTCTGCCACCAGGGAGGGCAGGGATGATGTAGCCCTGTTGCTGGTACTCTGCTATTACCTGATCTCTCATGTCCTCAGGCAGTGCCAACAGCACCTCCATGTCGATGCTTTTGGCTTCATTAGAGTTGCTGTTTGTTGTACTTGTTGGTGTGTGACTGACAGGCAGCACGTGACCTGTGTCTGATGGCTGGCCTGTGTCATGCCCTGGATGGCCTGGCCGGTGTTCACTTGAGCTCTTCACCACAGCCATTGCAGCATTTTCTTTTTTTGACATAGATGATTCAGGAGTTGAATGGATATCCATGTCTTCAGCACTCGTGGAACTTGTTCCAATTTCAAAGGTTTTCCTTTTGGCTCTCAGCAGAAAGTTCTTCATTGGTGAGTCAGGGGACTTTTCTGCACCTTCTGCTGGTGTCACTACAGCATTTTTTTCTCTTGACAAGTTAGACACAGTTCCAACAGGAGAAATTTTTGCGCCTGGGCTTCCTGTGGCATTTGTTCCAACACTGGAGGATTTTTGTCTGGCTGCCAGCAGGAAACTTTTTATTGATGCACCCAGAGGCTTTGCTCCACATTCAGGTTCCAGGCGAGACACCTGAAAAGGTGTGACATGTTGTAGTATGGGTATGATTGCTTTATTTCTTACAGTATTACTACCAAATATCCAGGATAAATGGCCATGAATGGATTTGTTTTACCATTTTTGTGACGAAGAGGCAGAGCTGTGTGAGACTAAGATTTAAGCCTTGATAGATTGTCTCTTTAGCTATACTGACACTATTGCCCCTTGCTAAGAGCACCATCACAATCTTGGCATGGCTAAACAGCTTATCAATCCATCAATATGGAAAATACAGCAGTAAACCTAGCACACATGAAGTAATACACATACCTGAATTCCAACTCCCCTGAAATCTTGTGGTGGACTTTTTATTTGTTTCAGTAGAACTAATGTCTCCCTGAAATGATCAGGAGCAATGTAAGCTTAAATAAAATGTGTGCAAACACTGACCCATTATGTGGGTCATTCTTAATACATAATGAGTAAATGGAAAATATTGTGATCTTAGTAATGAGACAAATAACTGCACCTTTCAATGACGTCTGCAGATGATGTGGCACAATTTAGGGATGCAGACTTGGCAATGTTGTCACACACGCCGTGGCCCATGAACTTGGCTGTCTCTACGGGCGCATCCTTGGCACGAATCTGTGAGGAGGGAAATGGAATAACAACAGTTACGTTGCATCTCTTGGCACTTGTCTGATAAGAAGGTGGAGTAAGAATAAAATAATACTGAAGGGTGCTCCAGAAGTGTCTTTTACCCACCAATCCTTAGGCACCGGGCAGAGTTACAATTTTACTTTCTTTTCTCCTTTTGTAAGAACCTGCAATATGGTGACTGATGATGTTGGTAATTATTCCCTTCTGACTTGGTTGCCACACCTTGCAAACGCTGGTAAAAATAAAGTTATTGCCTCAAACTATACAAAACTATCACCTTTAGCTTGAGTGTGATGCACTTCCCCTTCATCTTGATGGCTAGCAGTCTGCTCTCCACCTCGGCTGCCAACTCACTGATGAACTTGTAGGCGTCACTGTGGCAGGTGAAGCGGATGCCATAGTTCACCTCTGCTGACACAGACTTCCTCTGAAAAGATGCACACACTCACTACAAGCACTGCTGAAGTGTATGGTCATTAATGAATTACCACATAAACCTGATTATTAATGGAAGATAACTGAATCCTACCACATGTTCACTCTTGACGAGTCGACTGTCCACTCCGCGACAGTAGTTGTAGAGGGACTGGCCGGTGCGGGGCCCAAACAGTGTTTGCAGGTGACTGAGGGAACATTGCTGTAGGTCCCCGCAGGTCATGAGCCCCTCAGCCTCCAGCTGTCGTCCAGTGGACCAACCAACACCTTAAAGTGACATAGTGTTGTCAATAAAGAGAATCTACCCTCTAAAGTCACATGACTAGGGAGTAAAAACAAACAAAACATGACTTAAAATGCTGTAATCAAATGACAGGCTGTTTCACCTTGCCCATCGCCATGATGTGCATACGAGAGACAACTGATCCCGTGACCAGCTGTTTCACCTTTCTATCAACATCATGGATAATTAATTACCTGGAAGCTCCGTGACCTTGTGGTCCTTCATGTGGTGTGTCAGGTCCTGAGGGTCAGCCCAGTGCTGGCCGTTGGGCTTGGCCAAACGCGTTGCCATGCGGGCCACCAGCATGTTGGGTCCCAGGCCGGCAGAGCAGGGACACCCTGTTTCTTTCTGCCATTACACAGAATCTACACTTAAATGGAGTCTTAAGGTGTGCCAGTGAAATGGAGTTGAGAGAAACATACCATGCAGAAACAAGAATTCATAACTGTGCTCTGAGCTTCAAAGATTAAAAAAATATTACTTGAAATTTACTTTCATTCAGTATTGTGTTTATCCTACAATTAGGTAATGCTCCTTGCATGCCTTACTTGTACTCTCTCCCTCAAGTATGTTGTGAAGTCCATGGGTGACACATGGCAGGAATGAAGGAGTTCTGTCAGGTCCACAAACATCTCGTCACAGCTGACAGCCTCTATGTCATGGGTGAAGCTGCAAAGCAAATGTTCACACTATATTGCATGCTAAAAAAAATGTGGGGAGTAAACATATGACATAATGCGAGTGAGACAGACATTTTCATATTTTTCGCTTGTTAAAACAGCTTGAGTAATACCTTTATATGTGTACCAGAGAGTTAGACCATTTAAAAACATCCCTTGTCAACCCTACCTTGCCACAATGTCATAGAGTTTGTAAGAGACCTCCTTGTATCCCTCGAAGTCATAGGGGATGGTCTGCAGGCTGGGGCACAGCTTCAGGGCCGGGCCGAGGAACATGCCATTCTTCACCCCGGCCTTGCGCGCCTCGTAGTTACAGGAAGCAATCTCGGACATGGAACTCGTCTCGTCAATGAGGTGAATCGTGGAAAACTTCTTATCTGGGTTTCTGTCAGTCTGCTCTGCATCCTCAGCATCATCCACTGCCTCCTTTATATCACTCTTTACCATTTCTGTAACTTTACATCCTGCTGCCTGTATTTTGGCTTTTAGTTTCTTCTCGGCTCGTTGCTTGTAGAAGTTCAGCTCATACTGCCGATCCATTCCCTCCCGAGCCTGTCCCTGGGGGTTGCCTCGGGCGTGAGTCACAGCAACTGGTTTATCATGGAGCTCTGGATGCTTGCGGAGGCCAACGGACACGAAAAAGCAGTCCATGTCTATGTGCATGATTACTCTTTTGCTTTTGGGAGGAGGACCTGAGGGTTGTGGGGGATCCTGGCTGGGATTTCTACTTCTTAGCCAGCTCTTCAGTTTGTCTCGGCCAGGAAAACCATCACACTTGTTCTGCAGCTCGTTGACATAGGCCTTGAACATTGCCCCCATGGTTGATATGTGGTGGAGTCTAGAGTTACTGTAAAATTCTGTGAGAAACCTTGGATTGGCAGTGCTCATGGCATGCCCCTTCAGCGGACTCTTGTGGAATGTGCTGCTGCTAGTGCTAGTGCTGGGGGCATTGGGAGCCGTCACTGTGTGCTTGTCTTGCTCGCTTTCACTCTCAGCACCTGCTTTGGTATCCTTGGAGTCTGGCCTTTCAGTCTTTATGTTATGTTCAACAGAGTCATCATCCATTGCAGAACTTACTACCTTCTGGCAACTTTCTAATTTTCGTTTTTCTGGGCTTGAAGGTTCTTGTTTCATAGTCCCAGATGACTCTCCTACACTCTTCTTAGGCGATGGTACAGCCTTGAACTGCAACCGAGGCTGACTTCTGGACTGATGGCCATAGAGGATGTACTTTGTGTAGTCCAGGAGATGACCAGCACTGAGCGAATCTGTGATCCACTTGGGGCTGACGATCCTCTCGGTGTTCATGTTCTTGATCTTGGTGTCCGGCAGGTTGTTGGCGATGATGTGCGTCGTCTTGGAGCGGGAGTAGTAGTGATGGTAGGTCCCGCCGTGCACCATCATCACGCGCTTCAACTCCTCCGCTGTGGGCTCTGGCGAGGCAATAAAGGGAACTTTGGTAACTTTGGCCACTCATCTAAACACTTTTTTGTAGGGGCAGTGATTAGCAGGCTTTTTTTAATCAATTATTTTTTTGCCTGTGAGCTGCTTCCTTTACTGTATATATATATATATATATATATATATATATATATATATATATATATATATATATATATATATATATATATATATATATATATATATATATATATATATATATATATATATATATATATATCTATAAAGTAGTCTATTCCACAGTGACTGGAGCATAAACCCCAAAACTTTATCTTTTAGTTAGTAGTCAATATAAAAATCATTAAAAGAGCCGATGTGTCTTGACTTTTCATTCTAGTTTCATGATATACAGAAATTGAGGACACACAAGTAACATCACACAGTTTCACTAAATCACTTTCCTTGTCTTGAATAGTCCGATATCTTCTCTGAAAGGCTACTGCCAGCAATTAAAATAAATGCCCCTGCTGTTACATGCAATAAGTATGGAGCCTTTCAAACTGAGTAGGGAATGTTCGTCAGTATTGGTAACTGTTGAAGTCTTATGAGGATAAAAAATAGTAAGTGAAACATTTTAACAGTGAGCACTGACCTGTATATCCATTTACAAATATTGCTACACCACTGAATAAGCCTTTCCTCTCTTCCTCTCCATCAGCGGTGACAGAGTCCTCGTACTGGTGCTCCAATTTGGCAATCTTTGCAGCCATGTACCCGCCCTGGTGAAAAAATCATTATGAATGGATTGATTCTTGCATGAGTGCTATCCACAAACTGGGTGGCATGGTAATCTGAACTGATGTGCAAAAGATCAAGAGTGGGAGGTCAAGATGCTGGAATGAGTTTAAGTGGAGGGACTTAAGAGTTAATAATGGATGTCCAAAAGATGAAACCAAGAGTGGGAGGTCAAGATGCTGGAATGAGTTTAACCCTTTCAATACGGTGATGCAGACGTCGGCGTCACAGTATGGAAAGGGTTAAGAGGAATTGGAAGAGGATTAATCCTCTTCTAAACCTCTTAATCCTCTTCCATTTCCTCTTAAGAGGTTTAAAAGAGGAGTAAGAGAAATGGAAGAGGATTAACCCTTTCCATACGGTGACGCTGATATCGGCGTCACCGTACTGAAAGGGTTAAGTGGAATGCAAGGACTTAAAGAGTTAATAATGAGTGGTGAGTTTGGCTAAACAAGCACTATCATCCTCTTTTTTTTTTTTAAGATAAGAAACATATGATGGGGATGAAAAGTCTGCCTCAGACACAAAATATGATGCTGCTCAGCAACAGGACTCAATGAAATACTCACCGCCTCCTCAAACCCGGTGGGTCCATAGCCCCTCCGGCGGCGGCCGCCCCCTCTGCTTCCCATAGCTGCCTCCTGTTACTGTTCACTGCATGTCGAAGCCTGAAATTTAAAAGGAGAATAGCTATGACTTACGTTATTGGACTACCTGGTGTGGTTTAGTTGCAGTGGTGGGTGAGCTTGAGCTGCAGCAGAGTTTGTGTTGGCCAGACTGATTTAACATTTGCCCAGACTATATTATCATATGCTGGGGCATAATGTATGGCTACTATGTTATAAAAACGAGTACGTATGTGTATATATACTGAGTTATAGTCTATTAAAGTAAAAATCACTGCTGATGAGCAAGGTTTGTGCTCCTCCTATCCTCCCTTAAGTTTACCTCCCTCTTTCTCCACTTTATTCTGTCAGTTCTGCTTTTCCTCTTGAACTAAAAAAAATGGCTTAACATTTGCTCTTCATCCTCCTTTTCATTTCTCTGTTATCTCCGTCTTTATCACGGTCTCTGCCTTCACGGTCAAAATCTATGTGCCGCCATACCCTGAGCTGCCCGACCTACACTGACATGCTTTGGTTTGGTGGGTGGGGAATAGCTGCCACCTATAGTCCAGACACTCTGCAATAACTTAATGGTGTCTATAGAGAGGCTTTTTGATTCTGGCCGATCACAAGGGATCGCCTACTCAGCCATCCAATGGGGAGCCTTCACAGCCAATTCACTTATTGTTTTTGGAGCTTCACTTTGCACTTTAACGTAAGTGGTGGGCGGCAGTTTGAAGCGAGCAGGGAAGGTGTAGGTTGTAGTCCTTGGTTCTTAGGTTACACTTTATTTTTTGGATGATATGGCACCGGTGAGCCTTTTATGTGCGTTTGCTGTGTTTCTCAAGTATCACGTGTCTGAACTTTGAAAAGGCTTTGTTATTTTCATGAAGATAAGCCGGAAGTGTTGTGTCGTTAGCGACCTGGAGGAGGAGAGGCACAGGAAACCCCAGGGAATGTCTCAACAGTAAGCAGCATATTGTTCATGGGTTTCTTTGTAAATTATGCTTAAATGTACCTATTTCTCTACAGTCACACAACTTCGTTAGATATCCTTCAGGAGTTTTCCCTAAATGGTGACTGACTACTAATGTAAGGATCTTTCTTTTTAAAGATGACCATACTCTTCTAGGGCATTTCTTCCCTACCTAGGGTGGAATGCCAACCCTCACTGGAGGCTAGATGTTAATCCAGAATTATACCCAACTCACTTCAGTGGCTGACATTTTTTCTGGTGGATTTTGTTGTCCTATTCATCATTTTGATAACAGTTTCCATCACACATTACTCATTTCTAAGGTTTGAAAAATAATTATGCGGTGATAGGTTCCTATTTTAGCTGCAGAGGATACTACTGTTTTAGTCATGATAGGTCAGGGCAGGATAAGTTATTATAGTGTTAATTTACTATTCTAGCTGTGATACATTAGGATTTTAGCTGCAGTAAATTACTATTTTAGTGGCAATAATTATGATTTCAGTGATAGGTCACTATATTAGCGGCTACATTAGATAAGATGAGGTTCAGAGTTAGTTTAGTGGTGATAGTTTACTATTTTAACACAATCGGTTGTTAATTTAGTGCCGCTAGGTTGCTATTTCAGCAGTGATAGGTTACTTTTCTAGCAACTGGGTTAGGTAAGGTTAAATTCAGTTTGGTTAGTTTAGTGGTGACAGATTTTTTTTTTTTTTTTACAACAAAGGAGGCAGCTCAAGGGCACAAAAAAAACCCAATAATAAAAAAAGCCCGCTAATCGCTGCTCCCATAAAAGAATTAGAAGAGGTGGCCAAAAGCAAGGTCAAATTCGGGAGGAGAGGTGTCATGATACCCTCCTCTTGAAAGAGTTCAAGTCGTAGGCAGGAGGAAATACAGATGAAGGAAGATTGTTCGAGTGTACCAGCGTGAGGGATGAAAGAGTGAAGATGCTGGTTAACTCTTGCATAAGGGGTTTGGACAGTACAGGGATGAGCATGAGTAGAAAGTTGAGTGCAGCGGGGCTGCGGGAGGGGGGGAGGCATGCAGCTAGCAAGTTCAGAAGAGCAGTCAGCGTGGAAATATCGATAGAAGATAGAAAGAGAGGCAACATCGTGGCGGAATTTAAGAGGTAGAAGACTATCAGTAGGAGGAGGAGAGCTGATGAGACGAAGAGCCTTAGCCTCCACTCTGTCCAGAAGAGCTGTGTGGGTGGAGCCCCCCCACACTTGAGATGCATACTCCATACGAGGGCAGACAAGGCCCCTGTATATGGATAGCAACTGCGCGGGGGAGAAGAACTGGCGGAGACGATACAGAACGCCCAACCTCGAGGAAGCTGATTTAGCGAGAGAGGAGATGTGAAGTTTCCAGTTGAGATTTTGAGTTAAGGATAGACCGAGGATGTTTAGTGTTGAAGAAAGTGACAGCTGGGTGTTGTCGAAGAATAGGGGATAGGTGTTTGGAAGGTTGTGTCGAGTTGATAGGTGGAGAAATTGAGTTTTTGAGGCATTGAAGGACACAAGGTTCCTTCTGCCCCAATCGGAAATGATAGCAAGGTCTGAGGTTAAGTGTTCTGCAGCCTCCAGTCCGGAGTCGTGTACTTCCTGTTTTGATGGTCTTCTATTGAAAGAAGTTGAATAATGCAGAGTGGAGTCGTCGGCGTACGAGTGGACAGGACAGTTTGTTATGGAAAGAAGATCATTGATGAATAACAGGAAGAGAGTGGGTGATAGAACAGAGCCCTGTGGAACGCCACTGTTGATAGGTTTAGGGGAAGAGCAGTGACTGTCTACCACAGCAGAGATAGAACGTCCGGAAAGGAAACTGGAGATAAAGGAACAGAGAGAGGGATAGAATCCGAAAGAGGGCAGTTTAGAAAGCATAGACTGGTGCCAGACTCTATCGAAGGCTTTCGATATGTCTAGCTCAACAGAGAAAGTTTCACCAAAACTGCTAAGAGAGGATGACCAAGAGTCAGTTAAGAGAGCAAGAAGATCGCCAGTAGAACGCCCCTTGCGGAATCCATACTGGCTATCAGAAAGAAGATTAGAAGTGGAAAGATGCTTTTGAATCTTCCGGTTAAGGATTGATTCAAAAGCTTTAGATAGACATGAAAGTAAAGCTATTGGGCGGTAGTTTGAGGGATTGGAGCGGTCACCCTTCTTAGGCACAGGCTGTACAAAGGCATACTTCCAGCAGGAAGGAAAGATAGATGTTGACAGGCAGAGACGAAAGAGTTTGACCAGGCAGGGTGTCAGCACAGAAGCACAGTTTTTAAGGACAATAGGAGGCACTCCATCAGGTCCATAAGCCTTCTGAGAGTTGAGGCCAGAGAGGGCATAGAAAACATCATTTGGAAGAATCTTAATAACAGGCATAAAGGAGTCAGAGGGGGGATGAGTAGGAGGAATATGCCCAGAATCGTCCATGGTGGAGTTCTTACAGAAAGTTTGAGCGAAGAGTTCAGCCTTAGAGACAGATGAGATGGCAGTGCTGCCGTCAGGGTTAAGGAGAGGAGGGAAAGAGGAAGAAGTGAAATTGGAGGAGATATTTTTGGCTAGATGCCAGAAGTCACGGGAAGAATTCGAAGAAGCAAGGTGTTGACATTTTCTATTTATGAAAGAAGTTTAAGTCGGAGAATAGATTTGGCATGATTCCGGGCTGAAATGAATAGATCAAAGTTAGTGGGAGTTCGAAGGTTCTGGAACCTTTTGTGAGCTGCCTCTCTATCTTTAATAGCACGAGAACAAGCATTATTAAACCAAGGCTTTTTAGCATGAGGAGTAGAGAAAGTACGTGGAATGTATGCCTCCATTCCAGAGACAATCACCTCTGTGATGTGCAGAGCACACACAGAGGGGTCTCTCTCCTGGAAGCAGTAATCATTCCACGGGAAATCGGAAAAGTACATCCTCAGGTCGTCCCACCAAGCTAAAGCAAAATGCCAGAAGCATCGCCTCCTCAGTGGGTCCAGAGGATGTACAGGAGCGATAGGACAGGATACAGAAATAAGGTTATGATCGGAGGAGCCCAACGGAGAGAACAGTTTGACAGAGAAAGCAGAAGGATTAGAGGTAAGGAAAAGGTCTAGAATGTTGGGCCTGTATCCAAGACGGTTGGGAATACAAGTAGGGTGCTGAACCAACTGCTCTAGGTCGTTGAGGAGAGCAAAGTTGTAGGCTTGTTCACCAGGCTGGTCAGTGAAAGATGATGAAAGCCAAAGCTGGTGGTGAACATTGAAATCTCCCAAGATGGAAATTTCAGCGAAGGGAGAGTGGGTCAAGATGCGCTCCACTTTTAGAGTTCAAATAGTCAAAGAATTTTACATAGTTAGTAGAGTTAGGTGAGAGATAAACAGCACAGATGTATTTAGTAATAGAGTGACAATGAAGTCTTAGCCAGATGGTGGAAAATTCAGAAGAGTCAAGGTCGTGGGCACGAGAGCAAGTGAAGTCGTTAGCATGCGTGGCGCAACATCCAGCTTTGGATTAAATTTAGGATAGAGATAGTAGGAGGGAACAGAGTAGAGATTGCTGTCCGTAGCCTCAGAAACCTGTGTTTCGGTGAGGAAGAGAAGGTGAGGTTTGGAGGAGGAGAGATGGTGTTCCACAGAATGAAAATTAGAACAGAGACCGCGAATGTTCCAGAAATTGATAAGGAGGAGGTTCGAGGAGTTATCAGGACACCTCTCAAGTCGGCAGCCAGAAGGGGAGTCCTCCCTGGGGGAATTTATGGTCCCCCCCCAGGCGGGGACTCTGAGGCAGTTATTTTTTTCGCAATGTTGAATTTTGAATTTTGGGAAAAAGATTATAATTTCAGTAGCATTAAGTTTCTAATTAAGGTGTGACAGAGCATTATTTTTGTGGCGTTAGCACCAAAGTGATATTACATTCCTGTTTCAGAGGTGATAGGTTACTCTTCTAGCGGCGAGATCGGGTAAGGTTAAGTTCAGTTTGGTTGGTTTTATGGTGATAGTTTACTCTTTCAGTGGCATATGGTTACCAATACGGGTGTCATAAGTTTAGCGGCATTAGTTTACTATTTTAGTGGTGACAGTTACTATAGTGGTATTAGTTTACTATTTTAGCTGCAATAGGGGACTGCATGTATTTGTAACCTGTTTGTTGAGCCTTGAACCACAAAAATACGGCGTTTATTTCTTAGTTTACTTACATTTACTGAAACCATAACAGACTGACAAGAGTGAATCGCCAGCAAATCTTTCAAAGACGCTCCTCTCCTCCTTCATTCATCTTGCCTCAGTGACATACAAGGGCCAGCGTTCCCTTTTGCTCAGACTCACTAATACACTGCGCGGGTTTCTAAATATGATGCAAGTAGACTATGTTGACCGCCTCCAATATTACATGTTGTATGGTATTGTCATATTTATTTTTGAAGGAGTTCACTGAGGGAGCAGTGTCAAAAAGACTGCACTCAAATCCCTCACACTCACCTCGTACACCTCCTATATAAGCTGAGAAACAGAAGCAGCTCGCCCTCCCCTCCTAGTCCATGCCGCCCAGTGTTTGTGTTTACCTCTGCTCAGTGATAGAAAACCGGCCACCCGTTGAAGGGTAAACACTAGTATTCCTTGTGTAGCCATTTTTATCGTCGTCAGAGACACGCCAGTCCTCGTCGACATGTAGTGACACGACTTGCCTGATGGGGGAGCCTCCCATAACCCACTTAGCCAGTGGGGTACCTCTTTGGCCGACTGGTAAAGGAGTGGCTCTCCCGTTACGCTGGTCGCGGGTTCGATCCCCGGCGCCGGCAAACCTTTCCTTGTCTGGATTAATTTCTCGTGTGTTTCGTTACACGCAGAGGTCGTGTTATAGTAAAGAGAAAACTCTGGCATTTCAGACAGACCGACTTCAGGCCCATAATTTTGGCAGATTTTTTTTTGAGGGGGGGGCTTGATGGCATTAAAGGCTCATGAGCTGTTTGGGGAGGGCGGCGAGCGAAGCCAGCATGCGCAGGTGGGAGATAAAAAAACAACAACAACAACAACACTTCTATGGGCGTGTTTTGGCCGATATAGAAAACACTGAGGCGGGGGGGCTATAGCCCCATAGCCCTACCAAAAATTACGACTCTGAACCTGGTCGGCTCGGCTGACGCCAGCCGATAGACTCGGTCTGCTGGCCTCCTCTTTATTGGCCGTCACCCGACAAAGGCCCGTGGTCCCCCCACAGGGGGACAATTCTGCATGACTCTGATGGGATCTGTAAAGCCCGTGTCCCCACCCTTGAGGTGGCGACAAATATATATATATATATATATATATATATATATATATATATATATATATATATATATATATATATATATATATATATATATAAATAGATAACGCTTGTTTTGACCTCTACTTTCTTTCTTATGTCTTTCCGGGAGGTTTAATTAAAGGCTAGTATAAGAATACATACATTACAACATATGAGCAGTAGGATAGACAAAGACAACATGGTGGACTTAATTCTCTTTGACTTTTCAAAAGCTTTTGATACAGTAAATCACCAGATATTGTTAACCAAATTACTTGTAATCGGTGTTGATGGCTCAGTCCTCTCATGGATCAAAACATTTTTGACAAACAGAACTATGGAGGTAGTTGTGGGCAGACAGCATAGTTCCTTATTCCCTGTGGCGAGTGGAGTACCCCAAGGTTCTGTTTTAGGTCCTATTCTGTTTCTTATATAAATATAAATGATTTAAAATTATACTTATTGATAAGACCCAGTAATCCATCCTCAGTATTACAGGGCATAAGTGTAGTACAAAGAGACATAGATACTCTAATTGCAATTGCTGAATCGTGGGATCTGGGAATCAATGCTGACAAAATTAAGATTATGTCTTTTGGTCCAAATCTTCGACATATACATGATCTAGGCCTATATTCAGTCAAAGGGAAACTTGTTATTTCAGTTCAGAAGCCGCTGACTTAGGTATAGTCATAGACCCAGCATTGAGGTTCCGTAATCATATTCAATCAATAGTTAGCAAGGCTGCAGGATTGTCTAACAACCTGCTGAAGTCCACCTTGTGTCGGTCGGCAAGTTTTATGACCAAGTTGCTTACCACTCACATACGTCCCCTTCTGGAGTTTGGATCATCAGTTTGGAACACAGGCGGTCATTGACTTGTCACTCCTGGAATCTGTTCAACGAAGGTGGACTAAACAAATCTCGGGTCTTGATGATGTCTCTTATGATCAGCGTCTGAAGTTTCTCGATCTCTTTTCAGTCAAGGGAAAACTCTTGCGTGCTGCTCTTATTAAATGCTGGAAGATTTTTAATGGTATGTCTGCTATATCTCCTTCTGATGTATTTACTATGGCTCCTAACATGGGTACAAGAGGACACTGTTACAAGATATTTGTTCTCCAAAGCTCCTGTGAAGCCAGACGTAGATTCTTTTCTGTCCGTGTGGTTTCACTTTGGAATGCTCTTCCTACTCATTTGGCAGAAGGACCTAACCTTGGTGCCTTCAAAAGTGGACTCAGGGATTTCCTGGGTGCTGCTCTATTCGACTACTGTTAACTGGTTGCCAATCTCATCATCTTATTGCTTTGTACTTAGGCTCATAGCACACTTTTCAGTCTTTTCTTTTTTGATAAGCAATGTTTCTGGCAGTGGTTTCTAAAGACTGGTGTGGTAGCCATATGGGGTTCCTCCAGTGGGAGCCCAACCAGGTAAGAACCAGGTAAGTAGGTAATGTAGGAAGCGAGATATTGACGCATTAATAATATAAGCCATTGCCTTACCATGGATATCATATATTATGGGTTTATTGAGTACACATATATGATGGCTGACTCACTAAACTCACTCACTCACTCCCTCCCTTCTTGCCTTCCCTTCTGCCTTGCCTTCTACGAATCTTCTAACTTTGCTTCATCGATGCTCTTGCGCTATAATATTTTTAGCAGCGCTTTCTTCATACATAGTTAATTGGGTCTCTTTACGCTTTTCCCGGAACGTCTTTGTAACACCGTGTTGATGCTGTGTTTTTTATGCTCTTTTTATTTTTTGTTCTTGACTGGGTTGTTTTTTTCATTATATTTTTTCCATCAACATGTTTATAGTTATTCATATTTCTCCTTCCCCTCTCATTCCCTCTTTCCCTCGCTCGTTTGCTTCCTCCCATCTTCAGTTCCCCCATCCCTTCTATTTAAGTTTCTTTCCTTCTTTTGTTTTTCATTCATCTTCCCTTCCTTCTTTTCGCATACCTTTCCTCTTTTCTTTCCTCTATCTTTTTTCCTCCTTTCTTTCTCTTCTTGCATCCCCTTTTACTTTTTGAAGACGGACTCACTCAAGTATTTAAACCACTCTTAGTATAATGTTTTTCTATTGTAACTTCTTTCATATCCACCTTTCTCCCCAACCTCACACTAGTCTCGTATATACTAACTAGTTGCGCCGTTGACTGTATCCACCAACCACCGTCTACAACCTCCTGTCTCTGCCCCAGCCTAGTCTTGCCCCGTATCACCCCTTCCCACCCCGTTCCGCCTCGTCTTGCCCCGTTCCGCCCCGCCGCCGCTGTCAGGCAGTTACGCTAGGCCAGAAACATTGCTGCCAATACTGTGTGAGTCATGGTGTGAGGAGTATTGGGTCTCGTATGCGTGTTTGTGTTTACAACTATTACTACTGCTGCTACTACTGCCACTGCTGCTGCTATTACTGCTACTGCTGCTACTACAATGGGGGTTACTGTTATTGGAAGTACTGTTGTTGCTATCGGTGCTGTTGTTTCCGTTAATGTTTCTACTGTTAATGTACCTGTTCATTGTATTGCTGTGATTTCTACTTTTACTTCTACTACTACTATACTACTACTACTACCACTACTACTACTACCACTACTGCTACTACTATTACTACTACTACTACTACTACTACCACCACCACCACCACCACGCGCATTACTGCTATTTTTCGTCATATTCCTGTTGCCTACATGATTGCTACGGGTAGACAATAGTTTCTCTCTGGAGATTCACGCTGTAGATTCAGTCATTCCGCAATATTAACGACAACACAAATACCTTTGATAATGCAAGCGAGTCCCGGTATTGTAACACAGGTTGGCGGCGGCGGCGTGGTCTGTCTGGGGGCAACATCAATGGAAGAGAGGGAAAAAAATAATGAGCTGTAATTTTATTTTTCGTATCGAATGAGCAAGAGGAGGGGAAATAATGGTGTATAGTGTATTCCCACAAACGGCGAGAAAATGTAATTATATTCGAGGTAGTAGTGTCCTCCTCCCCCCCCTTCCCCCTTACCCCCCTCTCTCTCTCCCTCACACACCGCCACACATACCGTCACCAAGCTTAATAATAAACATCCCTGCTGAGGTCTCGGTGGGAATATTCCGTGCCGGTGATATCAAAGCGAGTGGTTGTAACGCTATTTTTTCCCTTACCATCTCGTCTTCTGTTTCCCCTCCTGTACTTCGCCTACCTGTCGTTGACCTCTATTTCCACTATGTTTAATTGGATCTGTCTATTATTCTATCTGGTCAGTTACCCGAGTTGAGTTACCTATGATATATTCCTTCTGGGTGAACTTATATATATATGGTGGAGTTTATATTCTGTTCCTGTGTGTGTGTGTGTGTGTGTGTGTGTGTGTGTGTGTGTGTGTGTGTGTAGAGAGAGAGAGAGAGAGAGAGAGAGAGAGAGAGAGAGAGAGAGAGAGAGAGAGAGAGAGAGAGAGAGAGAGAGAGAGAGATGGAGTTTTGTGCGATAGAAAGTGACAAATTGAAAGGGAAAACGTATCCATATCATGCTGTTCCTCTCGAGAATGAAGGAAATACCGCAAAATGATCAAATTCGGTACAAAGAGCAAACTTATAAGTACTTTAGATGGACTTTGAAGTCTCAGTAACGTGATCATGATGTTTTTCATGCACAAGTTTCCTCTCTCCTCCCCTCTTCCTTGTCCTCCTATTCCATCCTGTAACTTTCTACTTCTCCCTCTCACCTTTTATCCTCCTCTGCTTCTATTGTTCCCTATTACTTCTACGACTCTACTACTATACTACTACTACTACTACTACTACTACTACTACTACTATAACTACTACTACTACTATTACTACTACTACTACTATTACTACTACTACTACTGTTTCTCTACTAAAACCACCAATTCTTATGTTTCAATATATATTGTGGCATTTGTGTAGCTTTTGTTTACTCGTTCTTGCCCTTTGGAGTAGCGGCAAAAGTCTATGAGATAATGAAACGTGGTAAGGCTGGACCGTAGAGTTTTGCATCACCATGGAATACGCGTCTGTCCGTGAATTTCTCCCGTTTGTGGAACTGAGCTTACAATGACACACACACACACACACACACACACACACACACACACACACACACACACACACACATATGTACACGTGTCTGTTATTTTTTTAAGGCTTCCCTCTTGACTCCTTACCTGTTAGCCTCTTACTTCTCTTCCGCGCCTCTTCCGTGCACACGCAAAAAATACACACACACACACACACACACACACACACACACACACACACACACACACACACACACACACACACACACACACACACACACGACGCCCCCCTCCCTTTCGCAGTTCATAAATCTCTACAGTTCTTTTTTGAACGATATTTTTTTTTACTAACATGACTGTGTGTGTGTGTGTATGTGCGTGTGTGTGTGTGTGTGTGTGTGTGTAAGTGAGTGCAGAATTCAGTTTAGCTAAAGTTAGTAGTAGTTGAGAGAGAGAGAGAGAGAGAGAGAGAGAGAGAGAGAGAGAGAGAGAGAGAGAGAGAGAGAGAGAGAGCGCAACAAAGTAATTCTCACCGTTTATTCGGTGTCATCTTTATCTAGCTCGGAAGGAAATAAAATACATATAATGAAAATTCTTGCTTCGTAGATTATTGGATTAAGCATTATTTGTTGGCAAGACTTACTTTTGTATTTTGTTTTGATTATTTTTTTCCCTTTTTTTCTTTTATCCTATTTTTTGTTGCAGCTTCTTTGACGTGGAAATTGTTTTGTTTGTATATTTAGTTTTTCTTCCTATTTTGTTTAATCTCCAAATTTACTGTTTTTTTATTATTTTACTTCTTTCTTTCATTATCCTTTTTTGTACCTTATGCTAATTTTTTTCTGAGATTTTTTTTAGCAGTATGTCTTGTTTGTGTCCTTGTTTACCTCTTTATCTCCATCTCTCTTCTTTAATTTCCACAATTTTTAGATTTTTCCATAGATAAACTACTCTTCTTTTTTTCACGTATATTTCTGGTCGATTTCTTTGTTACTTTTTCTTTTTCTCTTTGACGATTCTGAACTTAAAAATATTTACTAAACATTTCTGTCCATTATCCCCCAAATTCTACTTAAACTTTCTTACTCATCTTTCCTCACATCCTTATGCCCCTTCCCCTCCTCCTCCTCCTCCTCCTCCTCCTCCTCCTTGCTCCTTTGGCACATTGGAACAAAGACCCGAGCCGTGCATTCCCTGGAGTAGCGCCAAAGTGTTAAAAATACCGCTCTGTACCTGGCATCTGTTTACCTCTTTTCCTCCTTCTCCTCCTCCTCCTCCTCTGGTTCTTCTTTAACTTCAATTTCTTCTTTTATTTTTCTTGCTGCCCTTTGCCTACGCCTCCTTCTCTTCGTACGTTTGTATTTTCTCTTTTTCCTATCTTTCATTTTTATCAACATATTGTTCTTGTTTTTCTCATTGTTTTTCTTGTTTGTGTTCTTGTTCTTCTTCTCTCTTCCTTCTCAAACTTCTCCTCCTCCTTTTTTGCCTTCTTCATCCTTTTGTTCTCCTTCTCTCTCTCTCTCTCTCTCTCTCTCTCTCTCTCTCTCTCTCTCTCTCTCTCTCTCTCTCTCTCTCTCTCTCTCTCTCTCTCTCTCTCTCTCTCTCTCTCTCCCGTAAATCCCCTACCCGTCACCCTTAACAATGGGGAAGACTCTTCTACGGTATCCTAAGGCCTATTATTGCCCCCTAACGATGTTTTCTCCCTTACCTCCTTCCCTCCCTCCCTCCTTCCCTTCCCTCCTTTCTCTCTCTCTTCCTCCTTTTCTAAGCTCTCCTTTTCTTCCTTTTCTTTTTCTCACTTTTTCTTCTTCTCTCCCTCTTTTCCTCACCTCAAACTTTCCGAAGATTATGAGAGGGAAGACCTTGTGTGTGTGTGTGTGTGTGTGTGTGTGTGTGTGTGTGTGTGTGTGTGTGTAGGAAAGTGGAATCAAGTAAGTATATGATAAATGCACGGACCAGAGAGAAACACACACACACACACACACACACACACACACACACACACACACACACACACACACACACACACACACACCTGTCCGAATTTCATATCCACTTCCATTTTTCAACTCGCCAACTGTCAATCCATCGCCAGCCTTTCCCAACACACCATTTCTTCCCCCTTTCACTCTTTCACTCTCTCACTCACTCTCTCACTCATTCACTCACTCACTCACACACTCATTCATTCGCTCACTCACTCAACATATATTAATACCTAACCGAGATGGTGTTAATTCTACTTCCCTGGTCATTTAATATTCTATATTTACCCCTGAGAGAGAGAGAGAGAGAGAGAGAGAGAGAGAGAGAGAGAGAGAGAGAGAGAGAGAGAGACCGGTTTAACATGGCAACGAGAGTGACTAGAGTGAGAATGCGTAGGAGGTGGTGGTGATGGTGGGGGTGGGGGTGGGTGGGCAGAGTGAGGGGAGGGAAAGGAGGTGACGGGAAGGGAGGGGGGGGGGGGGGGGCACTCTGAAATGTCAAGGTTCATTCCTCATTTCCATTCCCTCGGCTTAAATTTTTTTCCAGGCCTTCGGGATACCACCACCACCACCACCACCACCACCATCACCACCACCACCACCATCACCACCACCACCATCACCACCACCACCACCATAACCAACACTAACCATTACCACCACCATCATCACTCTATCATTAGCATCACCACTAACACCATCACCACCACCACCACCACTACTAGAATTACAAACACCAACCAGTATTACAACCACCACCACCTCAAACACCATCATCACCACCACCACCACCACTACCACCACCTTATCAATACCCGCGAGCTGGTGCATTTCACGGATATTTACTGCTCCGTTTCGACGATGAGTAGGATAATTTTGCGAATGTCAGATGTTAAACCCACACAGACACATTAACTCTCTCTCTCTCTCTCTCTCTCTCTCTCTCTCTCTCTCTCTCTCTCTCTCTCTCTCTCTCTCTCTCACACACACACACACACACACACACACACACACGGGCGCCCCTGAAGCATGACAAAGGGAAGTAATGGCATCAAAGGGCAATAATTTCCGACTTCAAACACACACACACACACACACACACACACACACACACACACACACACACACACACACACACACACACACACACACACACACACACACACACACAGACAAAAAAAAAAAAAGGTCAAACCGTTCAACTCCGTGACATAGTTTGATATCAGTCCTTCCATTTCTTTCTTTGCCAACCTGATCTCTCTCTCTCTCTCTCTCTCTCTCTCTCTCTCTCTCTCTCTCTCTCTCTCTCTCTCTCTCTCTCTCTCTCTCTCTCTCTCTCTCTCTCTCTCTCTCTCTCTCTCTCTCTCTCTCTCTCTCTCTCTCAATACATATTTTTCCCTTTTTCGTTGTGGTCGATGGGAAAGTTGTACAATATGGTATGGAGGGGGAGGAGTGGGGGAAAAAGCATTCGTAAAAGAGAGGTTGTTTTTTCGTTTTGTTTGCCATTTCTTTCATCTTCTTTCCTGCCCTTTCCTTTCCTTTCCCGTACTGTCCTTTCATCCTTTGTCCTTTCCTTATCTATCTTTCCCTGTCCCTCTCTTCTCATACGTTCCCTTAACTTTTCTTCTTTTCTTTTCCTCTGCCTTTCCTCCCCTCCCCCTTTCCTTCCCCTTTCCATCCATTCCTTACCTTGCCTAATCCTCTAACTCCTTTCCCATCTCTTTCTTTTTCTTTTCCCTTTCTTCTGATCTACTCCCTTTTCTTTCCTTCCCTTATTTATTCTTCCCTTTCTATTCCCTCCCCTTCCTTCCCCTTCCATTCCATCCGTTTCCCTTCTATGCTTTACCCTACTTAACTCTGTAACTCCCTTATCATCCCTTCCCTTCTCTTTCCTTTTTCCTTCTCTCCAATCCACCTTTTCTATAGAGCAATCAGATTGTTGATTGTGATTCTAGTTATTTGGACAGGTGAATAGGCCTAGAGAGAGAGAGAGAGAGAGAGAGAGAGAGAGAGAGAGAGAGAGAGAGACTGCTGTTGTTACTGATGATGGTGGTGATAGTAGAAGTAATACAGATACTTATGGTGGTAGTGGTGGTGATGGTGAAGGTGGTGGTGTTACTACTTACCCCTGCTTATGATCGTGGTGGTGATGTATTGTTATAGTTGGTGTTGCTGGTGTTGAGAGCGTTGGTGTTGTTGGTGGTGGTGATGGTGGTGGAGGAGTTAGCAGTCATAATAATGGCTGCAGATGCAATGGTAGGCAGCGGCTGGTTGTGTCAGTGATGTATGAATTGAGGGAATGGATGGAGGAGGACGAGGGCAAGGAGGAGGAGGAGGAGGAGAAGGAGGAGGAGGATAACTATGAAAAGAGAAGAAAGAAAACAAAACTGAAAATGATGAGGAGGAAGAGGAATATGAAAAGGAGGAAGAGTCTTAAAAGGAGAACGAAAATAAAAAACAACAGGAATATGAAAGGATTAGTAGGAGAAAGAAAGGGAGAAGGAGGAAAAGGAATAAGAGGGAAATGAGGCGTAGGATATGAACAAAAAGCGGAGAAGGAAGAGGAGGTTAAAAACAAAACAAAATTTAGATAAAAATAGAAAAAAAAGAGGACGAATAGGATGATGAAGAAGAGGAGAGCAATGACGGCTAGAATGGCGAGGAATGAATGCAAGTGTGAGTGGAATGTCGATGAGAGGGAAGCGTGAGGGAGGCGTGAGGCGTGATATTGGGCCTCAGCGGTGCGGGACCAGGGAAACGGGAAGGCATGCGACGGAAATGATTAACAAATACGAGAAAGGAAACTGATTGAAGGTCGCGAATAAAACAGATTGTATTTATTTATTTATTAGAAAGATGAACGTGCGTAGATTGGCTGTTTTTTTGTTGTGCTTACCATTCCTTCCATCTTCTTTTCATTCCTTTCCTTTCCTTTCTTCTCCTTCCTTTTCTTTTCCTTCCCTCCTACTTTCCGTTTTAGTTTCTTATAATTTCTTTTTTCTGCCTTTCCTTCCCTTCGTTTCCTTCCCTCTCCCTTCCATTTCCATCTTTTATGTGGTTTATGTGTAAGGACGAGGTATGTATGTACGTATATGTGTGTGTATGTATGAATGTGTGTTTGTTTTTGTGGTGGGTGATGATAATAACAATAATAATAATAACAGTAATGATGAATGTTTGTAATTAGCCTTCATTTAGATATACTTTCAGATTAATTAATGCAATGAGCAGATTTACCGCTTGCAATGTTTGTATAATAACCTCTATCGAAACCACTGATGATGATAATGATGAAAATAGTGATGATAATGAAGAAAAGGAAGAGGATGAGGATAAGGAGGAACAGAAGGAGGAGGAGGAGGAGGATGCTTATGATGATGATGGTAATGATAATGATGATGATGGTGGTGATGGTGATGATAGTGAGACAATATTTGATGGTGTATAGTTTCCCCCGTGAACAGCAACAGGGTGGCCGTGATCTCTTATACACAATCTCTTTCTGTTAATCTCTCTGTTGCCAAGCTTGGAATGAGGTCACGAGAGGTTTTTGCTTCCCCTCTGATATCACCTGTTCGTTTTCTTTAATTAGCGGACAGGTAAAAAGGTCTTGCGGGTGAACAGGTACGCGAGGTTTAGCTTAACACACGGAGACAGGTGTTTGGAGTTATTATGAAAGTTGTCAGTTTTTTTGTGGAGATCTTATCAGGCAGTTTTTGTCCGTTTTGGGCTCGTTAATCAGCTATGGCCGTCTGTATGTTTATTTTTTTAGGTTTAAACACGACTTATGCAGACAACCTTTTGGATTTACGCCCTTAATGACACACACACACACACACACACACACACACACACACACACACACACACACACACGACACTTACATAAGCTTGGGGTGTTTATCTTTCCACGGAAACTTCGAATCGTTAGCGACGAATCTTGCTGACTGACCACCTCTCTATCTCACTCTCTCTCTCTCTCTCTCTCTCTCTCTCTCTCTCTCTCTCTCTCTCCCCACCACCACAAAACGACATCAACACACACTACACGTACCTCTCACCCACACAGACACGGGCGGGCGCTCCCTCACCGTCTTGGGCCCCAGAGTGTGGGACGCCCTGCCCCCACACGTCATATAGACTCTAGCACACTGTCCGGCTTCAAAAAACGTTTGAAAGTCTTTCTCATTAACGATGATGTGACAGATCTACAAGCCAAGTCGGGCCTCAAGGCTACACTCAGATACAAGTTCTTTGTTATTCTAGTTTTGTTCTCCCTTTCTCCCAGTCTTTTTACATACCTCTCGTATTTTTTTCTCGTTTATCATTAGTTTTTCATTGATACCTGTCTAGTTTGATTCCTATATCTTTTTTTTTAATACCAATATTTCCAGTGAATGTATATCTTATGCTCTATATGTACAGAATAGCCATTTTTATGGAAATAAAATGATTCTGATTCTGATTCTCTCTCTCTCTCTCTCTCTCTCTCTCTCTCTCTCTCTCTCTCTCTCTCTCTCTCTCTCTCTCTCTCTCTCTCTCTCTCTCTCTCTCTCTCTCACACACACACACACACACACACACACACACACACACTCAGAAGCAAAGGAGAGAGACCTAATCGAGAAAGTATCTCCAACAAACGCCCAAACACCGCATAGTGGAGGTGAAGGAAGCCCTGCGTGGGCGGCGGGAGGTGGTGTTAGTGGTGCTGGTGGTGGTGGTGAGGGAGGCGTGGGCGGTGCGTGGGTGTGCAAGGCTCGTTGGGCAGGCGCGGCGGGCTGGCGTGGGCGGGTCTGCTGGTGGTGGTGGCGGTGGTGGTGGTGGAGGGTGTTTGTTTGGGATGCGTGGGCGTTATGGGGGGCGTGGCCGGAAGTGATGTGCGTAGGAGGAGGAGGAAGAGGAGGAGGAGGAGGAGGAGGTGGAAGAGGAGGAGGACAAGGAAAGGGAGGTGGTGGGGTATTTCTCTCTCTCTCTCTCTCTCTCTCTCTCTCTCTCTCTCTCTCTCTCTCTCTCTCTCTCTCTCTCTCTCTCTCTCTCTCTCTCTCTCTCTCTCTCTCTCTCTCTCTCTCTCTGTGTGTTCTGTCACGCTCATGCATCTCCTAAGCTGACTAAACTATTTTCAACCAATTTCCAAGCGGCATTGTCTCGTGTTTGTCCCTCGAGTGTGTGTGTGTGTGTGTGTGTGTGTGTGTGTGTGTGTGTGTGTGTGTGTGTGTGTGTGTGTGTGTGTGTGTGTGTGTGTGTGTGTGTGTGTGTGTGTGTGTGGAGAAAATAATTGTCTTTTTTTCCATTAGCGGCACATTTCTCTTTTTATTGCGTTACGCGACGAAAAAAAGGAAGCGAAAAAAAATAGGGTACCCATTTTTCCACGTCTATGCAATCTTTCTCGCCCATTAATGCACCTCTCTCTCTCTCTCTCTCTCTCTCTCTCTCTCTCTCTCTCTCTCTCTCTCTCTCTCTCTCTCTCTCTCTCTCTCTCTCTCTCTCTCTCTCTCTCTCTCTCTCTCTCTCTCTTTTCTGGGTTTATTTTCGTTTTTCTTTATGTAAACAGAGAGAGTGTTAGGAGCATGGTAGGTAGGCATGTAAGTAGGTATGTTAGTAGATACGTAGTTAGGCTGTAAGGCTGAGGGTAGGTAGGTAGGTAGGGTGGAGTGCCAAATGATCGGTAAGTTGAAAGGTTGGTTGGTTGTTGGGTATATAGGTAAGTAAATTTGAAGGTAGATATTTACGTAAGAGAGCCGACAGGTAGATTGTTAAGTAAAATTGTTAAGTAGGTTTTAAAAGGAGATGAATAATTAGGTTAGAAGGTGAACAGGTAGGTAGGTAGGGGAGTAAGGGAAACCAATAATACCTTCAGTTAATCATATAATCACCCAGACCATTTTCAAGTTCTCCAGTGTTTTCTCCTCTATTGCATTTTTCCCTTTCATTAATCCAGGCGTAATTAAGGACGTAGGGCGCGGGTTAAGCCTAGCGCCCAATCCCCTAGACGATTAATTTTATATGTCTCACGGAATTAATTTTTGAGTAAGTGATGCTGATGATGCTGATGATGGTGATGATGGTGCCACCTACTGAACGGCTATTCTGCTAATCCCTTAATCCACGGACATTATTCAACAGTAGATAACGTACATACGCACATACGTTCACACACACACACACACACACACACACACACACACACACACACACACAGTTCCAGTTTTAGGTATTTCATTTATATATATATATATTTTTTTTATGATTTCGCACTTTTAATTTTATATATTTTATTTCTCTCTTTTTTTTCCTTTCTTAATTTCTTCGTTTTTCTTTGTCTTTTCCTTTCTCTCTATCTTTTTCCCCATCTATATTATTACTTTGTTTATTTTAGTCATCCATTTTCTCATACACTTTTTTGTTTGTTTCGCGTAAAAGGAGAAATAAAAGCAAAACACGAAAAGAACAATAAAGAATAGGACAACGACAACGAAAAGGAGGAGTAGAGGAATAGAGGAGGAGGAGGAGGAGGAGGAGGAGGAGAAGGAGGAGTACACTGAGGTCTCGAGGGGCTTCGGGACACAAGGGGACCGAGTAGAAAGCGAATAGTTTTTCTCGTCTCTCTCGGAACCGAACTCACCCCTTCCTGCTGTCTCGGGTCATTGTTTTCCCCCACACGGCCGCGAAGTTATTGACCTGTCCCCCTCCTCCTCCTCCTCCTCCTCCTCCTCTTCCTCAGCCCTCTTCTTCCTCAACAGACTGCCGTTCTTTCTTATAGTCTCCCCATCCACTGTTTGGTTTTCTATCTCTGTCCTTTACTTTTTATAGTCTCGTTTTTTTTGGCTTTGTTTTTTTGTTCTTTTTGTGTTGAGAGGTAAGATAAAATTTGTTGTGGTTTAGTTTGTGTGACTTTTCGTTTATTTTTTTCTTTATTCTATGTTATTATTATTATTATTATTATTATTATTATTATTATTATTATTATTATTATTATTATTATTATTATTATTATTATTATTATTATTATTATTATTAGTTGTTGTTGTTGTTGTTGTTGTTGTTGTTGTTGTTGTTGTCTTCTCTTTATATATATTTCCTTTTTGATTGTTTTATAGTTATCATGTTTTTCTATATTTTGTGTATGTGTGAATGTGTATTTAGGTATACGTCGTGTGTGTGTGTGTTTCTGACTCTATTCACATCCACCACCAAAATAACTTCCTTTTGTCTTCCTTAACAGTACCAATCATCACCACCACCACCACCACCACCACCTCTCACCTGGCGTCCGCGAGGAGTGTGTGCAGGTAAACTTGTAATCCTTTCTTTAAATCCACCGGGTCCGAGCTACCTGGGGCCATTATCCAGGTGAGAGAGAGAGAGAGAAACATAATACACCAGAAATCAGAAACGAGGTAAAAATAAGACACAAAAAAGCAAGAAAAAAGGAAAAAAAGAGAAAAGGAAATAAGGACAAAAGAAAGAAATGAAAGATAAGAAAAAGACGAGAAGAGAAAATAATGGAAAGGAAAGAACAATAACAAAAAAAAAAAAAAAAGAAAGGCAAGGAAAATATAGAACACTGGTTAACAGAGAGAGAGAGACCATTAGTAACAGTGTTGTCCATTTTTTCTCTCGTGATCTCCCAAAGGGGTGTTAATATGCAGTGACAAATGAAAGGTTTTCCTGCTCTGCGCCCACCTTCAGAACCCCCAACCCCCCTTTACCCCCAACCCACTTTCCCCTCCCCCCCACCCCTCACCCACCTGTCCACCCACGCACCCAACTTTCAGCTCTCCGATATCCGATTTTGCAGACTCGCTTATCCAACTTTTTGCTTTTCCTTCGGGACTACGCCCACTAACCCACCCACGTAAGCACCACTTCATCCACTCATCCACCCACGTATCCACCCACGCGTCCATCCACCTACTCACCCAATAATGACTCCACCCACGTAAGCACCCACTCATCCACTCATCCACCCACGTATCCACCCACGCGTCCATCCACCTACTCACCCAATAATGAATCCACCCACGTAAGCACCCACTCATCCACTCATCCACCCACGTATCCACCCACGCGTTCATCCACCCACTTACCCAATCATGACTCCACCCACGTAAGCACCCACTCATCCACTCATCCACCCACGTATCCACCCACGCGTTCATCCACCCACTTACCCAATCATGACTCCACCCACGTAAGCACCCACTCATCCACTCATCCACCCACGTATCCACCCACGCGTCCATCCACCTACTCACCCAATAATGACTCCACCCACGTAAGCACCCACTCATCCACTCATCCACCCACGTATCCACCCACGCGTCCATCCACCTACTCACCCAATAATGACTCCACCCACGTAAGCACCCACTCATCCACTCATCCACCCACGTATCCACCCACGCGTTCATCCACCCACTCACCCAATCATGACTCCACCCACGTAAGCACTCACTACTCCACGCATTCACCCACCTTTCAGTGTTACAAAGTCGTTCCCTTCCTACTTATTTACCTCTCAAACTTCCTGCAAACTTAACGACCTACCTACCTACCTAAGTTACGCCTCTACTTATCTAACTTACATACCTACTTTTCCTACTTACCTTACCGACCTCCCAACTATTTTTACATACCTATTGAGCTTCACCCAGTCACTCGCTCAGTCAGTTGGTCACTCACTCACTCACTCACTCACCCACTCACTCACTTACTCACTTACTCATTCACTCACTCACTAACCGACCATTACGAAACTCCTATCAAATTCTTGCTATCGGCGAAGTGATGTAGCATTTCGTAACTAATGCCCTCCCTTCCGCCTCCTCCTCCTCCTTTCTCTCTTAACGAAGCCGCGCCCGTACGTCTTTTTGTAATTATTTTCAGCTTACTGTGTGTGTGTGTGTGTGTGTGTGTGTGTGTGTGTGTGTGTGTGTGTGTGTGTGTGTGTGTGTGTGTGTGTGTTTGCGAGAGAGGGGGAAATGAAATGTAGAAGTATTGGTTTTATATTTTTCTTTTTGATTTCTTTCGCTTTACAATTTACTGAATATCAAAAACCTTCGAAAAAAAAAATCTTATTTCTAATTTTCTTTGTCATTTCGCAATATGTGTACGGTGCACTCTCTCTCTCTCTCTCTCTCTCTCTCTCTCTCTCTCTCTCTCTCTCTCTCTCTCTCTCTCTCTCTCTCTCTCTCTCTCTCTCTCTCTCTCTCTCTCTCTCTCTCTCTCTCTCTCTCTCTCTCTCTCTCTCTCTCTCTCTCTCTCTCTCTCTCTCTCTCTCTCTCTCTCTCTCTCGTCCTCTCTCTCTCTCTCTCTCCTCCTCCTCCTCCTCCCCCTGTTCCCCGTCTCTCTTATCTTACGCTTACTTCACTTCCTTGCGTCTGTATTACTGTCTTCAAACTTAACTTACTGTCTCCCGTTTGTGAAGTAAAGTAATGTGTTTATTAGAAGGATGTGTTGGTGCTGTGTTTTGTATGGTTTCTCCTCCTCCTCCTCCTCCCCCTCCTCCTCCTCTTTCTCCTCCTCCTCCTTCCTCTTCTTATTCCTTGTTACTCCTCTCATACACTTCTTCGAGTCTTTGTTTTTGGTCTCCTTTGTGAGGTAAAAATAAAGAGCGTGTTTATAAGAAGGATAAAAGAATGGTGTGGTTTGTATGGGTGCCTTGCCTTCCTCCCCTTTAAAAGTACCTATGACTTTGACCTTTAAATAAGTACACCCTCCCACGCTCCACCCACACACATACTTACACACATACATACATACAAAAACATAGAGATTGAGAGAAAGGAGGTTGAGGTGTGTGTGTGTATGTGTGTGTGTGTGTGTGTGTGTGTGTGTGTGCGTCATCTATCAGTCAGGTGAGGCCCATTATTACGTGCCTTACCTAACTCCCAGGTGAGAAATCCCTCCATCAGTATCTCGGCGGCCTCTTTTAGCCTCCCTCGACGTTCCTTAAGGGTAGCATCTCCTCCCCTGCCTGTAATGTGATACCTGATGAGAGTGAATGTGATAATCGTAGCACTTGTAGACCTGTAGGAAGGAAATATACTTAAAACCTAGGTGGTGAAGTGAGGTTGTTTGTATGTTTGTGAAGTATGTGGCTGATTTTGTCCCCCCATTCTTACGTTATCTTGTCATATAGGAAGGATATTTTCGTGTTGATTTTCTTTTTCGTTATTGAGAGGGGAAGAGTGTATAAGTGAGGTTGTTTGTGTTCTTTTTTTCCTCTTAAGTTCATGACATTATACCAAACCTTTGATGTAACTCCTTCCACGCCCTCATTCATACATACATACACATACACAGACGCACAGTATCACAAGCGAGACAGAGAGCAAGAGAAGGACGTTTGCTATGAAAGAAAAAACGACGGTAAAGAAGCAATAGAAACACCTCTCTCTCTCTCTCTCTCTCTCTCTCTCTCTCTCTCTCTCTCTCTCTCTCTCTCTCTCTCTCTCTCTCTCTCTCACACACACACACACACACACACACACAAACACATACACACCGTCCCCCCCCCCCCCACACACACACGTACATGCCATCCCCCCCCCCTCCCCCCCAACACACACACACTCCAGCGACTATTCTCTCTCTCTTCCGGCTTGTCCTGAGAGAGTTAGCAAAGGGACTCGATTTACAGTATTTCGCGAGTGAGCAAATTATCATAACCAGATTTTCAGCCACATTCTTGCCTCTTGAGTTTGCAGGCGAGAGAGAGAGAGAGAGAGGAAAATAAATAGAAATAAGGAAGGAAAAGAAAGAAAGAAGGGAGTAGGAAGAAGAGAGAAGGAAAAAAGAAGAGAGAAGGAGAGAGAGAGACTAGAAGAGAAGAGAGAAAATCCACACCCAAACCTATCCAAAAAAAAAAAAAAAGCCTAAGAAACTAACTCGGACACGTGAACGAACGAGAAAGAGTGAAAGTGAGAGTGAGAAAAAGAGAGAGAACGACTTGACAACCTAATTAACGCCTGTCGGTCCTCTTACCCTCACCGCTGCTCCCCGTCACTTTTTTTATTTATTTTTGTTTGTCATTTATCTTATATCACGTGACGCCCTCCTCCTGGTCTTGTGGTGGAGGCTGGTGGATTGCATGGGGCTGAAGGCTTATGGGGAGGGGGGAGGGAGGGGGAGGGCAGGGTAGGGAGGGAGAGAGGTAGATAGTTAGGTAGGTGTGTGTGTGCGTGTGTGTTATGGAGAGAGAGAGAGAGAGAGAAATAGCATCGAGGTGAGAAAATTGAGACAGTGAGAGAGAGAGTCAGGTGAGCGAGGGAGCGAGCCAACACACACACACACACACGCACACACACACACACACACACACACGCCGTTGGTCTCGAGCATTGATCCTCACACACACACACACACACTCACACACGATGACGTCAGCGCTTGAATATATGACGTCATAGGTAAACAAAGATCGGATGTCAACAGCTGATTCTTCCTGCTCCATTTATGTGTATTATACTGCCCCTGTCACCCCCCTTCCTTTTTCTCCTCCTCCTCTTCCTGCTCTTGCTTCTCTTTCTCTTCCTCCTCCTCTCTTCCCTGCTCATATTTCACATCCTCGAGGCAACTTAATTTTTTTCTGCTCCCTTCTATTATTGCTCCTGTCATGCATACTCCCCTTTCTCCTCCTCCTCTTCCTCTTTCATCTCCTCTTTCTCCTCCTTCCTTTCCTCCTCCTGTGTGTGTGCATATGTGTGTGTACGCGGGTAACCCCAGAACCTCTACTACTCGTATAACAAGACAATTATATATAGCAACAACAGCAACTACTAAGAACGACCAACTCCCACCACGTATCATTGTTATTATCGTCGTTGCCTTGTCGCCGCCTTGTCGTCGCTCATCATACCGAGGAAACTTTATCAGACTTCAAGAAGCCAACTCACCGTCGCCGCCAGTCAGTCAGTCCCTCAGCCACAACACCATCTTGGGTCTCAGCGCCAAGGCAAACAAGCGAGAGAGGGAGGAAGAATAGCCGCGCCTCCCTAACCTTTCCGCCGTCAAGCCAGTCTGGGATAAATTGGTTTTCCGCGGCACAAACAGCGAAAGTTATCAACACTACTTGGAACCGCTGCCACCACCGCCATCGAGAGAAAGAAGAGTTGCGAGCCTTTTACTGAATGAGAATTGGATATTATTGCTGAATGGGAATTGAACTTATGAATGATTGGGACTGAACTTTGTATTTATGATTGCAATAAAACTTGTTTTTTGAATGGGAATTGAACTTATGAATGATTGGGACTGAACTTAGTATTTACTCGTATGACCGGAATAGAACTTGTTTTTGATTGAGAATTGAACCATATACCGATTATAACCTATTACATAACTGAACTTATTACGGAAGATATCTTATCTCGGAATGAAACACACTATTGAGTTAGAATTGAACTTCAGCTCTTTATTGATTAAAATTTAATATATTACTGAGAGATGATGAAGTCAGCTGTGTATGGAAAAATGGAAAGGCAGACAAGTAGGATGATGCGTCGATGGCTGGATAAATGTGTGGCTTCTTTTAAACGTTTTGGCCCATGGCGCCGATAGGCTTTCTTGGTGGGTGCTGGTGGTCGGCCCCAGCCCCTTATGGCGTAGACAAGTGTTTATAGTAGCGTCTTCTTGCTTGGATTTTGCTACCCGCCGGACCTCATCTTTGATCCTCTTTGAGAGAGAATCTAGAGTTCGGGTTTAAAGGTGGGTCTTCACCACTGAGGTAGGAATAGGTAGAGGCGGCATGGGGATTAAACACTGGGAAGGTCAGAGTGAGGCAGGGCACCCGACCTGACTCGACCAATATGGCGGACACCCCTTTGACAGCTGTTTGATAGATCCGCCTGGTTCTGCCAACCAGGCGAGCGTGCTTTCTTAAGCTACGGTTAGCTACCCCTAGGCTGGACGATTTTGAATGGGCTGGAAGCCAACCGTAGGCCTGGTTTACAACGCAAGTGGTCACACAGAAGCCTGCCTAGTCCAGCCGCCTGCGCTCTTCCGCCAAGCCCAGATGTAAACAAAGCACGACAACAATGGATATGGGAAGCGAGGAGGACTGCGCCAATATTGTTGAGGCCCTCTTAGAGGCTATATATGGCCTCTTGTTGCCATGAAATTTATTTTTCTAGGTATACCAAAGTGACTTCGTTGTTGTTGGCTCGACGAAGGCCTGTGTTTGTTTACATCTAGTTTCCAAGTCAAGCGAGTGTGAAGGTGCTGTTCTATTAATCTGTGTGCCGTTAATGATCATTAATTACACAGGAAAACTAATAATTTCATTATATAATAATATAATATTTATATATTTTATTATACAGGATAATTTGGTTTTAGTTGTATGCTTAAATACTACAGTATCTCAATACCTCTGCTGCGTCGGGATGGTGCGCCCATCCATACCACTGGGAGAACAACGATCCAGCGCGTCCACTCAAATCTACCCTTGGTTGGGCGGTTTTGGGTGGGCTGGGTGCCCAGCCCACCCAAAAGAACACACACACACACACACACACACACACACACACACACACACATATATATATATATATATATATATATATATATATATATATATATATATATATATATATATATATATATATATATATATATATATATATATATATATATATATATATATATATATATATATATATATATATATATATATATATATATATATATATATATATATATATATATATATATATATATATATATATATATATATATATATATATATATATATATATATATATATATATATATATATATATATATATATATATATATATATATATATATATATATATATATATATATATATATATATATATATATATATATATATATATATATATATATAGCATAAATATATATATATATATATATATAGATATATATATATATATATTTATATATATATATATATATATATATATATATATATATATATATATATATATTTACATATACCACTAAACAGTACTAACTTATTCATAGCATTCCTACTCTTGACATGTTTTAAGCAATATTCCTTGCTGTAAATTGTTTTATTACTTTACTGCATAGGAATACCTTACCTGTAATTATGTTTCTGCGGTCGCTTTGATGAGTAGCACAAGGTGGTTGTGCAGAGGGTCACTGGCAGACATATGGCTTTCTAAGGTGGAAAAGACAGCTTTGTCTTGCAATGTGGATTATACTTGAATAACAAGGGCCTGACATGCATAGGTGGATAATTTTGAGGCTCCTTTCAACTCGCTGCGTTTCAAGACCTTAATGAGCACACCCATGGGGAATTCCAGGTGAGCACACCCTTAATACCTTTATGGGCACACCCATGGAGGTACTAATAAGGGCTTAATAACATCATGGGCACAGCAAGGCATGTATGTGCTGCCGTAACCTGTTAACTGGACCAATATGGCCGTTTGACAGTTATGCTGCACCTGAGCCTTGTCCCGCCAGCTCTACCTGTTCCTACCTCAATGGTTTTCACGATATGCTGGGTTCACACATTCACGATATGTGGTCCACGATGGCCTTCCGGAGAGCAGGTGGTTAATCAGTGACCTCTGGCAACGATCTGACCGCCGGATTACCCCTGTGGAGGCTGTACAACGGTGCACAAAGATAGTACGCCGGAACGCGAGCGACGTTCCCGGACCATTCGCGACCCCACCAAGGAGCCCTCCCGACCCACTTACGGCGGCCACGGAAAATGACAGTATATCACCACGGTTACAGCCGGTAACCCACGACCCACCCACGACTTCCACGATGAAGTTACGGAGTTGCCTAGGTGCCTTCCCGGTGTTTCACGGACATCGGCGCCTAACTGTTGTAGCGCCTTGGTATTTCTGCCGATGTATAAAAAGGGGGCGTTGCCTGGAACTGGCACCAGTGTGTGTGTGTGTGTGTGTGTGTGTGTGTGTGTGTGTGTGTGTGTGTGTGTGTGTGTGTGTGTGTGTGTGTGTAGAAGAACGATTTACTACAAGTTTAATGTGCACGTAGGATATGGGTTGAATTTGCGGTTGCGGGGTGTGGATATACTTTTTGTGGGCGTGGAGTGTGTGCAGGTGGCAAATGCTTTCAGATTACGGGGCAGGGCTGGCAGGATCTTTGGACCTCAGGTCAGGTAGGGTCAGGTAGGCTACGTGTGAAATGAACTTTGAGGGGATGAAGATTAAGGAAAGGGGATTATATGACCTGATGCTTCGGTGTTAATTGAGGGGCAAGGCTACTTAGGTCATTAGTGGCAGCAAACTAATAAAGGCTGTAATTAGCCAGGTGTGTGTGTGTGTGTGTGTGTGTGTGTGTGTGTGTGTGTGTGTGTGTCAATCTCCACCGCCTCATCGAGAAGAGTGGTGGCGGCCTTCTTCCGTCTCTTGTGTCTGGGTAGCGGTACGTTCCTCCTGCAGGGGTGACTGGGGCTGCTCCGTAGCCATCTCGGCTGCTGCAGGGGCTAATAACTCGAGCTCGTCGACCCGCAACACGTGCACGGAGGCGTCAGAGCGCTGGGTCATGGTGATGTGCGCGCAGGGAGGTCACTGGCCCAGCCCGACAGCTTTATGAGGTCGGTAGGCGTCCGCAGCACACGTGATCAGACCGTGGCTGAGCGGCGAAGCTCCAGGTGCTAGCACGGACCCTTCCCGATGCCATCCCGGATAATCACGGCATTTGACAGTTGTCGGGGTGAGCCATGATCATTTTGCTCGCACCAAAATGATCGTGAGACACTGCCGACGTCCAAGGTTTTCCACGGCGGGGCTACGATGCCGCGACGGAAATCCAAGGTATGTCAAGGTTAGTCACGGATACACTGCCGATTCACCAATTTTGCTTGTCGGGAGGGCACCGTGACCACAAACCGTGAATGTGTGAACCCAGCAATAGCATGCGGGTCGTCTTAGGCCACTCGGAGATGGCTGAAAAATTGCCCTTTTGTTCGTAGCGGCGGGAGGGAAGCGAACCTGCGTCCTCCTGGATGTGGCACCAGCACGTTAACCACTCAGCCACTCCCTCCTTTTAGATAGAAGCAGGTGTAAATTCAAAGATGGATAGACAGACAGGTAGGCGGATTGATTGATGGAAAAGTAGATACATAGACAGGTAATATTAGTTCTTTTAGTCTGTGGCCATAACCAACACACTTCGTAGCTCCGTCGCTAGGGTCACGCCGTCCGTACCCTCTTAACCCGGGAAACGCAGTCGGGCTCACGTCTCAGTGGCCGGCCAAGACTTGCGATAATTCAATCTTCGGGAGAAAAAGGACAAACTTTGTGGAAACTCGCAAAGAAGTAGAGAAAACAGACGGACCAAGTGACTGGGGGACAAGCAGAAAGTACAGCCGGACGGAGCAAACAGAACCGTGCAAACAACTCCTTCCTATTTTTTTTCTTGTTTGGCGAAGGAAAAGTTTCCGCCAAGACTGTTCACACGAGACTAAAAGTTTAGCTTCCCAAAACAGTCTTCGAACCTTAACTCTCTCTCTCGCTCTCCCCTGCAACACACACACACACACACACACACACACACACACACACACACACACACACACACACACACACACACACACACACACACACACACACACACACACACACACACATTCTCCCTACTTGCATTCACAACACACACGCACACAAACCAAATTAGCAAGTCGTTTTGAATGGCATTGTTGAAGGAGAGAAAAAAATAACAGTTGGGTGAGGGAGGAGAGGAAGAGGGTGGAGGAAAAGGAGGGAGGGAAGAGGGTGCGAACAGAGAGTAGGTGATAATTGATGAAAGCGATGAGGGAAGGGAAGGGAAGAAAATTAAGTGGAAAGAAAACAAATAAATGAAAATGAAGGAGGAGGAAAGGAAGGGGAAAGGGAAAATAATGGAGGTGAAGGGTAGACTAGGAATGGGAGGTAATGGAATGAAAATATGGAATAAGGTAAAAGAAGGGGAGAAAAGGAGAGAGGAAGAGACTAAAAGGGGGAAGGGTCATTCTCTTTATCTATTTATCAATCAATCTGTCTATCTCCTTTTCTTATTCATTATTTACTTCAACCTTTTAGTCTCCGTACATGTCCATCCGTCGACCTATCTGTCTGTCCATCTTTGTTAACTCACCTGAACTTAGCCTCTCCATCTATATATAATTACCTGTCTGACTGAGTGCCTACCTTTCCGTCAATCAATCCGCAGCATGCATACCTGACCTCTTCTATCTGTCCATCTATCTATCTGTCTACCTATCCATCCATTCATGTATAATCCTGTCTGTCTGCCTATTCATTTTTGCATGCACACCTGTCTTCTTCTGTCTGTCTATCTATATATCTTCCTGTCTACCTATCTATCCATCTATGCACCATCCTATTCTGTAAGTGGAAGAAGAAAGAGCGGGGAAGGGAAGGAAGGGACGAGATTATTAGAAAAAGGAAGGAAGAGAAGCCTGATTTTAACATACGATCTAAGAGGTAAAGGAAGGTAGAAGGAACGAGGGAAATTAAAGTTATTACAGGGTGAAAACTTGTCCTTGTTGTTGATGTTTGTTAAAGGGAAAGATACGTTAAAAGATGGCCAATTATAAACACACCATACCTGTCCTAGCAATCAGGTCACATACAGGTATTCACAAAGTTATTTAGTTGCGTTCCAATTATAAGCCATTCGCAAATCCTTCCCCCTTTAGCGATGTTTTGCGAAATTGAACGCTAAACGGTATTTTATATATATATATTTTTTTCATTCTCTTATTTTTATCGTTATTATTTTTATTATTATCACTTTTTTTCATCCCGCCAATACCTGCAACACTACTCGGGGTGAGGATTTGTTGTTTGTTTTGTTTTGTATATATTTCCTATGCCTTTGTGTTTTCCTGGAGTAAGATGTAAAGGTTATTCGATAGTTTGTTTTTGTGTACGTATGTTTTTATTTTATTTTAGTTCCTGTTATTTTTTTTGTCCATGAATGTGAAAGAGTTACAGGAAGCGCAATCTCCATATCCTTTCCTCTCTTCTTGGAAAGCTATATTTGCCCTGGAAAGCTATATTTTGCATTTTCTCTTCTCCTCTCTTCTGTCTTTCTCTTTGCTACCCCTCCCTCTTCCATTCTTCACTTCTATGCTTCTCTCTTCTTGGAAAGTTACATTTTTATCCATTTCTCTTCTGTCTCTTATTATTCCATCTTCTGTCCTTCCCTCTTTTATTCTTCACTTCTCTCCTTCTCTTTTTAACCTTCCTTTTTCTCTCCTTCCTTTTTCTCTTCTCCTCTCTGCTCTCCTCCTCTATTCTTTCCTTTATTTTTCTATCCAAAGCTATTTTCTCGTTCACTCCCACTCTCTCTTACTCTCTTACCCTTCTCGAATACCTACATGCTGCCCTCTCCTCAACCCCCATACACATACACACACACACACACACACACACACACACACACACACACACACACACACACACACACACACACACACACACACTGGTATAAACAAAGCAAATTAAAGTTACAAAGGTGACTTGATACTCCACTTATCTCGTATCTATGTGACCTTCCCCCCCCTCCACAGGTACACACACACACACACACACACACACACACACACACACACACACGCCCAGGTACACGGAAGACATTTCACCTCCCCTATGCATAATAAGTAGTGTTGCTTTTGCACTTAGCCACGAGTTAACGCGAAAGTACTATAGTGGAGAAACACACACACACACACACACACACACACACACACACACACACACACACACACACTATTAGAAACCCTCCTTCTTTTCTCCTCTCCCTTCCTCCTCCATCCCTTCCCCTCTTTTTTCCCCCACTCTCTCTCACCCTCACACGTTCCTTCCTCTTTTTTTCTCCCTACGTCGTTCCTTCTTTCCCTTGTCCATCCCTCTTCATCCTCCCTTTCTTTTTCTCCCTATCTCCTTCCTTCCTTTTCTTCTCCCTCCCTTTCTTTTTCTCCCTATCTCCTTCCTTCCTTTTCTTCTCCCTCCCTTTATTTTTCTCCCTATCTCCTTCCTTCCTTTTCTCCCCTCCTTTCTTTTTCTCCCTATCTCCTTCCTTCCTTTTCTTCTCCCTCCC